>NC_134687.1:623246331-623846331 GCF_050947455.1 Rhinoderma darwinii
TACTTCTTGATGACCTACCACATGACTGCAGAATCCAACAAAACAGTGTTTGTTGTCTGTTACCATGGAGATGCATAGATCTACATAGGAGCTGTAGAAACAAAACCATACACAATTTTTAATCCAGACCTATTGAAAAGTTGCTCGATTTTTCATTTTAGATGTATTGAAGCACAATAAAAGGTAATGGTTGTTAAAGTGGACATAGGCTTTAACTGCTCTATAATATCTCTCTCTTATCTGAATTGGAGGAGACAGGTGATCTTGTGATTATTATGGTCCACTGGCAATGCTTCATTTGTTTAACTCTACTGTGATTTTTAAAGGGATAGTCCAGTTTAGAAAACCCATATTCATACACCATTAATGAATTCTGAGATAATAGAGGGGGGTCCTCTGTTCAGGATCCTCATCTCGTGACCAGAATGGAGAGCGGTTATAAAAAGTGTCTCTCTCGCTCTGGAGGACCTGTCCTGTATTACGCAGACCACACAATTATATAAATAGACACTGTGTAATGCTTAATTTCCCCTGTGGTGGCGCTGCAGGGAAATTGAACACTTACTGACAGGTTTCCCCACAGATCACAGCTGATCACTCGGGGTCTCAGCACTTTGTGATCAGCTTATTGTCAAGGGACCCTTCTAACAAATAGGGATTATCCAAAGCGGAGAACTCCTTTAAGCTATTATTCTTACCAATGACCAAAGAGCTGCTTTCAGTTGTTTGATTCCTTCCCACTTATCCAATGATGGAGATCGAACAGTGTAACTAAGATCTGGTACAACGTTCTGTAGAAAACACATAAAAACTAAGGGTCAGTAAAGTAGAATTTGTATAATGAACCAAACAAAAAAACACCCAAACCTTTAAAGCGTACCTCCACTGTCAGTGAAAAAGCATTAGTGCAGGAATGTGTACTAAAAAAAGGTTTTCAAAATACCTTCAGTTACCAATATTGCTTTGAGCAGCTGCACTACTGCACTATAATCGTTTTTTTCGCTGCAGGTGGAGTTAAAGGACGAGTGTCGCGGAAATTTTTTTTTTATATCAATTTGCTTTTAGTGTTTTATTTGAAAAAAAATGTATTTATTTGTGTGTTTGTGTTTTACTTTTTTTTATTTTTGCACTTTTTCTTGTCTATGGGGGCTGCCATTTTTTTTTTCCATCTCTGTATGTGTCGATTAACGACACATACAGAGATGGAATACGGCACATACAGCCCCATAGTGAATGCGAACGGGGCCCGTTCCATCCACTATGCTGTACGCCGTCTGTGTGGGAACGGCGCATGCGCCGCTCCCACACAGTCCAAATTGAAGGTCTTCGGCCGAACAACGTCCGGCGCCATTTTCTTGTGGACCGGGAGCCGCGGCCGGACAGTAAGATGACTACTTCCAGTCGCGGCTTCCGGACTTGTGCACTTGGAGCGGAGGGAGCAGACGGAGCGGACGGACCGGAGTGAGCGGCGGCGGCAGGAAAGTTAGGTCTGTGTATGTACGTGATTTAGTGTGTGATTACCACTGTATGTAAACCTACTACACTGTGTGTTAGCTCAAAAAATGGCGACACACAGTGTAGGAGGTTTGACCGTTCAATCCCCTCGTTTCTCCCGGCACTAGCCAGGATAAAGGAGGGGGGGATTCGGAGAGCTCACTAGAGCGAGTGAGTATTCTCAAATTTTGCAGCATAAAGCAATGAGGTTGCTTTACCACATGCCAATGCTGCAATTTTGGGAATTGCTCCCTCTAGTGACCAGCGCTGGGAAATATTATAAATTAGAATCTAATTTATAATATTTCTAGCGACACATTACCTTTAAGCGTCAAAGCAACAAAAACAACATTTTGCTATGCAGGGTCAATGTATCTTAAAGGGGTTGTTTAGTTAAAAAACATGGCTGCTTTCTTCCAAAAACAGCACCACACCTGTTTATGGGTTGTGTGTGGTATTGCAGCTCAGTCCCATTCATTTCAAGCTCAGCTGCCATTCCAGACACAACCCATGGACAGGTGTGGCGCTATTTTAGAAGAAAGCCGCCATGTTTTTCTAATAGAGAACAACTACATTAATATATTTCAGGCAATCCTGCTTTTACTGACTTTCCATGAAAGAGTTCAAATTCAGCGCACGTGCATTTCAATTTAACGAAAATTTCGTAAATTCAATTAATATTAGTCAGTATTGCAATGACATATTCTGAGTCTATTCTTACCTGGACTTCCAAGAGATGGCAGCCTGTTTTATGATGTACTAGCTGCCCATACAGGTGCACTGGTAAATACACGTACGGGCGCTGCACTCTGTAAACAAGACAAGCACACATGTTGGCGTTTCACCATATCATAATAATCTCAATATCAATGCTGTTGTCTGTACGGCAAAGATTCCAATATTTGGAACCTAAGGAGATGTCTGCGCAACCACATATTTCCCATCATTTTGTATTGGGAAAATCGTTGCAATAGCAAGACACGTGTTCATGTATGCGACCGCTCCGGACGAGCCTCCCAAATGCACAAAAAAAATTTGACTGCTCGTCGTATCCGTGGAAAATCGGTGTGTTTATAAGCAGCGCATTTACCTTTGATTACTGCGTCGGACATAGTTGTCTCCATCTACAGGCTTGCGGTAGGTTGTCAGCGCCTCGTTGAGCTGTTCTTCAATCAGATCGACATACTTTAAATTATATTCCTAAAAAGAAAGACAAATGATAATAGAAAGTGACGGATAAGGCGATAGAATCCAATGTTGTAAAAGTTCTGTTAAATTCACGATACAAGACGGCAACTTACACAGCACTGGTCTAAAGCGGCTCATATATGCTAAAAGGGGCTTCCACTATTGTAAGTGATGGCATATCGCTAGGATATGCCATTGCTTTGTGAATGGTGGGTGTCTGACTGCCGCGACCCCCACTGATACTTAGGCTGAAAGGGCCACAGTGCCAGGTAAACGGTCCCTTTACACGGGCCAATGATTAGTTGAACGAGCGCTTGTACAGACTCTCGTTCCCGATATACAAGCCTGTGTATACCAGGAAAAGAACAGCCGATGAACGGACAAACGCTCATTCATTGGCTGATCCCATCTTTTATGCGAACCAAAAAATGGTTGCTAGTCGGCAGCGCATCTCCCTGTGTAATGTAAACTGCTGTTTGGGCACGCTGTAGGGTTCAGAAGGGAGGGAGCGCCGTTTGGCTTGTGAAGTAGTTTTGTTTGAGTATTGCTGGTGTTTCCGTTTATAATGTGGGGTACATGAGAGCTGGGCAGAGTACATCAGGGGCATAGTCAGGTGGTATAATAATGGGGTAAAATGATCCATAGATGTGTGTTACGCAGTGGAGCAATCCTTTCTGCACAGGCCGGTGTCGCACTGATAAATGATGTCCTTACGTATCTCCCGTTTGGTCCACACTCCGCACCTATGCAGTTTGAGGAATTTTGCTGGGAAAGTGTTGTCCTGGTATAATACGGGCGCCCTCACTTCCAGGATAGATGTTTGGGCCCCCCCCCTCCTTCCCTTCCTGGTTCCCTAATTTTAGGGCCTTGCTAAATCGACTCTTGAAACAGAAGAAATTTTCCCCTCGGGCTGCACAACTGCATATGTTTATTTCCTGACTTATTGGAGCGTTAACTTATTTTATTTTTTCATAGACGTAGTGGTATGAGGGCTGTTCTTTTGCAGGACGAACTGTAAATATTATTGGTAACATTTCGGGGTACATGCGACTTTTTGATCACTTTTTATCCTATTTTCTGGGAGGCAATGTGACCAAAAAACTGCAATTCTGGCATAGTTTTTTAGTTTTTTTTTATACAGCGTTCACCATGCGTTATAAATTACATGTTAACTTTATTCTTCTCGATTCTGGCGCTGCCTACTTTATAGAACTTTTTTATTTCACCTCTTTTTGAACGATAAAATGACTATTGTAAAAAGTTGTGAGAACCATAACTCTTTAATTTTTCAGTTGACGGAGCTGTCTGAGGGCTTGTTTATTGCGCGACCAGTAATAGTTTTTAGAGGTACCATATTTGGATACGTGCGACTTTTTGATCACATTTTATTCCAATTTATGTATCACAAAGTGACCGAAAAACTGAAATTCTGGCATTGTTTTTTAAGTTTTTGTTTTTTTACGCCGTTCACCGTGTGGAATAAATAAGACAATATTTTTATAGTTCAGGCCGTCACGGAGGCGGCGTTACCAAATATGTATGGTTTATTTATTTTTTTCAATAATAAAGGACTTCATAAGGGAAAAAAGGGCGATTGTGTTTTATTTTATTACTTGAAACTTATTATAGTTTTTTCAACTTTTTTTTTTCACGCTTTTCGCTAGTCCCACCAGACCACTATCAGATTTTTTTCTAATACATTGCACTAGTAGTCCATGGCATATACCAAAAATGTCTGATGGATGCGGGGCCCAGGTCTGTAACCCGCACCTATCTCCAGAACGGAGGTCATCAGGTGAGGCATGTGCGCGGCTCTCTACACGGATTCCTATGGGTGTTACGAAAACAGCCAAGTCCATGGATATGCCATAAATGTCTAAAGCGGGAATACCCCTTTAAATTAACCAAACTTTGACATTCACACACAAATATGGTCACGTACCTTGTGCCACTTTTCCAGCTGCTTCGTCACGTAACCTCTTTCATTCAAGTAGGAAAACCCCTTTGGAATAGACAGGAACCTGCAACATACATGTCGGATGAAAATAACAGGACAGGCTCGCAATGAAGGAATTCTACATTGTAAATGTCTTCCTTACCTTAGGAGGAGGAGCAGCCCCTTATCTCCAAGATGAGAGAGAGCCGGCTTCATCTGGATGAGTGCATGGAGATTAGCCTAGAGGACAGGAGATGCTATGAGTGACAGCGGACTTTCTGATTGTATCCATCACTCTCGTGTATCTTTCATTTGTTCCATTTTAGCATAAAAAATGAACATGGATTACACCCCCCTTCCAATGAGATCAGCGACAAATTAAATCATCTCTCATAATAGAACAAAGTAGTGGGAGCTCTAGTAATACTAATGCACCATGCCAGTATCTCTCCCCTGTGCAGCGTGTAACAGATTGGGTGACACCGGGTCGGAGCATTTTCAATGGTTTAATAAACAAGTTTCACTCCGCATGACTTTGAAACCCCACCAACTTTAAATATGGCGCTTAGTCCAACACAGCTCCAAATCCCCTGCTTCTCTTCACAGTACATGATAAAACGGGCTGCCTGAAGCCACCACTAGGGGGAGCTCAGTGAATATGAATGTATACAGCTACTATTGAACTCAATGGTAGCTGTAAAAATCTCTATGAAATAAGCTCCCCCTAGTGGTGATGGCAGGAAAATACTATGGGTGTAACTTATAAACCTTTGCGGGTAAAATTGTTGCTTCTGGCAGTTTACAGCGCCAACAGCACTTTTGAAAAGTGGGCGGGGATTAGATAAAGGGGGCACCCGCTTGCCGACAGATTTACAGAGGAAATCTATGACAGCCCCTAGATGGCGTAGATTTCACTCTGTGGTGTTTAACAAGGTAGAGGCCCGTGCCATGCCTCGTACCTCCCCCCGATTACACTAACCGCCCTCTAATAAATTTCCCTGTACGGCTCTATGTTGGGAAGCAGGAAGAATCCAGAACCGGGGTCCCCTCACCACGGCTCTATAGCAATGGGGTGGCCTGGCTGTACAGTGAGTACGCCACTGTCCCTTATTTGATTCAGAGAGGGTTTAGGCATGTGCGCCCACCCTTTCCACTGAAAATTGGGATGGGACCTCTCTCCTTCAAAATTGGTAACGTTTCTGACACCTAATGTTTAGTTTGGGGCAGCCACTTCTCGTATGATGGGACCCCTTCAAACAAGCCAATCATAAGGGGAGAAGGAGGGGTGTATCTCACTATGGGGACACCCCACAATCTGGTGAGCTCAATGTCAGTGCTGGTTTTCCCGGGTACAAGGTGCAATGGACACTTTTCTGGGTTCATTGAATCACCTTATCTTCACAAGCCTCATCCAAGATGTCCAGGGCTTCTGTAGAGATATTTTTGTTTTTGTCGTGTAGCTGCGTCACCAGTAATTCAATCCCCCAGTTGCTGAAGAACTCGACGTTGGCTCTCAGGAGAACCCGCAGGTGCTTAGTGGCGTACAGACGACAACTCTGCCCAAACAAAAAACACTGAGTGCTCGAGATTCAACAAAACATGTCATCTTCGTCTTTACACTATATACCCAACGAGCAATCAGACTCTCCAGTTCTGGCCAAGTACAGCGGGTAAATATGTGCGCCAGGATAGGACCAGGACCCAGCAGTCTGACCCCCACCGATCAGACATTTATTGAAGAAATTCTTTAAGGTCTATTCATGCGGTGCAGCCAAATCAGTTTATTGCCTCGGGTATCAAAATCGGGGCAATGTTGCAGGGTTGCCGCAATTTGACCACATTGTGTGAATAGACCCTGAGGTAACAATAAAATGTAAAGAGATTGGGGAAAAAAAGGGTCTGCTGTTATTTCAGAGAAACAGCGCCACTCCTTTCCATAGGTTACGTCTGGTATTGCAGCTCAGTCCTATCCAATGAGAGTGTAAAAAGTGTAAAAGAGTATGACTGCAGGATTAGACTACAGGGCATGTTTGTAGCTTCTAACCATGGAAAAAAAATAGGTCTGCATTGAAGCTGTATACACAAAACGGTAGGCGTTTTCATCAAGATTATTTCGCAAAGTAGCTGTTTTTTTTCCTATTATTTCTGATGCATTGGATAACTAAAAAAAATTATTGTAAATGTGCACATAGCTTTTAAAACGTTAAAACAAGACCAGTAGCAAACATTGAATACGTGAAATAAAAGAAGTCCATTTTAAAAACGTGAAAATAAAAAGAAGCAGCAGCAAAAAAAAGGCTAAGAAAACACTATAAGGCCGTGTTCACACGGGGCAAATACGCTGCGTTAAAAGCGCACCAAATTGGGAAAACTGCTGCATTAACCGGCCTGCTAGCAGGCGGCCTCCTGGGATGACGCTTCATCCCAGGAGACCGCTGCTGCCTGTGATTGGCTGCGGCGGTCACATGGGATGAAACTGGAGGGAGGAACACAGACTTTTCACTATCAGGTTTGTTTTTTTCTGAATTGCATTTTTTCGCAGTAGAATTGCTGAGAACCCGGTGCAAAAAACATGACAACTGCTATTTGTTGCAGGTTTTACCTCCCCATTGAATTCAATGGGGAATTCCCGTAACAACTAAGCAGCGTTTACGCAAATACAATTGACATGCTGCAGAATAAAATTCCGCAACGCAGGTCAATTTCCGAGCGTTTTTTCCGATCACTATTTACGCAGATTTGATGTATCTCATCCACTTTGCTGCTAATGTATTTGCTGCGGATTGTCCGCAACGAATTCCGCTGCAGAAAAACTGCAGTATTTACGCAACGTGTGAACTGTTCCCACACACAGGATACGATTTTGTGATGTTGATTTTTTGGCTGGATTTTCCACTGTGGACAACAAAAGGGGGGATAAAAAAAATGAATGCTATAAATAATACCATACTCCGCAGCCGACGCGTTCCTGCTCCCCAAGCTGGTCTCTCTGCAGCCGGCCTCCTGGGATGACTAATATGAAGCAGGCTGCACCGACTCCAACGGGGGAAGCGCGGACGAGTCGCTACGGGAATGCCAGTGGAGCGGAGTATGGTATTTCTTTATTTTTGCTGCGTATATGCAGCAATTCTGCAGGAAACTTTCAACTCGAAGGGGAAAATCTTTAACAAGTACACAGCCATAAAACCGTACATTTTTGCACGTAAATTTTCCACAGCGTGTGGATGAGATTTTTACAATTTCATCAACTCTGCTGTTACTGTAATACGCAGCAGAATCTCCACCCGCAAATCCGGACAGAAAATCTGAAGCAATTCTGCGACGTCTGAACATCGCCTTACGCGTCACTGATTTTGGGATACAGAAAAATAAACAGCGGCATTAATCAGACGTACCTCGGGAGAAGCGGTTAAGGTTTTGGACAGAATAACCCTGGCAAGTCCATCTCGGCTGTAATCCAAACTAGACACTGCCAACTTCAATAATTGGTCCTGGTTTTTCAGCGAGCAAAGATTTAAGAGACTATAATAAAAAAAAAAAAAAAAAAAAATGACGATGATTTGAATACCGGACTTTTCAAGAAATTCATACTTCAGACCCCCCTTAAAGAGGTTCTCCGCCTTGGACAATCTTTACTTGTTAGAAGAGTCCCTCGATAATAAGCTGATCGCAAAGTGTCCTGCTGCTCGGACCCCCAGTGATCAGCTGTGATCTGTGTAGAAACCTGGCAGTAAATTTTTAATTCCCCTGCAGCGCCTCCACAGGGGAAATGAAGCATTACACACTGCCCATTCAGATCAATGTGCTGTCTGTGTAATGCAGGACAGGACAGGTCCTCCAGAGAGATGTTTTTTATAACCGCTCTCCACTCTATGAGATGAGGATCCTGAACAAAGGACCCCCCCTCTATTAACTCAGAATTCACTAACGGGGCGCGCGACAATGGGTTTTCTAAACTAAGTGTATAATGAATATTTTATTATTCAGAATTTAATTGTGTATGTCAAAAGTGTAAAACATTTTTGACAGCAGTGAAGGGGTTTTATCCTGGGCTCTCGATACTTACCACTGAAATACATTGCACTTTTCCAGCATCTTGACTCCATGCGGATGGCAGGAGAGAGTACCAATAAAGAGAAAGTAGTACTGGCTGAGTGTGTTCAGTAAGCCGTTGTTCTGGAGACTGCGCTCTTGTTTCATACCGGATATGGACACTAGCCACTGCACAATATCTTTCACAAGTTCTTCTAGGTAACCTTGTCCATCCTGGGGTCAAAAAAAAAAAAAGTCAAAACTTCACATTAAACTGTGGCACGTGTCTGCAGAGCGTAAATTAAATGACCCCATTGCAACCGGCCACATAAGGTTATCTGCAGTTGGGAGGTCTGCTCGGCTTTAACCCTCCTATATGGTCAGGTTGACACACGGCAAAAAATTTCTGCTGCGGATTTGTGTACGAAGGTGATACATCTGGATGGTGTGGTTTAAGCCGGCTACACGAGATCTGACATTGGGCTGATAGTCAGGCCGTGTCGTACTTTAGTGACAGACATTGCAGTTGATCATGCGGATTTGTCTTCACTCAGAGGAGACCTACAAGATGATGTCAATCTTTAAGCAATGTAAGCAATCTCATAGAAGAGTGAAGGCTTCAGCACAGCAAAGGTTAAGGGGGTCAGGCCTCATCTACAGGCGGTGTCAGAGAGACACATCCAGCTCTGTGTCGTCAGCTTTGGCCTTATTTAAAGGGAATGTATGATCTATATTTATTTTTATTAACTAAAACTAGATACGGATACACGTTCTTTTTTCGAATTTGTATTTATTTTCGGATATCAAATTGTTTTATTTTCTGTACACTGAATTTAGGAGAAAACTCTGTGGGAGAGTGTAGAGGTCATGCTCTGTGACCTGTGCAGAGTTCAATATGCAGAGAGGGGGGGGGGGGCTGGGCTGTAACTATCACCTATTGATTTCTATGGGAGTGTGGTGGGCTTGCTCTATCACATGTGGAGAAGAAGGTCAATGTGCAGGGAGGGGGAGGAGCTGTGGGACTTTTATGGGAGAGTGTTGTGGGCATGCTCAGTGACCTGCTCAGAGTAGTTGAGCTGTATCCATCCCTTATTATCAATGGTGTGATCCTGTGTCATCTGCCTCTAGCTTTATTACAAATCATTATAATCCTGCCTCTGATGATAACGAGATGACTGCTGAGAAGTGATCTCTACAGAACAGGAAGGATCAGTCTATTATAAATGGTGGATCCTATGTTATCTATATAGAGGTGTTAAAACCAAAGTAAATCAAGTTTTTCACCGCTCAAACAGCAGTGAGAAACACAGTCCAACCTGTAGTCTTATAGACGGTTCTGCTCAGTCCACAAGCAATAGACAATCCAGAGAAGGTTTGTGCAGTTGTTATGATCCTTGTAGTCCCACGGAGCTCTACACCTTGTCTCGATACTCTGGCTCAAGGCAGGATAAATCCTATGACTCCAATAAAGAAAAGGAGAAATAGTGCAACACCCTCTGTTTTTTTGCAATACTCAAGATTTATTCCATACTTACAGGAAAATAGAAGAATAAAAACATTGGTGATTCTTCTATTTTCCTGTAAGTATGGAATAAAACTTGCGTATTGCAAAAAAAAACAGAGGATGTTGCACTACTTCTCCTTTTCTTTATTCGAGTCATAGGATTTATCCTGCCTTGAGCCAGAGTATCGAGACAAGGTGTAGAGCTCCGTGGGACTACAAGGATCAGAACAACTGCATACTTCTCTGGATTGTCTATTGCTTGTGGACTGAGCAGAACCGTCTATAAGACTACAGGTTGGACTGTGTTTCTCAGTGCTGTTCGAGCGGTGAAAAACTATTTACTTTTGTTTTATTTCTAGGTGTTTGGATTTCACCTGACTTTTTTCCTGCTCCAGCCAAAAAAAATACTCATTGTTAATAATATTCATTGTGATCATTTGAGCCAGGATTTACCTATATAGTCTATATATAGGTGTTACCTGTCAGTGTAATCCTGCCTGTGATAATGAGACGGCTGCTGAGAAGTGATCTCTACAGAACAGGAAGTGTCAGTGTATTGTGAGGCTCAGTGTGAAAACGGCAAGATTACGGGACTATTGTTTTTATATGGGGACATGAAAAAATATTTCAACAATACATCATTTTCTGATTATACATTCCCTTTGTTATATTACAGCATCCCAAGTGAAATGTGACTCACCTCCTCTGACTCAAGCAGGAACTCTGTGAACTGGCATCCTACTACCGTCAGCTGCTTAGCTTTGCTGTGGTCCAATTCCAAATTGGCATAAAGTATACTGCTGGGCTTGTAAAAAAACAGTAGCCGTCGTACAAACCTGGAGTGCAGAAAGAAAAAAAAGAAAATTCATGGATCGTCCTACGGCTTAAACCTGGAAAAGCACTAGCACAGAGCACAATGTGACAACACTGCAGATACAGCAATGCAGACACCGGTAAAGTCCATGTATCTGTACCTGTGCAGTTGCTCATCTTTACAGTTTCTCAGATTCACATTTGGCCACTGTAAAATAAACATGGTTAGTAAAGCAGCAGATTTTACTCAATTTGTTTCTCACTTGATTGTTAGGAAATAAACAGGGTGAAAACTCAAAACAGCCACACAATCAATTATAGAGAAAATGACGCATATAATTAAAGTGGATCTATCAGGTATGTGCGGGAAGCATTGAATAGGGGGGCTGAGCTCAGGGATATATAGTCCTACTTCTCCCGCCCACTCATAGAGAGAGCCTGTGAGTCCTGCTTCCCCCACCCAGAGAGTCTGTGAGTACTGCTTCTCCCGCCCGCTCAGAGAAAGCCTGTGAGTCCTGCTTCCTCCAACCAGAGAGTCTGTGAGTCCTGCTGCCCCCACCCAGAGAGTCTGAGTCCTGCTTCCCCCACCCAGAGAGTCTGTGAGTCCTGCTTCCCCCACCCAGAGAGTATGTGAGTCCTGCTTCTCCCGCCCACACATAGAGAGCCTGTGAGTCCTGCTTCCCCCAACCAGAGTCTGTGAGTCCTGCTTCCCCCACCCAGAGAGTCTGTGAGTCCTGCTTCCCCCACCCAGAGTCTGTGAGTCCTGCTTCTCCTGCCCACACATAGAGAGAGCCTGTGAGTCCTGCTTCCCCCAACCAGAGAGCCTGTGAGTCCTGCTTCTCTCGCCCGCTCATAGAGAAAGCCTGTGAGTCCTGCTTCCCCCACCCAGAGTCTGAGTCCTACTTCTCCCGCCCACTCAGAGAGAGCCTGTGAGTCCTGCTTCCCCCACCCAGAGTCTGAGTCCTACTTCTCCCGCCCACTCAGAGAGAGCCTGTGAGTCCTGCTTCCCCCACCCAGTCTGTAAGTCCCGCTTCTCCCGCCCGCTCATAGAGAAAGCCTGAGTCCTGCTTCCCTCGCCCGCTCAGAGATAGTCCATTCCTGCTTCTTCCAACAACTCACAGAGAAATCAGAGAAACCCTGTAAGCCCTGTTTACCCAACCACTCATAGAGAAAGCTTGTGAGTCCTGCTCCCTCTCCCTCACACTCATAGAGAAAGCCTGTGAGTTCTGCTTCCCCTCACCTACTTATAGAGGAAGACTGTGACTCCTGCTTCCTCTGCCTACTCAAAGAAAAGCCTGCAAGTCCTGCATCCTTCCAGCCATTTATAGAGAAAGCCTGAGTCCAGCTTCCTCCGCCGACTCGAGGAAAAGCCTGAGTTTTCTACCCACTCCTAAAAAATGCCTGAGTCCTGTTTCCCTTGCGCTGGTTTCAATGATTGACTCCGGTTCTGCAGTGTGAGAGGCACTCTTTGCAGCGTTACTTTGCTCTCGCTTAGAGAGGCAAATCAGATGACCCATCTATTATTTTAAGATGCCCTAATAAGGTATATACACAAAGTTGTGCTTTAAAATCTATCTCCACCTTTGAACATGACATCAGTTTTAGGTGTAATATTCTGTGCTGATTTATTTCTTAATACATTTTTTACAGAGGGTCCTCCCCTCTGCCATGTGCATTGAGCATGATACCAATATAATGAATAAGTGAAGAGAACTCAAGAACCTTTAGTATGGTCCCTATGAGATTCCAGTTCCACTCTAGGTTCACTTTATGATTGAGGACCTGGCTGTCCCGTAGATTCATCACCAAAGCTTCTTCTGCATCCTAAATAAAAATAAAAAAGATGCAAGTTAAAGGGTGTGAAAAAAAATGAAGAAATAAATTCAGAAAAGTGAGAAGTTTTCTCCTCCAGCAAGCTGCCTCCCAGCCCTTACCGAAAAATGCCAGCTTTCTCCAAGAAATAGTGCCATTTCTACAAACCCAATAAATGGAACAGTTGTAGAAATTTCTGCAACAAATCAGTGGTGTGTAAATATACCCTAAGGGGTCGGCGCTCTATTTAGGAGTTTCCAAATATTTCATCAAGAACCCAATGAAAACGCAATGATACAGGAGCCCCGTGAAAGTCATTGACTCGTTTCCACATTATTAGTGGACTTGCCTTGAGAATAAATATATCCTTCTGGACACGCAGGTGCTGATCCCTTTTTTGATGCGTAGCGTTTGCCTTCTGTACAATGTGATCTAAGTACAGGCTGAATGGTTTGGGGCCTCGTTTCTTCATTTCATGGAATCTTTTTAAGCAGTTCAGAGCTGCGCTGGCGCGCCTGCAAGAGTAAACAAAATGCCTGATTTAGTGACGGGATAAGTCACCGTATTTTCTGTGCTTGCCACATAACTCCTAAATAAATATTCTGCAGTGCTGTAAACATGGAAAAGTAACAAATAAAATGACTAATGTGAAATGTCCCACCCATGCTGTATGTGGTTTGTGCGTCCAGATTGCTGTTGACTTCACCAGCTCTCGTGTATCAACACAGCTTAATTCTTGTACTGATTTCTCTCTACACTGATATCCTGTGAGATTCCCCATCCCTACCGTGTGTGCTTTCCTCTCTATCAACACTGATACTTAAAACCTGTTATCTGCCCTCCCTGAAGACTTGGATGCTCTCCCTTTCTCCGAACTTATCTGCCGTGTACAACCTCAAATCAGAGAGAGGCGACACAGCCAGGAACAGTGTGATGTCAGGGGTCTATGTCAGAAGCAGCAGGACAACCAGCTAGCTGAAGGAGTTACACAGTCAGCAGCAAAATGGTAGGAAATGCTAAATGAAACCTATTTCGAAAGTTGCTTAATTTTGCAATTAGGAAGCAAACAAACTAAAAAAAAAAAAATTAAGTGCAAGAGTTTACATCGATAAGAATGGGAATGTAAGCAGCAAGCCTGATGGTCTGCGGAAGTGAATTCCACAGAATGGAGGGAACCTGAGAAGTTCTGTAGGTGGGAGTGAGAGGATGTAATAAGGGAGGATGAGAGTTGTAGGTCATTGGTTTTGCCAAGAGTTGAATGGGTAGATTGAGTTGAGAGCAGAATATATATGACTGGGTGGCATTGTGGTGAGCTTTATAGACTAGTAGAAGAGTTGTCAATATAATTCTACAAGAAACAGGTAAGCAGTATAATAACCCGGCAAAGAGAAGCGGCATTAATATAACCGCTAGACAGAGAGATCGCTGCGGCTGCTGCGTTCATGATGGATGGAAGTGGCACCAGTCTGTTGCCCGTTAGTAGAAGGTACAGTAATGGGGGTGAGAAATGATTAGGACCTGGATTCATGTTTTAGCTTAGTCTATGCAGATGTAGGGATGGATATGAGAGATAATTTTTGGGTGAACTCATTACCCAATGTTATGACACTATAATACTTACAGCCTCTTTTCCTTGGAGATGTCAAACGATGCAGCCATATTCATCAGGGTCGGTAAGCAGTGCAAGTGGTGACTGTGTGAATGTGGAAGGATTGTGTTTGCCTATGAAACAAGAGGAAAATGTCTCAAGTTCAAGAACCTCAGCTGACATACAAACATGAAGGTGTTAATATGGGAAGCGTTCATTAACAGGTACAAGTCCATAGATCCTGAGCCCTCCAGTGTACCAGTCCTTACATTATACTGATTATACATTATATTTATGGTTCACACATGAGGCCAGCTAAGTGAATGAGGTTGTTTCTACAACATGTGCATGGATTTTCACATGGCCCATTTAAATGAATGGAAAAGTTGCAGAAATTTCTGCAACAAATCTGCCGTGTATATATATATCCCCTATAGAAGATGTCTATCAACTAGACGACCCCTTCTTCGGGTAAAGCAGCCTCGGTTGCCGTTGCAAGAAAAATGTAGTATTAGGGTGTACCCATTCAAATACATGTACTAACATCGAGTGCGGTAGGGTAGGAGCCGCTCGTTGTACAGGGAGAGTACAGAACGGTAAACCCCCCCAAAGTCCATATTCACTAATAAGACATATGGAAAGAATAGAGAAAGAATGCAGAACATGTATCACAGGTTGTTGTTATTATTATTATTATTATTATTATGTAAAGAAAAAAAAAAGGATAGACAGAGAGAAAGAGAGAAATATTAGATAGATATGAGATCGATAGGGAGAAGAATGAGTAAATGCATAGGAGATAGAGGAATAGATATTAGATAGATGATATATATGAGATACATAGGGGAAGGATAGATACGAGCTAGAGAGATACGAGCTAGAGAGATGCGAGCTAGAGAGATGCGAGCTAGAGAGATGCGAGCTAGAGAGATGCGAGCTAGACAGATGCGAGCTAGACAGATGCGAGCTAGACAGATGCGAGCTAGACAGATGCGAGCTAGACAGATGCGAGCTAGACAGATGCGAGCTAGACAGATACGAGCTAGAGAGATGCGAGCTAGACAGATACGAGATAGATAGGGAGAAGGATGGATTGATAGATAGATAGATAGATAGATAGATAGATAGATAGAGATAGGTAGATAGATAGATAGATAGATAGATTATGAGATAGATAGATAGATAGATAGATAGATAGATAGATAGATAGATAGATAGATAGATAGATAGATTTGAGATAGATAGATAGATAGATAGATAGATTATGAGATAGATTTGAGATAGATAGATAGATAATGAGATGATAGATAGATAGATAGAGATATGAGCTTAATAGATATGAGAAATAGATAGAAATATAGATGTTAGAGAGATAAATATGATCTAGATAAGATAGATAACATGAGATAGATAGGGAGAAGGATAGAAAGATCTGAGCTAGATAGATAGATGTCTATATATTACATTTATAACAGTAACACGAGCAGCTATTGTGTAAAACCCCTTCATCACAGATTTCACTATCACAGTGTAGGCCAAACCTCAATGATGTCTTAATATAACCTGCCATGTTGCTCATGTTGTCCTATCTGCGAGCAGTATGTTATAGAGCAGGAGGAGCTGTGAACACCGACATATAGTTCTGTGGGAGACGATTATAATTTATTAATGTATATCCCTGTTCACTCTCATGTACGAGAGGGCAATCCTACCCAGTAAATGACAGATATCTGCATGCATACCCATACAGGGCAAACGGTCAATCATTGAGTCACCCCGTCCAAAAGGAAAGGCTGTCAATCATTGAGTCACCCCGTCCAAGGGAAAGGCTGTCAATCATTGAGTGACTCTGCGCACAGGAATTTACATGAATAAATTACGTTAGACTGAATCGTCTCCCACAAAACTATGTATAATCTTCTCCGCACCTCCTGCTCTATATCATGCTGCCCACAGATCGGACACTAGATTCAACATTAAAGGTTCCCCTTAAAGCCATGCATAAAAGAAAACCTACCATGTGCAGGAGTTCTCCGAGGATGATAGTTGCCCTGACAGATAGGTCATCATCGCTGCTGGTAATCACTTCCACCAATCCCTGGATAAAGTCACAGTAACGTTATCTGCTGAGCGCACGGCACACATTTCTGCTGCATTCACAGCTGTCTGAAACTTACCTCCAACAGTCCATTAGTAATGAAAGCGGACAGTACTAGAGCCATATAGTTGTCTATAAGGTCCGGTCTGTAAGACAATATAGTGCACAGAGATAATTCAATACATCTTTATATTTCCTGCGTCTGCATGCAGACCAATCATGAAGCTAAGCTGCAGTACCAGGCACAGCCACACCAGGATGTATGTCACTGTTCCCCCACCATCTGCTGATCGATGAGACCCCCCACCAACCGCACATTAATGCCCTATTCTATAGGAATACTCCCATCTCAAACATATATGTTATATCCATGGATATGCCTGAAAGATCCCACCTCTGGAACTCGAATCTATGCTCCTAACCCCCGCAGCTTACATGCAGAGAATGAATGGAGAGGTAGACGCGCAAAAGTGTTCACCTGCTTCCATAGCTAGAACAGAATGGAGAGAGCCGTGAAAACGAGCGGCTACCTCTCCATTCATTCTCTTCCTGGATCCGGTGGGGGTCCTCAATATAGGAGCTGGGATCTGCATTTATAAGACATTTATGGCACATCCTCTGGATATCCCCTATATGTCCTAGATGTAAATAATCCTTTAAGGATAGGTCATCAATTAAATCCCGGAAAACTGCTTCAAAATTTTATTATTAAAAATAAATAAAAATAATCACTAATCACTAAAAATAATCAATAATCGTAATCACTGCCTAATAAAATGTCGCCAACTTTCGTATAGAGTTTGTGTTTTATTTTTTTACATTTTCAAGATCTCTGGTTGCCCTCAATGAATGGGAACTTTCATTGATTACATTCAGAGGCTGAAAAACGACCCTGACTTCCTCCTATATACATAGCTGAGATTTGTATCAGTGTGGGCAATCCACTGTAAGGCCCTGTTCACATCACAATATAGTATTTAGTCGGAGGTATACACCAGGAGGACTCCCGACTTATACCTCCGACGGGAAGGATGACACATATACCACTGTGTAGGTATACAGTAAGATACGTCGCCTGATCCCCCTGGGCAGAGCACTATCAGGGCATTGATGTCATAAGATACAATGGCGGAGTCCTAGGCCAGAGCATTGCAAGTGGTCTGGCCGGGGACTTCCGGCTCTGGAGAAGTCCCTGATGTCACTGTTTATATATGAACAGTGACGATAGCAGCTTTAAGATCCCGTAAATCCTGGGAAGAGCGTCGACAACGCTTTGGTGAGAGATTACGGCCCTGGAGAAGCCCCAGACGTCACTGTGCATATATGGACAGTGTTGTCAAAAGTTTCCCCAGGGTCAAAGTCTGCGGGCAGAGCGTTTCCAATGTTCTGCCCGGGGACACCGGCATTGGGAAACTCCGGACATCACTGTCCATATATGGACAGTAATGTCAGAAGCTTACAGACGTATGTATACCTGTGCATGATCACCCATAGGCTCCCATGTTAAAAAAAAAAACGTATCTCACTATATATTTTTTTTATGCGGGATCCCTCAGGATGCTATGCTATTCCATCCTTCAAAAAAAAAAAAAAGTAAACCGATGTTTACCAACCCGATTGAGACTGTAAGGACACGCATTGGTCTCTTTTGGGCTAATTGAGCTCTATGGAGACGTGAACTTCGCCGACGTACTACGCTGAGCGTATGGCCAAAACGAGACGTGAACAGCGCCTAAGCTAAAAACAGCCACAGCACAAATCTCTGTCAACTCCAAGTTGACAGCCCTTTTCTAGACATTGAAAGAAACCCTCAATTGAGTAAATGAGATTGAAGAAATCTGCCAGGATCGACTGGGGCACATACCGGGAACGTGCTCTGTGTGGAAGAATAATTTTCGCTTCTGCTGCTACAAATCCATCTGAAAGTCTCCAAGACTCCTGAAAGCGGCTCGGGTCTAGAAGGAAGAAAGAACATTAAACGTTGTGTCTGGAAATGTTACAACTATTCACTAAAGGGGTTGTCAAATGGAGACAAATCTTGTTCATATGGTTTATTAGGGCATATGGACATCACAGAGGGGGGTCCCCTGCTCAGGATCTTCCTCTATGCGCCAGAACAGAGAGCGGCTCAATAACAGCAGCGCCTGCAGACTTAAGATGTCTAGGTATTACATCATCTGAATGGCCGACGTGTAATACTTCATTAACCATGTAAAATCGTCAGGATCAAATGATCGCCGAGGTGGAAGCAATCTTAAAGGGGTTATTTGATGAGACAACCCATTTAATCGTTTCACTTGGGGCTTGAACTTAGATGTTGGTATCATATTAAAGCCCAAAATCTTAGCTTTCAAATGGTACCAGCACTAAGTGGAATATTTGGGGTGCAGCATTAATTTTGAAGTCAGGAAGCAGCATGAAAAAATTTACTTCCTGGTTCTGTGTCTGTGTCTGTGTAGGGGAGAGGTGGGAGGAGGAGCTACAAGTGAGAGCAGGAAGAAAGATCACAGCCTGTTACTGTCATCTCTCCCCTATACAGCCTCCCGTGACCCCAGGGGATGAGATACAGGAACTTATCTTTATGTTATTACCTCTCTTACTAATGAGAGAAGATATATGCTCTCTTGATTGTCACATTTAGCAGGAGGTCCCTTTTTTTCCCCTGCAACAGGGGTGAGAAGATGAGAAGTTGCATATATCACCTTCACATAATCCGGACATTTGGGAACTTTGCACATCTTGTACTTTTATTTTTAGCAGCTGTTCTGAGTCTCAGGCTTTGCTGGGGTAAGATTTTTAGCCACAAACATTACTTTTTATGAAATGTTAGACTGATGCAAAATTGCATGAGGGCGCCCAGGAAGTGCAGTGTGGCGTTTTTTACAATGTGGCAGGTGTTTTCAGAAAATATTTGGGTATGGGGGTATAATATATATATATATATATTTTAATTGTTAATTCAGGTTTTATTTAGGTTAGTCAAAAGTATGAGAAGTGTCCCGGCAGCAAAAAAGGGTTGCAGAGGAGCGGTCAGCTCTCCTGGCATGTCTATGTTTGGAAATATATTCCGCATGAAATAAGAATGCTGGAGCATCTTTCCTGATTACTTTCTACTGTGCCATTCCACTGTTATTCCTCCTGGAAATTTACGAATAAACTGACAACTGTTACCGTTCTCTTTTTTAATAGAGTGTACCCCTACACAGTCTAGTACTATCAACACTGATTGGTCAGTGTCAGAGTATTTATAGACATATCCCATTGACAAGGAGAATAGTAACATCGAGTTGTAAATTTAGTCAGCCATTTACAGGAGGAATAACAGAGGGACAGCACAAAGAAGAGTTCTTAGAAAAGGTGCCCCAAAACTATTATTTAATGGAAAATACATACATTTTCTAAAACGGACATGTCAGGTGAGCGGTCAGGTCGTCTTTAAAGCAGAGCATGCAATGTGGAAAACTTCCCCTAACATATGTAACTGATAAGAATGGTGACGATCTCTGTACAGCATAGTGGAATATGTTGGTGCCATGTAAGGAATCGGTAATAAATATAAATCTGCACAATATAATAATGAATAATATCAGTTTTAGGAGGAAAGCAGAAACATAAAGCACTGAAAAGCCGTGAGAAAAGCAATAATGGAACATAGTAATGGTTTATTGTTAGAACCCCTTCGCTGCCCCGACAATTTTCACGTTTTTGACAAATACAAATAAAACCTGAATTATAAAACAACAATTACATTTTATCCTCATATATATTATGAGGGTAGACACCTTACACATTGTAAACATGCCATCCAGTAATTTACACTCATAAGCGCCTTCATGCAATTTTGCATCAAAGCGTAAATAGTGATATAAAGTCATGTTTGTGGGTAAAAGTCTGATCCAAGCAGAGCCTGAAATCCACAAAACCGCCTAAATATAAAAGTACAGCGATCATACATGTCACTTATACCTATATCTACATGTACATATCTATACATAGCCACCAGAACCGAAGAGACCAAAAATCTCCACGATCCAGATGTTCGTAAACATCCAAGTCACGGAGCGAATTTTTTTTTGCTGTTTAGGCATAGGGGGAGATTTGCATCTACTCATCTTCTTACCCCTGTAGTGGGGGAGGGGGGGGGGAAGACCCCCATAAATGTGTCAGTCAGACAGCTCATATCCTCTCTCATTGGTAAGAGGAGAGATGACAGTAACAGGTTGTGATCTTTCATCCTGCTCTCACTTGCAGCTCCCCCTCCCATCCCCTACACAGACACAGAACGAGAAAGTAAAACTTTTCAAGGTGCTCCTAGACTTCAAGAGAGTGCAGTGGCCCAAATATTACACCTAGAGCTAATATTCTGGGCTTTAATATGAAGATCTACGGTCAAGTCCCTATATTTTAGTCGTGGCAAGCGTTAAAAAACATGACGCGTTACATATGTCCTTGGAAGTGGAAGGTTTAAATGGTTTGTAGACTTTTGCAACCAATTTATTTTTTGTTATTATTTCTCTAATGAATCTGAAATAAATACTGAAGCAACTTTGCAACTACTCTTTATTGAAAATCTATCATTTTGTGTATACATCTCATATGCAAGTCTATGTCTCCATGGAAACAGACTACAAACAATCCCAGTGTGTAGTCTGATCCTGCAGTCATTTGGTACTTTACTCCCTCTGCTCTTTCTGCTTGGTAATCTAAAGACCGTAGAAGAGGTGGCAGAACAGGGTTGGTTTGTAGTCTATAGTTGGGGAGGCACATGGGGGATATATTTAAAAAAAAAAAAAAAAAAAAAATGGTCAGATGTTTTTGGAAAGTTGCAACTTTTTTGTTATTTTAGACACATTCGAGCAAAAAGAAACAGGTTGCAAATGTATACATACCCTGTAAGCGACAGCCTGAAATGAACAATAAAGCATTATGAGGCAACACAGTATCTGAACGTAACATCTTCGGAATGGAGCGCTGGTTGCACAAATCAATGGTCAGCTGTTAGGGTGAGTACAATCCTCTGCCAGGCTACACTTACCGACATTCAGCAGAGCTTCAATAAAGTCCTTTGTCACAACAGGAAGAGGGAGGCGAAAAATTTCATACAGTACCTCAAGAAGCACTCGCTATACAAAACAGAGAGGTAAAAGATAAATCAATTGACACCCGCATACCCACCAGATAGTCTGCCAGCCGCATGAAATAGTGGCGTATCGGCACCCTTATTTTAATATGGGACAGAAAGGGTTTTAAAAAAAAATTGTTTTGAAAAGTGCTTATTTTTTTTACTTCTTTTAAACCGTTACTGTGCCTTTAAATTGGCTCAAAACAACGACCAGTTACATAATGTAATATAACGCCAGGTTTCAATAACAAACATTGAGCTTTCACTTACCCGTATTTCCATGTTTGGTATACAAAAAACTCCTATCAGAGACTGGATGCCGGAGTTTCCGGGCTTGCATAGGCTAATGATACCTGCAGAGAAAACGAACACGTGAGCGGGAGTAATCTCCGAATTACGGATGAGAACATGGATCTTATAGATCAGCCAGGTGTATACAGACGCTGCATTGTGGAAATACGGAGATTGTAGCCCGTCCCATCCCCCTCCCCCGCTGGCTGCTGGAATCCCAGATCATCAGGTCTTATTACCGGGGGAAGCTGCTAGTGCCTACACATATCCCCTGCATGGGGGGCTGCTCCGACTGATGATATTATTATTAAGAGGGGAAGAATGTCAATATACTCTAATACGGTGAATGGATCTTAGGCGTTTACGGCATTTCGGTTACTTTCATTTTAGCCGTGCCAGGCTACGCTTTTGACGTATACCAGCCCAATGGATGCCAAAAGCACACGCTCGACATCTGTTGGGCACATAGGGGCTTTGGGATACGTTAAGTTTATGCGTGATGGACAATATCCCGGCGCATGCATCGAACGTACTCAGTCGGCAGTGTGAATAGACCCTAACTATGCACAATGTGGGAGCAACCCAAATCTACTTGCTCATTATGATCCCGCTGCAGACTGTTGCACTTCGCTTTCCCCGCAGCGGACGCGATTTAGCCCCTGATTTGAATGTAATGAAATGTCCCGCAGAATGGCTGCAAGGCTCATCTGAATTTGTAAACCTACAAAATGTGAATTGTGAGGCAGTAGAATGATGGGTTTTTCTCTTCCACACATTTTTTATTTCCGTTGCAGCGGATAGATCTGTTTTACCACGTTACAGTAATGGAGGAGAGACAACAGCCGAGAGCCCAACCACAATCCCCTCTGGTGTGGCTTTACAGCTCTCAGTGTTACCGACAAAACGTCTTCCTGTACAGTATCTACAGTGACGAGGGTGACGCACAAATAACGTGCAGCCATTAACACTTCTGATCAGGCGATTACAAAGCAAGGTAGAGATCGATCTCCTCAATGTACGATTTATCATGTGGTGGTGTCATCCACAACAAGTCGTTCAGAGATTTCTAGTGTAAGGACAAAAATGAGTTACACTACCGTTCAAAAGTTTGGGGTCACCCAGACAATTTTGTGTTTTCCATGAAAACTCACACTTATATTTATCAAATGAGTTGCAAAATGACTAGAAAATATAGTCAAGACATTGACAAGGTTAGAAATAATGATTTTTAGTTGAAATAATAATTTTCTCCTTCAAACTTTGCTTTGGTCTTGGAATGCTCCATTTGCAGCAATTACAGCATTGCAGACCTTTGGCATTCTAGCTGTTAATTTGCTGAGGTAATCGGGAGATATTTCACCCCATGCTTCCAGAAGGCCCTCCCACAAGTTGGATTGGCTTGATGGGCACTTCTTGCATACCATACGGTCAAGCTGCTCCCACAACAGCTCTATGGGGTTGAGATCTGGTGACTGCGCTGGCCACTCCATTACAGATGGAATACCGGCTGCCTGCTTCTTCCCTAAATAGTTCTTGCATAATTTGGAGATGTGCTTTGGGTCATTGTCCTGTTGTAGGATGAAATTGGCTCCAATCAAGCGCTGTCCACAGGGTATGGCATGGCGTTGCAAAATGGAGTGATAGCCTTCCTTATTCAAAATCCCTTTTACCTTGTACAAATCTCCCACTTTACCAGCACCAAAGCAACCCCAGTCCATCACATTACCTCCACCATGCTTGACAGATGGCGTCAGGCACTCTTCCAGCATCTTTTCAGTTGTTCTGCATCTCACAAATGTTCTTCTGTGTGATCCAAACACCTCAAACTTCGATTCGTCTGTCCATGACACTTTTTTCCAATCTTCCTCTGTCCAATGTCTGTGTGCTTTTGCCCATATTAATCTTTTCCTTTTATTAGCCAGTCTCAGATACGGCTTTTTCTTTGCTACTCTGCCCTGAAGGCCAGCATCCCGGAGTCGCCTCTTCACTGTAGACGTTGACACTGGCATTTTGCGGGTACTATTTAATGAAGCTGCCAGTTGAGGACCTGTGAGGCGTCTATTTCTCAAACTAGAGACTCTAATGTACTTGTCTTGTTGCTCAGTTGTACAGCGGGGCCTCCCACTTCTCTTTCTACTCTGGTTAGAGCCTGTTTGTGCTGTCCTCTGAAGGGAGTAGTAAACACCGTTGTAGGAAATCTTCAGTTTCTTAGCAATTTCTTGCATGGAATAGCCTTAATTTCTAAGAACAAGTATAGACTGTCGAGTTTCACATGAAAGCTCTCTTTTTCTAGCCATTTTGAGAGTTTAATCGAACCCACAAATGTAATGCTACAGATTCTCAACTAGCTCAAAGGAAGGTCAGTTTTATAGCTCCTCTAAACAGCAAAACTGTTTACAGCGGTTCTAACATAATTGCACAAGGGTTTTCAAGTGTTTTCTAATCATCCATTAGCCTTCTAACACAGTTAGCAAACACAATGTACCATTAGAACACTGGAGTGATGGTTGCTGGAAATGGGCCTCTATACACCTATGTAGATATTGCATTAAAAACCACACGTTTGCAGCTAGAATAGTCATTTAGCACATTAACAATGTATAGAGTGTATTTCTGATTAATTTAATGTTATCTTCATTGAAAAAAAACTGTGCTTTTCTTTCAAAAATAAGGAAATTTCGAAGTGACCCTAAACTTTTGAACGGTAGTGTATGTCAGATGCCAAATGTAAATTTCCAGTGTGACAACCACTTCTCCTCCAAATGACCTTCATCCTATGGGGATTCTTAACCAATGAAGACAGCCGGGCAGGACCATGAATGGAAACGGGCAGGGAGGTTAAAATCATGAAGAGAACCAGGAAGGGAGGATCAACACATGAAGAGAACAAGCCAAGGAGGCTCCATCCATGAAGAGTGCAGGACAAGGAGGGTCCACCTTTGAAGAACACTATAGGGAGGCTCCAGCTATTTACTGTACAGGAAAGGGAGGCTACACCTAAGAGAACAGGGCAGTAAAGCTCCACCCATGAGGACTACAGGAGGAGGCTCCACCCATGAAGAGTAAAGGATAGGGAGATTCCAACTAGCAAGAGAACATGGCAGGGAGGCTTTACCTAGGAAGAGAAAAGGGCAGTGAAACTCCACCTATAATTAAAGGAAGTCTTTACATATAAAGAAAACAGGGCAAGTAAGATGCACTCATGAAGACAGAAGCAGAAGATTTCTCCCAGTCCTGTTTAAGTTGGGGGGTACGGACGTGTGCTTGAACTAGTGAGGTGTTTTTAAAGGCATTTCAAATCAAATTCTCCACAAGAGCATGCACTCAAGGGTTTGAATGAGCAAAATAGACAAAAACACAACATATTAAAAGAATAATCTGCAGGTCAGTGTGCGTTATGGATGGATTGCACATCACGGCGAATCATCTGCATGTTCAGACTAGATGTGACAACACCAGGAAGAGACATCAGTGGCTGATAATGATATAATCTTTCCACTTCTAATTAGCAACAAGCAGCATTTACACCATCACAAACGGTGACAGATCTTTTTTTGTGCTGGTGCCATTACAGTAACCCCGGGGGCTTGTCATACAGCTTTCATAAGACTCCTGGATGACAAAACTGCCCAGTTTGTGGTCATATAAATGCTGGGGCTGTAACACAACAAAGTAAATTTACCATTTGGGAGTTTGGGAAAGCTGGGTGTCACTCCCCTACACAGAAGGTGTAATGGTGGTCATACAGGTACATCTTTACCAGAAACAATACAATTATGGAACGAGAGTGGGGTCATTCAGAAGCCTCATGTAGTACCCAGAGTGGCTACATAGGGGATCCCAAACTGTACAAGGATAGCCCATTGATTTCAATGAGAAGTGTGTAATGCTGTTGCTGGATTCCTGTCACAGATGGTGATTTCTTGGGGTCCCAGCAGTGTAATCTGCTTAAGTTGGGAGACCTTTTTATTACAAGGCTTTGATCCTTTAATCTGCTGCTCCTGACCCCCAGCGGACTGGCTGTACCCTGATAGGAGCAGCTGCTCAGCTGGACTCTGTATATGTTTTAGCCCTGGTCCCTGTGTTGCAGCCCAAGGAAATTGTTAGATGGGGCTCTGTTTTTTTAGTTTTAGGGTTTTGGTTTGGGAGGGGGGGGGGGGGAATAGGAAGGATTTGAATCCTACTACGCTCATAGCAAATGTTCACCTTCTATTATTCTACATACATGGTGTGTTATGGCTACCTCCGTAAAATTCATATCGTGGAATATTAGAGGTCTTGGGGATGCTACAAACCGGAGCGGTTTTTGATTTTGTTAGGGACACTCCGCCCCTGGAGATGTGCCTACAGGAGACACATATGACTCCAGATAAGCTATCTTTGCTTGACAAACCATGGATAGGGCAGGCAGTTCATGCCACCCACACCGCCTACTCTAGGGGCGTGAGCGTCCTTTTTCATCGTGCTATTCCATTTGAATGCCTTCGCTCTGAAATTGATGATGAAGGTAGATTTATATGTTTATACGGTAAACTGTATCATTCACTATGTATTATAGTTACAGTGTATGTTCCACCGCCCTACTCGGGTGACGTCCTTCAGAGTGATAATGGGTGATAATGGGTGACTTTAATAATACTATATATAGATAATTCTATAGATAGGGCGGTGGGAGGCGCACTTTCTGGTGGGGGAGGTTTGACACCTTTTGGTAAGATACTTAATGAAGTGGCATTGATAGATCTGTGGCGCTCCAGATTCCCGGACTCTAGATGTTATTCCGGTTTCTCTACCACACATGGCACTCTGTCCCGAATTGATGTGGTTCTGGGAAACACCCCGGCCTTGGGTATGTTGGGGGAAGGGAAATACCTGACTAGGGGATTATCTGACCACTCGCCAGTACAGGTGTCCCTGGGGTTGCCTCCCGTGGGAAGTAAAAAAAATGGGTCTCTGGCGGCTCAATCCTTACTGGTTGAAAATCCTAACCCCTACAGTCCCTGTTCAGGCACAAATCCTAGAGTTCTTTTCGTATAATGTGGGTTCTGCATCACCTCTTGTGGTATGGGATGCCATGAAAGCCTTCCTCCGGGGGGAACCCTGATTAGAGAGGTCAATAAGGTCAAATCGTCCTCTGGGGCCCAAGAACAAAGCCTCAGGGGTGATGTGCAGAGAGCGGAAGTGGCATTAATACATGACCCGTCTGAAAGGTGTCAGGGGGAACTTAGAGAGTTTTTTTGAGGAGGGGGAAAAGGCGGGACATTTGCTAGCTGTAGTCTCCAGAGCACAACAAGACTCCCCGTACATTAAAGAGAGTTGTATGATGAGTGGAGGGGTAGTGGACACCTCCCCAGAGATACTTGAGGTTCTGAGAAAGTATTATGCAAACATATATAGTTCCAAGGCAGACCCCTCTTCTGAAGAATTAGATATGGGATTAGATATGCCCTCTCTGTCTCTGGAGGACACGATGCTCCACTTACACTGATTGAATTGGAGGAGGCCCTTGCCTCCATGGCTAATGAGAAGTCCCATGGGGTGAATGGCCTTCCATCGGAGGTGTTTAAATTATACAAAGAAGAGCTGTTACCACGGCTACTTGAGGTATATCAAGAGGCCTTTTCTCTGGGACGTCTCCCAACATCTATGACGGAGGCTGTTATTGTCTTAATCCCCAAACCCGGTAAGGATGTCCGACAACCTGACTCATATAGTCCGATATCCCTATTAACGGTAGACGTCAAGATTCTGGCGAAACTCCTGGCTAATCGAGTATCCCGTATAATTTCTAAAGTGGTACAGGACCAGGCGGCGCTTTATGCCAGATATGGCCAGGGCTGTTAACCTCAGGAGGCTGTTACTAAATCTACAGCTGACACAATCTGTCGGGGGTGCTAAGGCAGTGGCGTCACTTGACGCGGCTAAGGACTTCGACAGTGTTGAATGGAAGTATCTTTGGGCCACTCTGAAATGTCTTGGCTTTGGAGATACCTTTGTTAAGTGGGTTCGGCTTCTGTACGATTGTCCCAGGGCTAGACTTAAGGCTAATGGGTTGATCTCCGATTCCTTTGTGCTTTATAGGGGGGACGAGACAGGGGTACCCCCTTTCACCCCTATTATTTGCCCTGGCCATCGAGCCGCTTGCGGCGGCTGTTAGAAAGGCTGATGAGGGGAGAGGTTTCCAATATGGGGTGCTACTAGATGACATGTTGCGGTTTTTAAACGACTGGCCTATTTCATTGAGTAATGCTATTCAGCTTATCACTGATTTTGGTAAGCTGTCTGGTCTCACTATTAATTGGACTAAATCCGCTCTTCTTCTGGTGGGACCTCAACAGGCTGACTCCATGCTGCCAACGGAGAGGCTACAGATTGTTCCATTTTAAATACCTGGGTGTTCAGATTAGCGCTGGGACTACAGACTTTTGGGACTCTGAATGTTGTTCCACTTCTTCATAAGATGCAAACTAAATCTGCGGCATGGTGTAGACTTCCCCTTGGGGTTATTGGAATGGCGAATGTTGGTAAAATTATTCTTATGCCACAAGTCTTATACATCATTCATAATGCCCCAATCTGGCTGCCCCTTAGAATCTTCCATAAAATTGATGATATTTTTTGTGACCTTATATGGAAGAAGGGAGCGCCAAGGATACGTTACCGCGATCCAAGGATTATGAGGGATTGGCAGTGCCGAATCCATGGATGTATTTCCTATCAGCACAGCTCCAACACCTTAGGGGGACGGAAAGCACTAATGGCGCAACTGGCAGATTAACTAGTTATATTATGGGGGAAAGATTCCTACTGCAGGCCCTTGAAGCAGGTAGCTTGGGCGAGAAGGGACGATCCATACCCACTCTACTACTTATACATAAAATTTGGGTTAAGGTGAAAGCAGTGATACGCCTGGTAGGGTTTACTAAATACTCTTCTATCTGGCATAATGTGCATTTTAAGGAATTTGACAAACTAGAGGGTTTTGATGGGTGGAGGGACCGTGGGGTCATTACTCTTGCTCAGCTGGTGAACGTTAATATATTCAGAACGTTTGAAGACCTGCAATCAGAATTTGCCTTACCTCAATCTGCTTTCTATCAGTATCTTCAATTGAGACATGCCTGGGACTTACAGAATAGGCAGTCTACATTGACGCAGGCTCAATCCTCACTTGTTGATCTGGTGGCTCAGCCTGGGGGTACTAAGGGAGTTATCTCATTATTCTACAAATGTCTCCTTGAGGCCGCCCATAAAGGTCAGCCACATTCCCTAAAACGGAGATGGGGACGAGACGTGGGTCCTATAGAGCAGGAGGTCATGGAACAGGTTCCTAGGACATTCTTGAGTGAAATGTACAGACTTTCCCAACTATACCTCTTGCGTAGGGTTTACAGAACCCCACTGTTGCTTTATAAAATGGGTTATAGGCCAGAATCCTCCTGTCATAGACGTAGTGAGCTGAATGCAGACCCGATACATGTGATGTGGAGTTGCACTAGGTTGCATAGGTTTTGGAGGGATATGGTGGACTTCATTGATGAAATTTATGACTGTGTTATGGATTTGGATCCGGTGATATGTATTTTAGGCCATACCACAAAATTACCTGTGACAGAGAGCCAGCGACTGGCGGTAATGCGCCTTCTGTATCAGGCTACAAAACTGATTGCATCTTATTGGAAAGATACAGAACGGCCGACGCTTTCTGAATTCAAAACTGAAGAATTAACACCATGCGAAGATTGGAAAAGTATGTTATGTAAAAAGGGGAACCCCTGCCAAATTTGAAGAACTATGGTCCCCCTGGTTGGATGTCCCAGGTTTAGCTCCGGTGATTTTGCTGGTGGATAGGCCCCCTATAGATTAACACTTTCCCGTTGTAAGGGGGGTGGCGGATCGTTGGTCGCTGGCTCTTTGATATCTTTCCAAATGTACATCTGGGCTGTGTGCTAATGTTTGTTATATCTCTGCTACTTTTGTGTTCCATGATTACGTCATGGGGGAGGTGATTCATTTACCTCGTTGCTGGTGCTTCTATGAAGGATTCTACCTGAGAACATCCACCAGCTGGCCAGCTGGAAGATTGCTAACATTCATTGTGGGACTTTTGTTTGTGAGCGGGGGGATTCGGGTGGGGTTGGGTAGTCTTCTTTGCTAAAAATTTGTAATACTAAAAACTTTTTTGATCCAAAAAAGTTGGGAGACCTTTCTGACAATAAAACAATTGTAAAAAAAAAAACAGCAAACAACCCCTTTAAGTACATATTTCTGTATTTATGCAAGCAGAAGAGAAGCAACATTTTTAGTCTCCGTAGACTACGCTATTCTATGGAGAGCTATACCCTACAAAAAAATAAGTATACCGCACATGTCTAGCTCTGACAGAATGTGCAAACTGATGCCACTGCCGCACAAAAAAATCATAATAACTAGCACCTACCTGCCCATGACCGGAATGCTGCAACAATCCCCAGTTTGCTCGCCTGGAATCGGGCCTCTCGGTCTTCTCTGGAAAGGAAGAAAAAAATATACAAAACTGTTAAATCTGTCCGGCAACAAACTGTTATATAGAATATGATGGGAATCGGAGAAGTCAATGTGCTGCAGTCCTGATGTAGGACACAGAGCAGCTCCTGCAGGGATGCTCAACATTCACATTAAAGGGGTTCTCCAATAACGGACATTTATCACCTATCTACTAGATATGTAATAAATGACTGGTCGCTGGGGTCCCCACAATTACTAAAATGGGGGTCCTCAACCCCCGTACCTCCCCACTGCACCTGTTGCAGGGAGAAGGAGCTTGAAAGAAGCGGAGGTCGAGCGCGTGCGGTACAGCTGCATTCAACATCTATGGAACGGATGGAAAAAGTCGAGCGTCTGCCTCAAGTAGTACCATAGACATTAAATGTAGCAGCACGGTGCATGCTCGATCTCCGCTCCACTCAAACTTCTCACTGTGGTTGTGTAGTAAAGAGGAACGGGGGGCTCGGGACTCCAGCAAACAAAATGTTTTAACCTATCCCATGGATAGGTGATAAACGTCCATTGTGGGAAAAAATTTAGATCAATGAGGTTTATTGATACAAAATAAAAGCTGTTATCAAATTATAAACCTCTCCAGTAAAAATAGGTTCAAAATCATGACATAGTGAAAAGTTTTGACATTTTCTAAAATACTTTAATTCCAGGGGTTAAAATGAGTCCCTGGTCATGTGATGGAGACACAAGAAACAGCCCTGATACACATACGGTAACTGTAACAAGCATGCACCTGTGTGTCCATCACATGACCAGGACGGATTTTCAACCTCTGGAAGTAATAAGGATAACTTTTGAATGACAACAAGCAGAGATCTTGAAAACAGTCAGAAACTGATCCACAAAGTATATTAGCAAATTGTATAACTTTTCCTTACACAATAAACAAGGTTTCGTTTGGGGATATCAGAAAATACCGTCAGATCCTCAGCTACAATTTTCAAAAACACTGTGCAGATTAATTTATTAATATATCATTTTAGCGGTCGGAGCTCAGTTTTTCCTGATACAGAGCTCCAAATCCCCTGCATAGCCATGGCTATAGATGACAACATGCGGACTACCTGCAGCCACCACTAGAGGGAGCTCCATAGATTACAGTACGCAGTGAGCTCCCTCTAGTGGTGGATGCAGGTAGTCAGCATTTTATGTAACTATGGCAACGCATAGAGCTCGACATCAGAAAAATACAAAGCTCCAACAAAAAGAAATAAATATTAAGAAATGAAACAAGCACAGAATTATGAACCTATGTAGATAAAAAAATAAAAAAGCATTCAAGGGTTGGCATTCAGGTTAGGCCAAAAAAAAAAAAAAAACACAATAATGGCAGCCCCTTTCCCAGCTTCGCCCTCAACACTATTTCTGGCCTGTCTACAGAACACTGCATCGTACGCATCTACAGAATGAAGCAAATGTGCGCTTCACCCTAGAGATGAACCCGATATAAGACGAGTCTGTGTAACGTCTTCCATACGTGTCACTTGTGATATCTGTCAGTGCTCAGCCCAGCAGAGGTCACTTTATAGCACTAGCTGGAGGCCTCCTTGATATGCCAAAAGTGCTGGAGGATCATGTTACATATTAGAAACTCTCTTTTTTTGCAATCGGATGGTACTTTCTGCAATATGATAAGGATGTCTTAGAACACAGGTTCTTTTTCTCACCAGCCTGTCCTGCCCTGGATGTCTCTACATGCAAGGGCATAGATACAGAGGTTCAAAGTTAGTACATGGTCCCTGGTGTCTGAGTAATTCAGACAAACAGCAATGAGATAACCGGCCATTGCCATCAGTTGCTTACCCTGGGGGCTTTCTACCTATGTAACCAGCCAGATTTCTATTAGCTATCTATAGATTACATTAATATGAATGAACACTGTGTAATACTTCATTTCTCCTGTGGTGGCACTGTAGGGAAATTAAACACTTCTTGACGGGTTTCCCCACAGATTACAGCTGATCGTAGGGGTCCCAGCAGAAAGATACTGTGTGATCTGCTTAATGTCAATGCATCTTCTAACAAGTAAAGATAATCCAAAGCAAAGAACTTAAATGATAGGAATGAAGTTTATTAACATCCATCACATTAAACAAGTTGCAATGACTTACTTTAGCTGCCCTTCTGCCGTATCCGGATTATGTCTGTAGTGAAAATCCGTGTATGGCGCTAAAATTTGCTATAAAAGAAAAAAAAGATATGAATTATTCTAGGTTTATAACTGAATAAACCTCTTTATTTTACCTTTAAAGTGTAACTAAACTTTCATAAAACGTTTGACACGTCAAAGTGACGTGAAAAGTTCTAATCGGTGGTGGTCCGAGCACTGAGACCCCCACTGATCGCTAAAATAAAGCGGTAGAAGCGTTCCGGTGAGCGATGTGCCGCTTAGTTTCTGATCGGCTTCCCTCGGAAAGCCTAGCGGGCGCCGTACGAACTCCTGGCCTTTCTAATAAGCCCGTACTCCGCCCACTCGAGCAGAGCCGATGAGAAACAAAGCGACACAGTGCTCACCCGCGGCCATTGAGCGCCACGGCATAAAACGCCACGAAATACGCTTTCTCTGCCTCCCATTGATGTCAATGGGAGGTCAGAGGCATAAACGCCCGAAGATAGGGAATGTCCCTTCTTTCTCCCGCAAGACGGATTTACCGCTCGTGGGAAAAAGACGCCTCCGCCTCCCATTGAAATCAATGGGAGGCATTTTCGGGCCGTTTTGCGACGCGGTTTCCGCATCAAAAAAAAACTCTGTGTGAACATAGCCTTAACATGAAGAGTTACTGTATCCCCCCCTTAGCCCCCAGTAACAGTCTGTGATCTTTCATCCTGCTCTCACTTGCAGCTTCCCCTCCCACCTCTCCCCTACACAGACACAGGTAGTCAAATTTTTCATCATGGCTCCCCGACTTTAAACTAATGCTACACCCTGAATATTGCCCCTAGAACTGGTATCATTTGACAGCTAAGATTCAGTGTTTTCATATCATACCAAGATCTAAGCTTTAGCCCTAGTCAAAATTAGCGCTTTAAAGAGGCTCTGTCAACCATTTCATACTACACTATCTCCTACCTAATCTAATAGGCGCTGTGTTGTAGATAACTACTGTGGTGTTTTTTTTTTTTTTAAATCAGTCATTAGTGACAAAGTTATGAGCATTTTAACATTTATGCTAATTTTTTGTAAAAGCCTAACTAAGCGTTTAGTTTTTTTACTTTAACCAAGTGGGCGCGGTCAAGAAAAGTTTATGACGCTGACCAATCAGCGTCATACACTTCTCTTCATTCATGTCCAGCTTTGGTCACAGCACAGCGTGATCTCGCGAGATCACGCTGTGACGTGACTTCTTCCCGCAGTTCCTTTCCCTGGAGCGACGGGAGACTGACCAGACATCGCCTCCAGCCGCCTCCTGGCAGCGAAAGCGAAGTGTATGACGCTGATTGGTCAGCGTCATACACTTTTCTTTACAACGCCCACTTGGTTAAAGTAAAAAAAAAAACGCCCAGTTGGGCTTTTACAAAAAATTAGCATAAATGTTAAAATGCTCATAACTTTGTCACTAATGAGCGTTTTTGGGAAAAACACCACAGTAGTTATCTACAACACAGCGCCTATTAGATTAGGTCGAAGATCGGGAAGTATGAAACTGGTGACAGAGCCTCTTTAACCTATGACGTATTATATACGTCTTTGGCAGTGAAGGGTCAAAAGGGGTATCCGGAAATAGATAATCAATGACCTATCTATAGGATAGGCCATCTGTCTGTGATCGTTGGGAAGACCTGATCCCGAGCAGAATGGAGAGAAGCTCCTTCAATATTTATCCAGGCACAGTGGCATGTCTGTAAATAAAGCTACGCCTGGTACTACAGCCCAACCCCATTTATGTCTAGATATTCCCAACAGTCAATCAGCACCACATACCTCTAATTCCACGTCAGCTCGCACATACTGCCGCGTCTTTGGATGATTGAGAAGGTGCAGGACTGTGGTGACGAGGGCTTCATTTATTCTATTTAGTTGGCAGTCAATCACATTCTTAAGGATAGTACTGAGACCACCTCTGAGCGCCACCACTTCGGGGTTCTGAAGTGCTGCAGCAATGGGGAGAAATAAAAAAGAACAACGGTCGTGGTCAGCAAAAGCACAATGTAATGCAACAGACACCAAATACAACTAGGTATATAAAGCTCAATGTAAAAGCAATGTTGAGGCCTAAAATCATGCAGATGATCCTCTTCTTTTATTTAAAGAAAAGGGATTAGAGGTATTTACAGCTTAAAGGATCAAGCACTGTGTGGGGACCTGGTCAACAGTTGTGTAGGTGAGAAGTATGTCCAGCCATCTTAAAGGCGCAGTCCACTTTAGACCATCACTATGTGTTAGAAGGTTTCCCCAACGATAAACAGAATAACCCTGGCAAGTCCATCCCGGCTGCAATTCAAACTAGACACTGACAACTTCAATAATAAGCCCTAATTTTTCAGTGAGCAAAGATTTAAGAGATTTTTGCACGCAGGACTTTCCAAGAAATTTAGACTTCAGACCACCATAAAGGGCTTCTCCGCATTGGAGAATCCCTACTTGTTAGAAGGTCACTTGACAATAAGCTGATCACAAAAAGTGTCACCCTGCTGGGACCCCCATTGATCAGCTGTAATTTCTGGGGAAGTCTGGCAGTAAGTGTTTAATATCCCTGCAGTGCCCCCACAGGAGAAATAAAGCATTACACTGTGTCCATTCATATCAATGTGTGGTCTGTGTAATACAGGACAGGTCAGGTCCTCCAGCGAGAGACGCTCTTTACAACCATTCTCCACACTGACTAAGAGATGAGGCTCCTGAACAGAGGACCCCCCCTCTATTAACCCTGCATCTTACTAATAGGGTGTATCACAATGGGTTTTTAAACTGAACAATCCTTTTAATATGTTCAAAGTTATTTGCCAATTTTAGAATACATCTGAATAAAGGTCAGTGCTCCACTTTTCTGGTACCGAGCTCCAAATCCTCTACTTAGAATTAAAGAGAACCTGTCAGCAGCTTTGAGCCCTCGAAACGTCTGACAGAGCTATAAAGGAGGGCAGTGCCACTATACCTGCTGTGTTAGTCATGCAAGTTGCGTGACGGAAAAATCAACGTTTAATGCCCCGGTCAGCGGTCGCAAGTGCTCCGGGGGCGGCCCCTTGACGTTCACGTATTCCGGGCTCTCCTCACTGAGCACTACCATCCCCTCTGCTCTCTATGACAGATCTAGTATCCAATCAGGAGACCGCTAGAGCCATTACTCAGAGCAGAGAGGCTGGGGAACATTTAATGAGGAGAGCCCAGAGCGATTAAACATTTAAAAAAAAAGCCGTCTCTGTGGCACTTGTGATTGCGGCGTGGAGGGCATTAAATATAGATTTCTCAGTCGTGCAACTTGCATGACTGACACAACAGGTAGAGTTACACTACCCTACCCCTCTTCTAAAGTTCTGTCAGTAGTGTTAAGGGAGCTCACCACTAGGGGGAGCTTACTACATGCTGTGAAATGGCAGAGTCCAACATATCCCTGCCGTATAGTCTCCCGTCCAGTAGCAATACCAATAATAGCAGAATAATAGGGACTTACCAGATGAGCAAATCTAGAAATAATAAAGGACACATCTAGTTATAAAATATCTGCCGGGTGTGTCATTGTGATTACCAGAATTACTTACCTAGTTCACAGATAATGGAAATGCAAGCCCGCACCATCCTGTCCCGCTCCTGAAGGCCGTCATTACCAACCGCTATCAAGGAATTAGTTATAGAACTAGGGAATAAGGAAGCGTTCACAGTAATCATCTGAAACACAAGAAAAAAAAAGAATAAAATGAGCAATAATCACACTTGAATGACATCATGGGGCATGGGTTCGGCACGTTTTGCTTTACCCCTCTATTATCAACACCTGCTTCGGAGGACTCGGCCCGGACATGTATTACACACACCAATTTTAATGTATTCCTACATACTACCCCACTGCCATATCCTCTGATCACCGGGGAGACCTTCTTTTAAAAAAAGGTTTATCCCTTTAATCCTTTATTTTTTTTCCTTTTTGCATCCTGGCGCTCATATACGTTTTGTTTTTTTTATTCGTTATCTGTCACTCCACAAGTCACATGACAGGATGTACATGCACAGAAGAGATAGTTTGTTGCACTACTACAGAAGGTAGGGAAAAACAGATTCCATGTATATGTGGAAGCACAAGCGGTGGGTACATCACATTACCGCTACTACAAAGACCGTGTTCAGTGTTATCATAGGAAAATGAAAAGGGTGTCCTTAATTTACCTTTCTGACCAGTCTCAGCGCCTGTGTCCTTTCTACTTCATTACTTTGTTGAATATCTATGCATCTGAAAACAAATCACAGATTTCTCATTAAGCGCGGACGACGACACCGACGCAGACCGGGGAGGGAAGGGAACACCGACGCAGACCGGGGAGGGAAGGGAACACCGACGCAGACCGGGGAGGGAAGGGAACACCGACGCAGACCGGGGAGGGAAGGGAACACCGACGCAGACCGGGGAGGGAAGGGAACACCGACGCAGACCGGGGAGGGAAGGGAACACCGACGCAGACCGGGGAGGGAAGGGAACACCGACGCAGACCGGGGAGGGAAGGGAACACCGACGCAGACCGGGGAGGGAAGGGAACACCGACGCAGACCGGGGAGGGAAGGGAACACCGACGCAGACCGGGGAGGGAAGGGAACACCGACGCAGACCGGGGAGGGAAGGGAACACCGACGCAGACCGGGGAGGGAAGGGAACACCGACGCAGACCGGGGAGGGAAGGGAACACCGACGCAGACCGGGGAGGGAAGGGAACACCGACGCAGACCGGGGAGGGAAGGGAACACCGACGCAGACCGGGGAGGGAAGGGAACACCGACGCAGACCGGGAAGGGAAGGGAACACCGACGCAGACCGGGAAGGGAGCACCGACCCAGACCGGGGAGGGAACACCGACACAGACCGGGGAGGGAACACCGACACAGACCGGGGAGGGAACACCGACACAGACCGGGGAGGGAACACCGACACAGACCGGGGAGGGAACACGGACACAGACCGGGGAGGGAACACGGACACAGACCGGGGAGGGAACACGGACACAGACCGGGGAGGGAACACGGACACAGACGGAAGAACAGCACAGTATAATGGCACAGTATTTTTTGTGCTGTTTGGGTTAATAGGCAGAGTGGAAATTTCCCTATACCATGCTACCCTTATATAGGACACCATAGTATGATGACCGATCCGCTTTAAAGAGAACCCGTCACTGTTACATAAAGATCATCTATAACATGTTCATGGTGTCATGGCTCAGCGGGTGCTATTGTGTCCTAATCACAGCACCCCCAACCTGAGTGCCACTGCACATGTGTGCCCGACGGAGCCACATGTGCAACCACATAGTGCCTTGCTGCCAATGTGCATGCTTTTGGACAAGGCGCCTTTTAATAGGTGTAAAGCGCATTCTCTGAAGCGCAATACAATGAACGTCGTATAGTTGCTCTCTATTAAAGTGTGTGCGATACATGGAAACACTTACCTGGCTATTAGGTAATCTACTTTTAATGTTAGCACCTTCTGTAAAATACTGGAGTCTCTGATGAGATAACGGAGAGCCCGCAGCCCCGCCGCTCGCACTTCTTTTGCTTCGTTTAACAAAGCTAACCGCAAACTGTTTTTATAAACAGAAATAAATAAAAAAGAAATACAGATTTCCGTTAGATCAAGACAAACAACTGCCTGTTACTATGTATGTCATTCATCAAATAAAACCACAGTAAACACTAAACCACACTCTTAGTGTATGTATACCAAGATGGTAAAATTACATGTATTGGGGGGGGGGGGGGGGGTAGAAGCTACCATATAACAGGTTCTAGATGAAATGATACTATAGTAGTATGTAATGTAGCAGGAATAGTAAACAATATTACAATAATGCTACATGAGGCTCTCTCTTCTGCAAAGCCCACCCATCTCTACTTGGCTTCAGGTTACACTTTTCTACATCTCGTCTTCATCCTTGAATCTCCCTCTAAACCCTTGAAGAGACCAGCCGCACCCCTTGGAGATTAGGAAAATATGCATGCTTTCTTTCGGAAACAGCTCCACTCCGGTCCACAGGATGTGTGTGGTATTGCAGCTCAGCTGAATTCACTAGAATGGGGCAAGACACGGCCCATGGAAAGGAGTGGCACCGTTTCTGGAGGAAAGCAGCAATGTTTTCATAATCTTATTCAAACCCCAATACACAAAACCACCACTTTATTAGAGACCTCCATCTACTAGAGCGTTGGACCTCTTTTAGTCTTAAGAACCGCAGCAATTCATTGCGGCATAGATCCTAGTAGGCATTGACATCATTCTACAGGAATATTGGCCCATGCGGACAGGATAAATTCTTGCAGATGTCCTTCTACCACAGGGTAAACAGCTGCCATGAAGGGATGAACTTGGTCGGCCACAATGCTTAGGTAAGTCCTACTGTTCAACCGACCATCCTCAGGCATCAGGGGACCCAGGGTGGGCCAAGAAAACATCCCCTGTTCCATTACTCCACCCTGACAGAAAGGGTTCATGGTATCATGCTGCTTGTACCAAATATTGAACTCTCCATCAGCATGGTGCCACAGAAATCAGGATCCATCTAAACAAGCGATGTTTTCCACTGCTCAGTGATAACATTTTTGCGCACTTTTGCTCACTGGAGTCTTGCCGTTCTGTGTCTCTAAGATAGGAATGGCCTTGGAACTGGTCGTCTGCCGTTATAGCCCATCAGTGAAAAGGAATGATGAGTTGTGCATTCGGACACGTTAGTTGGAGCGCCAGCGTTGTATTCGGCTGCAATGACTGTGCGGCGCCTGGTCATCAGAACAATTCTTGACATCCTCCTCTGACCCATTACCTGGACGAGTTGTTAACATCCACAGGATCGCCTTTCGCTGGATGTTTTTTCTCGATCACACCATTCTCCATATACTCTCAACAGTTTTTTTAAATACTGCCCCCAGCTAGTCTAACGCTGACCAGGCCTCGTTCCATGTCGCTCAGATCCCACTATTTTCCCATTCTAATGTGGATTCACACTGAAACTGATCCACAGGAATTTATCTTATGCTGCGTCCGGGGTCACGTGTCTTGTTTCCATACAGTAAAGTGCCAAGCACGGGGCGGGTGTCTCTAATAAAGTGGTCATTCAGTGTAAACATAAACTTGATAAACTTAATAAAGGGGGGGTCCATCATTTAAGACCCTCATCTATTCGCTAGAGTGAAAAGGGGCGATAAATAGCGGCTCGTGCTATGGAGGACCCAGCACATCCGTGCCTTACACAGGCAGCCAAGCGTGCATGTATTTTCAATGGGGAGAGGAGAATAAGCCGCTACCGGACTCCTCTAACAGAAGCTGATCTCCCGCGGCAGCAAAGGATCGGGCGTGTTCAAATTCTGTTTCCTCGTCGGGTGTAAAGAAGTGCGCCACATAAACATTACATGGTCAACTAGTTCCACTGAAATCGGTGGCTAGGGCTGGCTTTTATCTAATTTGTATGGGCACCTTTAGTTCTATCTTACAAATGGGCGTGTCCAGAGGAAGACCCCCATCATCCAGTTGCTTGTCGGAAAGTAATACAGCTTGTCTCATTACAACTGCGCTGACACAGTAAACTCCACTTACCAAATAATGATGTCTTCATACGTAAAACCTAATTTTTCTTCATTGTGGCCAACATTGCATAGAAGCTAAAGCGAGAGAGAAATAAAAAGGTAAAACGCGTAACACGTAATGGATGTTCTATTATTTGAACATTAAAATATAAACCAGATTACACTTGTGTGATGTTTCTATCATGAGCCCCTTCTATTACGAGTCTTCAGGGGACCTGCACCATATTATTACGGCCTTCTAATCGTTTGGGAACTGCAACGGTGCCCGCTCGATCAGGACAGCGATTGTAATACACAGCCATTGTCCTGCCCTGACCCACTTGTTTAACCCATTGTACGTCTCAAACAAAGCTGAACACAAGGGGAAAAGCAAATGGGGTATCCCCTTTGATGGCATCACAGGGATGTCCTGTGACACGATCTATAACCGTACTTTATATGGGTAGACAGACCCTATAGCGGTCTATGATGCCTGTTGTAAAGGCATATGTATTAGGACACAAGGCTAATTTACTTGAATATATGTAAAAAAAAAAATATCCATTATATGGTAAAAAACAATGTATGAAAAATAACAGTAAAAAAACAGAACTAAAAAAACGGGCAAACACAACGAGCGGAATTTATCAAGACTGGCGATTCAGGTGCCAGTCTTATTCTGAAAAGAGCTGGAGTAAGATGAACCTAATGTATTAAGAAAGAGGTGATTGGCAGAAAGTCGGAATTTGCGCTACAATGCGTTATAATTTATGCCAATTTCTACCGTAAATTTTAGTAAATTTGTCAAGCCGGGGATGGACCCGCAATCCCGCTAAACCATGTCCACTTTTTTGAAAAGTGGCGATGGGTGCGTAAAAATGTCAACCGGTTGCGTAAAAGTCACAACCAATGAGTTTTTGCACAAATTGTGACTTTTTTATGTCAACTGGTGGAGAGTGCGCTGTTCCTATGGGGGTGATGGGCGTTTGGACTTGATAAAGATTATCCAATTTCATTAGATAACCAACATGATAGCGAAATTCGGACTTTTACCCAGAGTCTCGGCACTTCACGCCCCAAAAAGTTCAACCTCATTGATCCCAATTCTAAGATCCCCTGCTATTTACAGCTAAAGCCTGAGGCATGTACAACTATCCAGCAGAGACATCTTGGAGTCTGTACAAGAAATAATTCTCACTGCTGGATAATAACCACACATAGTGTAGCATGGTATGACCATGCTACTCAGATAGTCGTGCATGGCACATGCTTCAACTGGGAAGTTGTTAAAAAAAGACTCGTCACCTCTCTTGACATGTCTATTTTAGTAAATACTTGTATTCCCCATGAAATAATTCTGGAACATATTTTCTTTGTTGGAACTCTGGGTTGTGCCGTTCCTCTATTATTCCTCCTAGAAATATATGAATAAATTGACAATTCATTCCCTTTATTAAAGGGATGTGTCCCCATACCAAATCTTACACTGGCCACTAGAGGAGACAAATAGGCTGACACTTCCTGTTCTCTGCAGCTCACTTGTCTGCTTTGCCGTATAGACAAACAGAATGGGCAGAGTCCTCTCATTATCATTAAAGTACTGGTGATTTGATAACAGCTCGATTGTACTGCTGGAGGTCTCTAGATAAAGCAGGATAGTAACACTATACACACATGAGGCTCTGTATGCAGCTCCCCTGTCACTCTCTGGTCTATGGGGGAGGGACTGTACTACATCACTTCCTGGAGACTAATAATCTAGGACATTTCTCTGTCAGTTGACTCCCATTCATTCCAGTTGCCATACAGGAAATACAGGAAGGAACAGTGTGTGTCTCCAATTTAGCCGCCCCCAAAGGTTTATAAACAATAAAAAATAAACAGCTACAACATTTAACAAAAAAAAAAAAAGAACAAAAATTATTTCTCTTCTACAGACGGACATCTAATTACTCCGACTAAAATTACATACATGAGGCTTCCCTATAAGACCATTTCATATTAACACCAATAAACTCAACAGAAACATCATAAGAACACTAGTTCCAACAACAGCAGCTTGCTGACAGTGCCCGATGGCAATACGATTTGTTCTATATTGCAGAAGAATTTACAAATATGCCGACTATACAGGGTAATGCTTTACTTTACTGAGATTATGTGGTTGCATACAAAAGAGACATTATTTCCACGCTTGTAAGAAATGATTCCGCTTTCTTATAAACGTGGGTTAAATGTCTTGTGAAAGAAAATCTGCCTTCGCCCGAGGACTTGTGATGTTCGGCTAAAAACAACAGCGGTAAACAGGAAGCAAAGTAAATGTGTGAAAGTAATCACCAGTCAACTCACATATACATCACCCGGTCTCCGGAGGTCCAGCCGCTTCTAGATTTAGGATTTACAGCTCATTCGTATATATAATCCATCTGTATCTGGTTTGATCATTTATAGGCACATTATTTACACATTGAAATTCCGAGGACCGGCTATTACATTTTGAAAAAAATCATATTATATCCCCATACCTATATATTTGATAAAAGTAGACAGCTGCCAGCAAGGACTTTACACTTATCGGCGCCGTCATGCAATTTTGCATCAAATCGTAGTGTTGTGCAAAAAAACGCATAAAAAGTCATGTTTGCGGCTAAACCCGAGCAAAGCCTGAGAGGCCCAACATCTCCTAAATATAAAAGTACAAGATGAGCAGAGCTCATACATGTCACCTAAGTCTATATCTACATGGACACATCTTTATATACACACCAGAACTGAAGAGAACGGGAATCTTTGCGATTCCGATGCCAGTAAAAATCTACTCATCACCCCCACCCCGCCCCGTAACAGGAAGCCCCTAAATTATATCCTAACATAGGGGTGACAACATGAAGAGAAGTTCCTGTATCCCCCCCCCCCCCACCAGTCATTGGAGGCTCTGCAGGGGAGAGATGACAGTAAAAGGCTGTGATCTTTCTTCCTGCTCTCACTTGCAGCTTCCCCTCCCTCCTCTCCCCTCCACAGACACAGAACCCGGAAGTAAAATTTTTCATCATGGCTCCCCGACTTTAAACGACTGCTGCACCCCGAATATGGCACCTTCTGGGCTTTACTAGAAGATCTAGTCTAGATCTTGATAGTGAAAGTGTTAAAGCAGACCGTACACACATAAAAACGGACAGCAAATAATTCTAGGCGATTATATCCGCTTGTATCCAGGATTGTGCAGCCTGAGGTCCCTCAGCTCTCGTGGTATTATATCCGGAAGCAATTAGGGCAGTGCACACAAATAATAAGCAAACCAGCTACCGGCAACAGCTACTGAAGCGAGTGCAAAGTTTTCTCGGCGTCTTGTGACCAGGCAGTTCCTTTCACCCTGCGAGGAGAATGAATGAAGGGCAGAGCGTGATTGTTCTACACTCATGAGGACGCCCCGGCCATGTCCAGGTCATCAGAATGGAATGTAAAGCAGAACATTTTCTATTTCACTGCCTGGAAAGCGAACAGTGGGCACTTCACGTAGATAATGATTATGTGCTGGACATTGGCAATGAGCAAAAATCGTAATATTGCTGAAAATCTAAAACCGCATAAAATGTAATAAAAAAAAATTTGAATACACTTTCCTTAGAAATGTGGCATTGTTCCAGCGCTGCTGCTTCCCTTTGATTCCTACATGTCGAGGAGAACCCCTTGAGTTTGGATCCACGAATTTAACCCTTTTCATTCAACATAAATACACCCCATATAAAAGCATGCTGCATATTAAAAAAATCCAGAGCGTGCCCAGAACCCCATTCGTTTGCATTGTACACGAATGTGCTGCAGATTTTTCGGCGTGGAAATCCAGCCTTACAGTTCCTCTATCATTAGAAATTGCCAATCATGCACACGGCCGTGCCCGTAATCACAGTTTGCAATTACGGGCAAGGGCCGGCCGCTGGCGCCCGTGGACAGCCACCAGGATTTTCGGCCCGTGCTCCCATATAAAGTTTGGGAGCAGGGTCCGTAAAAAGCAAAAGATAGGACATATCCTATCTTTTGCGGAGGCTTTCTACGGCCTGGACGCCTTCCCGCAAATATGCTGGAAGATGTCCATGGTCAATAGAAATAAATGGGTCCACAATTACGGACAAAATCTACGGTCATGTGCATGGGGCCTAAATACAGCTGAAGTATCGGGAAGACTCCCGATCTCCAGATAGGTGTGGGTCCCAGAGGCGGTATCCGCATCGACCAGATATTAACGTTGTCTCCTTTGGCTATGCCATTTAGCTCTGAGATGGGAATACCCCTAAACGGGTCGTCCATGATTAGAAAACATGGCTGCTTTCTTTCAGATACAGGACTACACCTGTCAATGGGTTGTGTCTGGTACGTCACCTTGGCTCAATTAAAGCAAATGTGGCTGAGCTGCAATAACACACACAGCCTGTGGACAGGGGAGGCGCTGTTTTTGGAAGAAAGCAACCATGTTTTTCAAATTACTGTACAACCGCTTTAATCCATGCAAGTAGTGAAAACGAATGAATGTATTTAGCACAAACATTGAGGAGCCGGACTCCAAGAGGGACTCTCGACAAGGGACGTAACAGCAGCTGAACGTGAACCCCTTATCAAGTCGGAATTCTGTAATTACTTCAGAAATGACTGAGCCCGAATACTGCGGACCTCACCGGCATCTCAACCTCTCCCCAAATCTATCCCTTGCCCTTTATCCGCTGAGCCGTACACCGATTTCATTTCTTATTAAAGTGTGAAAAGCAACTGGAGAGGATCTGCCGCGGGATGTAATACTAAGCACACGAAAATACAAGATATTACTAAAACGGAGTGCGTTTCCTCCTATCACGAGACATTATTCATCCATGTCGTAAGACTTCTAATGATATTGTCTTTATAGGAGTGAGTCAGACAATGAAGAAACAATATAGCGGGGAGTATGGACGAGCTATGGTCAAGACACTTAAAGAGGCTCCAGGTTATCAAATCCCTATCTCCTATTGAATGTGATCGGCGCTGCAATGTAGAGAACAGTAACGTGTTAAAAACGATCATTTTTGCCCAAGTTATGAGCAATTTTAGATTTATGCAAATGAGTTTTTCAATAGACAACTGTGCGTGTTTTCTCGTTTTACCAACTGGGCGTGTATTGTGTTTTTACCAACTGGGCGTGTATTGTGTGTGTAACATCTGGGCGTGTATTGTGTTTTTACCAACTGGGCGTTGTGAATAGAAGTGTATGACGTTGACCAATCAGCGTCATATACTTCTCATCGTTCCCACCCAGCTTCTGGCAGTGCACAGACACACAGCGTGTTCTCGCGAGATCACGCTGTGACGTCACTTCCTCCCACAGGTCCTTCACCCCGTCGGACGAGAGAAGACACATCGGCTCCAGGCGTCAGAGGGTACAGTTGAATCTGCAGCAGCATCACAGTGTCAGGTAAGCATAGTGAACTCCCTAGAGACGAGCATATTACCCTCTCGGACACCTGGAGCCGATGTATCTGCTCTCGTCCGACGCGATGGTGAAGGACCTGTGGGTGACGTCACGCTGTGTGTCTGCAGTGAAAGAAGCTGGGTGGGAACGATGAGAAGTGTATGACGCTTATTGGTCAGCGTCATACACTTCTATTCACAACGCCCAGTTGGTAAAACGAGTAAACACGCCCAGTTGGTAAAAACACAATACACGCCCAGTTGGTAAAACGAGAAAACACGCCCAGTTGTCCATTGAACAGCTCATTTGCATAAATCTAAAATTGCTCATAACTTGGGCAAAAATGATCGTTTCTTTAAAAAAAACAAAAAAAAAACGTTACTGTTCTCTACATTGCAGCGCCGATCACATTCAATAGGAGATAGGGATTTGAGAATCTGGTGACAGAGCCTCTTTAAAGAGTACCTATAGTTCTATAGTACCTATAGTACCTCTCCTTCTCCCTTATTCACTGACAGGAAGTTGCTCACTATCTGCCATTGATATACATACAGTGGAGATGCAGCCCGGTCACAGTCATTGTTTCTGCCATTTCTCCACCCCTCCCGTTGTTGAATTTGTGCCGAGACTCTGATGCTACTGTAGGCAATCCAGATATATTAACATGCAGTTTTTCTCCCAGGGAACACCCGACTTCATGCCTTCCTTTTTTATAGAATATATTATAGATATAGGGGATCTCAATTAATTATTATGGGTCCATCAAGTTTTCTTGATTAAACCTGATAGACTGGACCCCAACTCCATAGTGTACAAAGCCTAAATTGCATTACTGATAAGATAAACAGACTATGGGGGCAAGAGAGATCTAAAACAGGAAAATCTCAATAAGTAAAACGGACTCATTCAGACCATAATAAGAGAGGAGATCATGTAAAAGTGAGCGTTCTGTATATGTCATACTATGGAACGGAGACTCTGACCAGGTCTAGAAAAAAAAGTGGACTAAAGGGTCGCCAGATTGCGATCTCCTGCCCGATTCTACAGATACTACTGCACATTGGGCGGTACAATTCCAGTGGCAACCGTACGACGCCCTGAGTGTATCGTGTATAGGTTCTATTGATTCCAATCATTTTTCTCTTTTTTTTGTAGACTAGTTATAAAATGCTATAATCCAGGACTGGAGAAAAAACCTGGATGCCATGGCGACTAAAAAACTGCTCCCCAATGGAGCTAGATGCGGTTATTTGCCGGGAGCCGGTAGTGGCCAGAGAGCGCACCTGCACGGCTGAGAGCGTATACAGCGGCCGCGCGCTCCTCCTGCATCATTTTCTGTTGCGGGAACCTACATACAGGCACTTTCCTGACAGGCAGAGGACACATCGCGGGAGGTCAGTACATGGTGGGAGAAGGTAGTCCTGTTATGAGTGGCTACTGTGTGAGAGGAGGGGCTGGGGGAATCCTTGCTATGACTACTTTGGGGCGTCTGGGTCAGAAAAGGCTTCACAACGACTACTCCTGGGGGCAAGCTTACTCTTACTCCATGTTGAAGGAGGAGGAACGAGCTACTGCATCTACTTAGGAAGTCGAGGGACTGTTTTGATAACTAGCTAAGTGGACTGGAAGTGAAATGTGGGCCCCAATTTTTAGGGTACATCTACATGGAGTCATAATGGGGGGAACCGGCCATACAGCATGATATTTGAGGCGCCTTACTTTTGGATCAGGCTCCTAGACCTGCGATAATCCACTGTCCATATGTATGAAAATACATGGACATTACATTATATTCTGGATTTTTGGATTCACGCAATGCATCCCAGCTCCTCTGAGCATCAAACACGGCAAACCAGCCTGCAGGGGAGAGTCTGCTGCCTCGTGGCCGGGCATTGTCAGCTGTTTAGCTGCTTGTAACTTCTAATCATCCCCTCCTGTAATGGAAATCAGTTCTCCATTATACGGACTTGTGCCTATACACAGCCGGCAATCTGAATAAACAGAGCTGCAGTGTACAGCATGAGGGACAGAGCGGCAGCCTGAACCTCTGATGAAACCATCCCAACAGACAATGCAGCTAAACTGTATCGGTGATCGTCCGTATAAACCCCATCGTATAAAGTGTTTGAATTGCCGTTTTTGAGTGTGGAATTTGCAAAGTCGTGTAATAAACGCAGCGGTTTTGCAAAACTGTAATAGAACCGTAAAAAACGTGAACACAAATGAGCAATAAAAAAGCAGATGCAACGTGAACACGGACCACAAAGCGCTTTAATCTCTTTATAGAGGACAATATCTTTATACGTCGCCACGAAAGCCACGAGACGAGACCAAAAACACGAAAAAAAAATAATTTGCAAAAAAATGGGGCAATTCCTGGAAACTAAAACACAACCGCAGGTCACACACACAACACACAACACATTACAATATTATTATTATAGATTTTATGTTCTTACACACTGGGAAGATGAAGATCAGTCACAAATATCTATATCCCTCACCTCATATACCATCATGGGGTCAACGCTATGGCAGGCACTATCATACCTCAGCTGCTGCAGAACCTCATTTGTAAGAAACTGCATGTGATTGACATGAAGCTTCCACTTCCTATTGTAAAAGAGGTTCTGCAGCGACTGCCTAATCAGATAAAGGAAACATTGTCCTGAACACTTGGCCGACAGCTTCTTCTCTTGATTCCCCCATACAAGTCCAGCTGGGCCGAGCACGCAGGTGTTTTCAATGGGTAGAGGGGGATAAGCCGTTGGCAGGCACTTCTGGAGGCGGGTTATGTCCTGCGAGAAAAAAAGATCGGGCATGTTGAAATCAAACATGCCCGATCATACTTTCCCACGACATCTGCCCTCGGGGGAAGAGTCTCGTACACATTAGATAGTCGGCTGGTGCCACCAAATTTGTCATCTAATGTGTACGGGCACCTTGAGATCTCCGTCTTAAAGCCACGGACACGAGATGGAAATCTGATGTGAGATCTACAATTGCCGTTTTGCCCAAAACCTCCACAAACATTCTTGACAATCTACACACAAAGATCATACAACTTATTGCAAAAGGAGACGGTGGCTCTATTATAATGTCCACACAGATGGAGCTGGACGCTTTACCACACACACAGATCACAATCATGTATGGACGAAAAGCTTAATATGGCAGATCAAAATTATGTTGTTCTGCAGCAGCTGAGGTGTGAACTATGAGGTTCTGCAGTAGCTGAGGTGTATATTATGTTCTGCAGCAGCTGAGATGAGTATTATGAGGTTCTGCAGCAGCTGAGGTGTGTATTATGATGTTCTGTTGCAGCTGATGTGTATTATGAGGTTCTGCAGCAGCTGGGATGTGTATTATGAGGTTCTGCAGCAGCTGGGATGTGTATTATGAGGTTCTGCAGCAGCTGGGATGTGTATTATGAGGTTCTGCAGCAGCTGAGATGTGTATTAAAAGGTTCTGCAGCAGCTAAGATGTGTATTATGAGGTTCTGCAGCAGCTGAGATGTGTATTATGAGGTTCTGCTGCAGCTGAGATGTGTATTATGAGGTTCTGCAGCAGCTGAGATGTGTATTATGAGGTTCTGCAGCAGCTGAGATGTGTATTATGAGGTTCTGCAGCAGCTGAGATATGTATTATGAGGTTCTGCAGCTGCTGAGGTGTATTATGAGGTTCTGCAGCAGCTGAGATGTGTATTATGAGGTTCTGCAGCAGCTGAGATGTGTATTATGAGGTTCTGCGGCAGCTGAGATGTGTATTATGAGGTTCTGCAGCAGCTGAGATGTGTATTATGAGGTTCTGTTGCAGCGGAGATGTGTATTATGAGGTTCTGCAGCAGCTGAGATGTGTATTATGAGGTTCTATAGCAGCTGAGATGTGTATTATGATGTTCTGTAGCAGCTGAGATGTGTATTACGATGTTCTGCAGCAGCTGAGGTGTATTATGATGTTCTGCAGCAGCTGAGATGTGTATTATGATGTTCTGTAGCAGCTGAGATGTGTATTATGATGTTCTGCAGCAGCTGAGGTGTATTATGATGTTCTGTAGCAGCTGAGATGTGTATTATGATGTTCTGTAGCAGCTGAGATGTGTATTACGATGTTCTGCAGCAGCTGAGATGTGTATTATGATGTTCTGTAGCAGCTGAGATGTGTATTACGATGTGCTGCAGCAGCTGAGATGTGTATTATGAGGTTCTGCAGCAGCTGAGATGTGTATTATGAGGTTCTGCAGCAGCTGAGATGTGTATTATGATGTTCTGTAGCAGCTGAGATGTGTATTATGATGTTCTGCAGCAGCTGAGATGTGCGTTATGATGTTCTATAGCAGCTGAGATGTGTATCATGAGGTTCCGCAGCAGCTGGGACACAAAACTGTACAGAACGTAATTTTAAATAGAGAGGGGTTAAGACATATCAGTCAATCTGTGGTTGACAGGAGATGGAATGGCCTACAAAAGGGATCTGACAGACTGATCCTGCAGGAAGAGATAAGCGGCAACTATGTAACGCCGCTCATCTCTGTATAATGTGATGTTTATACAAATATTATATGCAGAAAGGTCAATATGTTATGGGAAAATTACCATTGATGTGAATATCTCTTACCTTAATAAAGTTGTTCAGGTGACCCAGCTTGCGCATGTTAGAAACTCCATGAAGTTTGACCACATTTTGTAAAATTTCTCTAAGGTTGTCGCTTGGTTCTGGATGAAAGAAGGGAAAGAAGGATAAATGACTAGATTCATGTTTAACGCCTTTCCAAGTTAATAAATAATGTGGCCAGTGGCTGCATTCCCACCCCCTTTGGCCACATTTTTGATGGACTCGGAAAAACCCCTTTAAGGACCAATCACATTTTTTCACCTCGACATATCTGAATGCGGCTTTATTATTTATTTTTTTTGCAGGATATGATGTACTTTTCATTTGTGCCATTTTGAGTTCTATATACCGTAGGTTAGCATTTTGTCTACATTCGCAACCAAATTGTCCCAACACATCTCAAATGAAGCAACTTTGCAATAGGTCTGAATTTAAGATGTCCTATCACTGTGTCTACAGCTCCTATGAAAACCTATCGCCATGGTGACAGACCACAAACAAACCCTTTGTAGTCTGAACCTGTACTCTCTTTAATCTGTCCTCTACTTCTAGCTAACCTACCGACTGTATGTCAGCTAGTAGTATAGGAGCGATAGAAGGCAATATGACTGCAGAATCAGGATACACATGGTTTGTTTGTTGTCTGTTACTATAACGATACATTGGTCTGCATAGGAGTAGAAAAAAAACAAAACATTTGGAAATAGTCACTGAAGACCTATAGCAAAGTTGCTTTACTTTTTCATTTCAAATGCATTGGGGCAATAAAAATAAAATAAAAAAATTGTTGCAAAGGTGGTACAAAAATATAAAAAAGATGAGCAACGTTCTGTCCCTGAATATGAAACTTTCTGTAGGGCTGAACACTTATGACCTCAATTACGATTAATAAACGCTTATTTAGGCCACACCCGACACCTATTTGCCATTAAATTAACATATATACCCTGATCCTGCTGTATACTACTGTATATAACATACCCCCCGACACAGTATAATGCCAACAGTGCTCCCCACACAGTATAATGCCCTATAGTGCTCCCCACACAGTATAATACCCCATAGTGCTCCCCACACAGTATAATACCCCATAGTGCTCCCCACACAGTAGAATGCCCCATAGTGCTCCCCACACAGTATAATGCCCCATAGTGCTCCCCACACAGTAGAATGCCCCATAGTGCTCCCCACACAGTATAATGCCCCATAGTGCTCCCCACACAGTAGAATGCCCCATAGTGCTCCCCACACAGTATAATGCCCCATAGTGCTCCCCACACAGTATAATGCCCTATAGTGCTCCCCACACAGTATAATACCCCATAGTGCTCCCCACACAGTATAATACCCCATAGTGCTCCCCACACAGTATAATGCCCCATAGTGCTCCCCACACAGTATAATGCCCCATAGTGCTCCCCACACAGTATAATGCCCCATAGTGCTCCCCACACAGTATAATGCCCCATAGTGCTCCCCACACAGTATAATACCCCATAGTGCTCCCCACACAGTATAATACCCCATAGTGCTCCCTACACAGTATAATACCCCATAGTGCTCCCCACACAGTATAATGCCCCACAGTGCTCCCCACACAGTATAATGCCCCACAGTGCTCCCCACACAGTATAATGCCCCATAGTGCTCCCCACACAGTATAATACCCCACAGTGCTCCCCACACAGTATAATACCCCACAGTGCTCCCCACACAGTATAATGCCCCATAGTGCTCCCCACACAGTATAATACCCCATAGTGCTCCCCACACAGTATAATGCCCCATAGTGCTCCCCACACAGTATAATGCCCCATAGTGCTCCCCACACAGTATAATGCCCCATAGTGCTCCCCACACAGTATAATGCCCCATAGTGCTCCCCACACAGTATAATGCCCCATAGTGCTCCCCACACAGTATAATGCCCCATAGTGCTCCCCACACAGTATAATGCCCCATAGTGCTCCCCACACAGTATAATGCCCCATAGTGCTCCCCACACAGTATAATGCCCCACAGTGCTCCCCACACAGTATAATGCCCCACAGTGCTCCCCACACAGTATAATGCCCCACAGTGCTCCCCACACAGTATAATGCCCCATAGTGCTCCCCACACAGTATAATGCCCCATAGTGCTCCCCACACAGTATAATGCCCTATAGTGCTCCCCACACAGTATAATACCCCATAGTGCTCCCCACACAGTAGAATGCCCCATAGTGCTCCCCACACAGTAGAATGCCCCATAGTGCTCCCCACACAGTATAATGCCCCATAGTGCTCCCCACACAGTATAATACCCCATAGTGCTCCCCACACAGTATAATACCCCATAGTGCTCCCCACACAGTATAATGCCCTATAGTGCTCCCCACACAGTATAATACCCCATAGTGCTCCCCACACAGTAGAATGCCCCATAGTGCTCCCCACACAGTAGAATGCCCCATAGTGCTCCCCACACAGTATAATGCCCCATAGTGCTCCCCACACAGTAGAATGCCCCATAGTGCTCCCCACACAGTATAATACCCCATAGAGCTCCCCACACAGTATAATGCCCCAACAGTGCTCCCCACACAGTATAATACCCCATAGTGCTCCCCACACAGTATAATGCCCCATAGTGCTCCCCACACAGTATAATGCCCCATAGTGCTCCCCACACAGTATAATGCCCCATAGTGCTCCCCACACAGTATAATACCCCATAGAGCTCCCCACACAGTATAATGCCCCAACAGTGCTCCCCACACAGTATAATACCCCATAGTGCTCCCCACACAGTATAATGCCCCATAGTGCTCCCCACACAGTATAATGCCCCATAGTGCTCCCCACACAGTATAATGCCCCATAGTGCTCCCCACACAGTATAATGCCCCATAGTGCTCCCCACACAGTATAATGCCCCATAGTGCTCCCCACACAGTATAATGCCCCATAGTGCTCCCCACACAGTATAATACCCCATAGAGCTCCCCACACAGTATAATGAACCAACAGTGCTCCCCACACAGTATAATACCCCATAGTGCTCCCCACACAGTATAATGCCCCATAGTGCTCCCCACACAGTATAATGCCCCATAGTGCTCCCCACACAGTATAATGCCCCATAGTGCTCCCCACACAGTATAATACCCCATAGTGCTCCCCACACAGTATAATGCCCCATAGTGCTCCCCACACAGTATAATACCCCATAGTGCTCCCCACACAGTATAATGCCCCACAGTGCTCCCCACACAGTATAATGCCCCATAGTGCTCCCCACACAGTATAATGCCCCATAGTGCTCCCCACACAGTATAATGCCCCATAGTGCTCCCCACACAGTATAATGCCCCATAGTGCTCCCCACACAGTATAATGCCCCATAGTGCTCCCCACACAGTATAATGCCCCATAGTGCTCCCCACACAGTATAATGCCCCATAGTGCTCCCCACACAGTATAATACACCATAGAGCTCCCCACACAGTATAATGAACCAACAGTGCTCCCCACACAGTATAATACCCCATAGTGCTCCCCACACAGTATAATGCCCCATAGTGCTCCCCACACAGTATAATGCCCCATAGTGCTCCCCACACAGTATAATGCCCCATAGTGCTCCCCACACAGTATAATACCCCATAGTGCTCCCCACACAGTATAATGCCCCATAGTGCTCCCCACACAGTATAATACCCCATAGTGCTCCCCACACAGTATAATGCCCCACAGTGCTCCCCACACAGTATAATACCCCATAGTGCTCCCCACACAGTATAATGCCCCATAGTGCTCCCCACACAGTATAATACCCCATAGTGCTCCCCACACAGTATAATGCCCCATAGTGCTCCCCACACAGTATAATGCCCCACAGTGCTCCCCACACAGTATAATGCCCCATAGTGCTCCCCACACTGTATAATGCCCCATAGTGCTCCCCACACTGTATAATGCCCCATAGTGCTCCCCACACAGTATAATGCCCCATAGTGCTCCCCACACAGTATAATGCCCCATAGTGCTCCCCACACAGTATAATGCCCCATAGTGCTCCCCACACTGTATAATCCCCCATAGTGCTCCCCAGAGTATAATGCCCCAAAGTGTTCCCCACACAGTATAATGCCCCATAGTGCTCACCACACAGTATAATGCCCCATAGTGCTCCCCACACTGTATAATGCCCCATAGTGCTCCCCACACAGTATAATGCCCCATAGTGCTCCCCACACAGTATAATGCCCCATAGTGCTCCCCACACAGTATAATGCCCCATAGTGCTCCCCACACAGTATAATTCCCCATAGTGCTCCCCACACAGTATAATGCCCCATAGTGCTCCCCACACAGTATAATGCCCCATAGTGCTCCCCACACAGTATAATGCCCAATAGTGCTCACCACACAGTATAATGCCCCATAGTGCTCCCCACACTGTATAATGCCCCATAGTGCTCCCCACACTGTATAATGCCCCATAGTGCTCCCCACACAGTATAATGCCCCATAGTGCTCCCCACACAGTATAATGCCCCATAGTGCTCCCCACACAGTATAATGCCCCATAGTGCTCCCCAAACTGTATAATCCCCCATAGTGCTCCCCAGAGTATAATGCCCCAAAGTGTTCCCCACACAGTATAATGCCCCATAGTGCTCCCCACACAGTATAATGCCCCATAGTGCTCACCACACAGTATAATGCCCCATAGTGCTCCCCACACTGTATAATGCCCCATAGTGCTCCCCACACAGTATAATGCCCCATAGTTCTCCCCACACAGTATAATGCCCAATAGTTCTCCCCACACAGTATAATGCCCCATAGTTCTCCCCACACAGTATAATGCCCCATAGTTCTCCCCACACAGTATAATGCCCCATAGTTCTCCCCACACAGTATAATGCCCCATAGTTCTCCCCACACAGTATAATGCCCCATAGTTCTCCCCACACAGTATAATGCCCCACTGTTGCACTGTTTGTCTTCTGCAGCTTGTATGTCTTACAATACAAGCTGCTAGAGCCGCTAAGTAATCAGTCCGACAGCCCAGTTAATTATTGGCTTATCTGTAGCCTCTCTCCCGAACCCTATTCTATGCTGACATCTTTACAACCAAAGAAAGTAATCATAAATCAAATAAGATGCTATATAACAACAATACAAATATATATATATATATATATATATATATATTGTAAATTACATATGATGTAAATGTAAATTACATTGCAATAAGAAAAAAATGTCTGCAAGATAGAAGAAAAAAATGATCCAGCGCTGATGGTAGTTAAAAGGGAAAAAAAAGTCCTGCCATGACTAAGAACGCAGACCGCGTTCGAAACGCGTATGCTCGGGTATACACCCTGACTACTCCTACCTTGGGACTGTGTCTCCCTTTTGATTTTAAGGATTTCTCCAATAAACATGGGACTTGTTTTTCCCTTTTAACTACCATCAGCGCTGGATCATTTTTTTCTTCTATCTTGCTGTTCCACAGCGCGGGCCGTCGCGGGGATCCGAGCGACGCTGTTGGAGACGCAGACCGGTGAGCTGGAGGTTCTCTCCCTGTTTCTATATTAAAAAAATGTCTGCATAGCCTTTGATGTCAGGATTTACTTCTGTGCTTTGGGTTATTGTCGTGTTGCATCGACCAACATCTCTTTATCTTGAGGTCATGGACTGCTACTCTAATATTCTCCTGTAAAATGTTTTGATACACCCTTATATTTATTGTCCCCCTCAATGATCACAAGGCAGCAAAGCAGCCAAAAAACCATGATCCTCCCTCCACCATAATGATGCCCCATCCACCACAATGACACCCCCTCTATCACCCTTCACAGTTGGGATAAGGTTTTGCTAGGACTGGGCAATTAATCTTAAAAAAAATAAAAACAAAACCGAAATTCAGCGCAGATAACCGAGGTCATCTTGCGCATTTCGGTTTTTACTAGGGCTGGGAAATTCGGACCTAAATCAAAATCACGATTAATTAAACATGTAACATCGAAACGTATCCCCTGAGCCAGCTGTATAAAATATACCTGACACTGCCCCGACACAGTATATTGCCCCATAGCTGCCCCAACACAGTATAATGCCCCCATAGCTGGCTGCCACCACACCGTATAATGCCCCCCATAACTGCCCTCCACACAGTATAATGCCTCATAACTGCTTCTACATAGTATAATGCCCCCATAACTGACTTCCACGCAGTATAAAGCCCCTATAGCTACCCTAACACAGTATAATGCCCCCCATACAGTATAAAGTCCCCCATAGCTGCCCCCACGCTGTATAATGTCCCCACAGCTGCCTGATAAAAAGAATAAAATAGATACTCCCCTAACCCGTTCCAACGACAAGTGGAGAAGATCCGTCTGCACTCCGGTGTGTGCGGCACGACGCAGACAGGCGCGATGACGTCACTGCCTCGTGTCCGGCGATACATAGTGAATGGTAGAGAAGGTCCCCTGCTCTACCATTGGATTCAGCTATATCTGCGTCCTGAAGATGCAGATACAGTTTAAACCGGGAAAAAATTATTGAGAAAACCGAAATTCACAAGAGGACTTTGATTAATTGCGCTGAATTTCGATTTAAATTATTTTTCCGATTAATTGCCCAGCCCTAGATTTTTTTTCTGTATCTGCGTTCTCAGGACGCAAATACAGTGGAATCCTATAGTAGAACGAGGAGCCATCGGTTCCCTGCTCTACTATTCCCTGTGTAATGCCAGCCACTCACCGCAGACGGGCGCAATCTTGTCACTGCCTCACGCCTGTCTGCGCTAGGCTTCTGGCATATACCGGTGTTTCAGGCATCCTATTTGTCCACTGAGTCCTCAATGCTTACCCTATTTAATTATTTTTTTACCCTCAATGCCCACGCGCCACTGCGAGCGGACAGTGCCCACCTCAATGGTATATACACGGATGATGGGGGTTACATACAGGGATGATGGGGGTAATAGACAGGGACGATGGGGGTAATACACAGGGACGATGGGGGTAATACACAGGGACGATGGGGGTAATACACAGGGACGATGGGGGTAATACACAGGGACGATAGGGGTAATAGACAGGGACGATAGGGGTAATAGACAGGGACGATAGGGGTAATAGACAGGGACGATAGGGGTAATAGACAGGGACGATAGGGGTAATAGACAGGGACGATAGGGGTAATAGACAGGGACGATAGGGGTAATAGACAGGGACGATAGGGGTAATAGACAGGGACGATAGGGGTAATAGACAGGGACGATAGGGGTAATAGACAGGGACGATAGGGGTAATAGACAGGGACGATAGGGGTAATAGACAGGGACGATAGGGGTAATAGACAGGGACGATAGGGGTAATAGACAGGGACGATAGGGGTAATAGACAGGGACGATAGGGGTAATAGACAGGGACGATAGGGGTAATAGACAGGGACGATAGGGGTAATAGACAGGGACGATAGGGGTAATAGACAGGGACGATAGGGGTAATAGACAGGGACGATAGGGGTAATAGACAGGGACGATAGGGGTAATAGACAGGGACGATAGGGGTAATAGACATGGACGATAGGGGTAATAGACATGGACGATAGGGGTAATAGACAAGGACTATGGCGGGCTGATATATACAGGGATGATGGGGGTCCCTGTATATTACACCCATCATCACTGTATATAGCAGCCATCAACCCTGTATACAGGGATGATGGGAGTTGTATACAGGGATGATGGCTGACTGGTATATACAGGGACAATAGGGGTTATATACAGGAATGATGGGGGTTATATACATAAAAAGAGATCAGCAGCACATCATAGTCCCAGGAAACACTCACAAGGAACGTTATATCAGGAGAAAATTTTCAAATGGTGCAAGCAGTGTGGAGTCGTAGCCAGTCCATCTCCAAAATAGACACAAGAAAGTAGAGAGACCGCAGCACACGTCGTTACCAAAGTATCAAAAAGGTGTCTTTTTATTTCACCATGATAAATAGCGACGTTTCGACCCAGGTGTGGGTCTTTCTCAAGCCTGACCGTGTGCTGCGGTCTCTCTACTTTCTTGGGGGTTATATACAGGGATGATGGGGTAATATACAGGGATGATGGGGGTAATATACAGGGATGATGGGGGTAATATACAGGAATGATGGGGGCAATATACAGGAACGATGGGGTAATATACGAGGGACCCGATCATCCCCGTATATACCAGCCAGCATCCCTGTATATAATCCCCATTATACCTGTATATGTCAGCCCGCCATAATTCCTCTATATAACCCCCATCAACCCTGTATATAATCCCCATCATCCATGTATATACCATTGGGGCGGGCCGTGGAATGTGGGCATTGAGGCTAAACACAAAGTAAATGGGGCAGGCATTGAGGACACCATGGACCAATAGGATGCCTGAAATGCTGTTATATGTCAGAAGTGCAGCGGAATCCGAAATGATGTGCCGAGCCACACAGACCAGAGGAGCAGAGGGATCTCCTCCACTCGTTATTAGAATGAGGTAAGGTGATTATGTATTTTATTAGTTTTATTAGCCACTATTGGGGCTGTGTGGGGGCATTATACTGCATGGGAGCAGCTATAGAGACATTATACTCCGTGAGGGCAACTATGGGGGCATTATACTGTGTAAGGGGCAGTTTCAGGGGGGAATATTATATACAGTAGTATACAGCAGGCTTAGGAGATATAAATTAACTCAATGTCGTGGCATGCAAACATGGGGTGTGGCATGCATAACGGGGTGTGGTATAAAAAAATATTATTCGTAATCGAGGTTACATGTTCAATTAAGCGTGACTTTGATTTAGGTCATTATCGCCCAGCCCTAGGTTTTGGTGTGCAGTGTTCTTTTTCCGCCAAACAGTGTTGTGCATTTTTGCTAAAAATTTCCACTTCTGTCTCATGTGTCCAAAGAACAATTTGCCAGAAGCATTGTGGAACATTCACGTGGTCTCAGGCAAACTTAAGAGGACCACTATGGTTTTTTTTTTGGACAGCGGTGGCTTCCTTCGTGGTGTCCTTGTTTGAACACCATTCTTGTTCAGTGTCTTTCTTATAGCGGACACATGAACAGAATTTTTTTCAGTTTGCAGAGTCTCCAGTAGGTATTTTGCTGTTCTCCTTGGGGACTTTCTTACCTTTCAGGATTGCCCGTTGTACTCTAGTAGTGATCTTAACTGGACACTCAGTCCCAGGGAGAGTAGCAGCAGTCCTGAATTTTCTCCATTTGTAGACAATGTCTAACCGTGGATTGGTGTACACTCATTTTGTAGCCTTTCCCCAGCTTCATGCATCTCTAGACTAGAACACGTTTTCTGAGGTCTTCTGAAAGTTGTTTGCCTCTAGGCATGGTTCACACGTCCCTTTCAAAATTCGTCTCGTGCAACGAGTGAACCCAGCCCAACCAATCTTTCTTGAGAAGTAACCAGGCTGTGTGTGCCTCTCTATTTAATAGACAAAGCACCTGCGAAACCCACACTTCCAATCTCATCTCCTTAACTAAAATACCTCTTGCCAATTCGCTCCCGGAGAAGTCATTAACACAGAGGTTCACTTACTTTTTCTCCCTGCACTGTGGATGTTTACTCAATGTGCTCAATAAAAGAAATGAACAGTACAACTGTTTGTGTTTTATTAGTCTAGTTAGATTGTGTTGGTCTAGAATTGTGACAATAACAATCAGACCACAGTGTATTAGTAACCAATGCAGAAATCTAGGTAGTCTAATTTTCTTTCAACTGTATGGCATAACAGGATTCACACAAAATTTACATAATTGCAAAATACATAACTGTGGCAAAAAAAAAATGCCACAAAACGTGCTCGTATGCATACACGCTAAGACTAAGTCCACACATAGCGGACTTTTTCCCCCGTAAATTTCACTGTAAATTGAAGACTCTGCACCGGAAATTTTCAACATCTGAATTTACCCTAAAGCTTCTATGCTCAATGTCTACAGACGAGTCTGTAGGGTTAAGAATTGCCACAGCACAACGGGCAGGATCCTCTGAAGATAGGCATCGTTCTCCGCCACCATATATAGCCAGCTAATAAGAAAAGCTATATGTCATAATGACATGTCCTTTGAAGCAGAACACACAAACAGATCACAAAGCAGATTAGAATCGGAAAATGGAAAAAAGACAAATATTCTACAATTCCCTTATACAAAGATCTGCTGGATAACTAGCGGAGGAGCCGCAATATTCATATGAAAACAAGTTTCCTATTTACGGGATGACAAAGGCACAATGAACTTTGCAGAGCTGTACAAGCGAAGACAATTCAACCAAAGCCACCTACAAAAGCAAAACATCTCCTGCATGGCTGCGTATATTGCAGGTTTCAATATACGCTCTATAGATACCGAGAAGCTGAAAATTTACCAATAGCCATTTCTAAGGTCATTTATTAGTCATAGAGGAGGCCTAGCCACATAACTAGACCGCGATACTTGCAAGTATCTGCTGTTTTGGAAGAGGAAACCTCTCGAGAAGCTGAGTCCAGAGCTACACGTAGCAGATAAAGGAAGCTAGGATATCCCCGCATGCTACAGGGTTCACTGAAGCGTCGATGGTTAACTTTTATCGGAAACAGAATTTCCATTTGTCAATAGATACAGTCATCCAACCAAGTAAGATATACCGCTTATACAAGGCTTCTTAAATGGGTTGTCCCAAGATGAAATGTTACCCCCTAACCACAGGATAGGCGATAACATGCTGCTCGGCGGTGGTCCGACCACTGGGACCCTGACTGATCACAAGAAAGGGTGTCCCAGTTCTTTGAATGAATGGAGCGGCAGGTCGCACATGAGCCCTGCTGTTCCATTCATTCTTTGTGGCACTGCCGGAGATAGTCTAGCGCCGTACTCGGCTATCTCCGGCAATCCCATAGACAGTGAACGGAGCGGCAGCGCACATGCTCGGCTTCCAACAAAATTACACTTCAACCTTAGTGGAGATAAAGATTTTCTTAAAGGGAATGTATTATCAATAAATAAGATTATTACGATCATGAATTTATTCAAAATATATACTTTATTTTCTTTAACTTTTGGTGCTTTTTTTCATTTTTTTTATGTGACTATCAACAGAATAAAAAAAAATATTGAAATATTGCAGTTCTCACACTTGTCAGTAGAGCACACACAATCGGATGACACGTTTTTTTGCAGCCAACATATGTAGACTGAGGCAGGATGAGCAGAGTCCTCTCATTATCAGTAGAAGGCGGGCATGTTAATGACAGCTCTGTTGTACTGCTGGAGGCTTAGATAAGGCAGGATAGTGACACTACACACATAGAAGGCTCTGTCTACAGCTCTCCTGTTACTCTCTGATCTCTGGGGGAGGGGTTGTTCTCCATCACTTCCTGGAGACTGTAAAAATCTATGACAATCAATTGATTCTCATTCGTTGCAGCTGCCATAAAGCACACACAACCAGGTTCACGGTCTATACAGACGATACAGGAAGGGTGTGTCCAATATGGCCCCCAGGAAAGGTTTTATAAATAAATAAATGAATATCTAAACATTAAGATCAAACACATTATTTATCTGTTACAGACTGAAATCTAATTCTAAAAAAAGGTCAAAAAATGACACACAAGACATTCCCTTTAAAAGTAATGGCGAAAATTAACACAGTTCAGAACCACATGATGAACCTCCCTAGTATAATATCATTATCAAAAACAAGCGTTCCAACAATTGAGCAGACGAGCCAGAATAAAGCATCTTTACCTACTGAATATATGGGCTGTGCTGGTCTCGTCTAGCTGCAGATGACAGACTACTTTTCTCAGCCCAGCTGCTTAGTCAAGCGATGTCATGGGTCAGCGTATGTAGGTTTAGTTGTCCAAACTTATCAATTAAAGGAACACTAAATGTAGAGAATACACAAAAAAAATCCCAGCAATCCTCTATTTATCCTCTCCCCTTTGATTATACGTGTTCTCATTTTGCACAAAATTGTGAGAAATAGATCAAGAATTCTATACGTGTCCCAGGAGATCAGCAGTGTTTCCCCTTCTCACCAACCTGTCTCTTACTTTACTTCTATTACAGAAATAGCACTGGGGGAGGGCTCCGTCTGCAGCCAGGTGCCTTGCAGTAAATAGCAGCCTTCCCCCACTATTCTGTCTGCAATAAGACGAAAAATACCAATAGACACCGCCACCTTGTCTCCTACATAAGGAGATGGGCGCTGTAATGTAGGTGACAGTAATGCTTTTTATTTTAAAAAAACGATCTTTTTTCACAACGTTAGGAGCGATTTTGGTTTATGCTAATGAGCTTTCTTAATGCCCAAGTGGGCGTACTTTTACTTTCGACCAAGTGGGCGTTGTACAGAGGAGTGCATGACGCTGACCAATCGGCATCATGCACTCCTCTCCATTCATTTACACTGCACTAGCGATATAGATATATCACTATGTGCAGCCTCATACACAAGCCCTAACATTACTACAGTGTCCTGATAATGAATACACATGAAATCCAGCCTGGGCGTCATGTGTACTCAGAATCCTGACACTTCTGAATCTTTTTTTGTGAGATTCCGGCAAGTGAAACCAAATCTCGTTTAGCTCCGTGATCTCGCGAGATTTTGTATCCGTTGCTGGAATCTCACAAAAAGAGATTCAGAAGTGTCAGGATTCTGAGTACACATCACGTCCAGGCTGGATTTCATGTGTATTCATTATCAGGACACTGTAGTAATGTTAGGGCTTGTGTATGAGGCTGCACATAGCGATATATCTATATCGCTAGTGCAGTGTAAATGAATGGAGAGGAGTGCATGATGCTGATTGGTCAGCGTCATGCACTCCTCTGTACAACGCCCACTTGGTCGAAAGTAAAAGTACGCCACTTGGGCATTAAGAAAGCTCATTAGCATAAACCAAAATCGCTCCTAACGTTGTGAAAAAAGATCGTTTTTTTAAATAAAAGCATTACTGTCACCTACATTACAGCGCCCATCTCCTTATGTAGGAGACAGGGCACTTATAATGTGGTGACAGAGTCTCTTTAAAAGGGCTGTCTTACCACGAACAACCCCTCTTCATACGGGAGCCAGCGCAGTGATCAGCTGGACGTCATTGGTTCGTCTCCCGCCACCACCGGCAAGAAGCTGATGTTTTTCAGGGGAAGAGATGGCAAGCCAAACATTCTCCTTGCAGCGGCCGCTACAGGGAAAATGTAGTATTACATGGTGACTAGTCATATAAATGGCCGTCCATGTAATACAGACGGCTAGAGACTGCTGGAGCGGAGCCACTCTTACAGAGCGTCTCTCCGTTCTGGCTCGTCCCCTCTATAATAATCTTTATTTATTTAGCGCCAACATATTACGCAGCACTTTACAATTTAGAGGGAACATGAACAGACAATATCAGACATTACATAGTGACAAAGTTAATTTACAATACAAATAAGAGTGAGGACCCTGCTCGCAAGAGCTTACAATCTATGAGGAAATAAGGGAGACACAAAGTGTAAAAGTGTTTGTTCAGTACAATGGTCCAGACATCTTTTATGATCTCTATGACCTCCATATCCCCTAATAGGGCATATGGACAGGGATTGTCTTCATGAGACAACCCCTTTAAGTCCCACCCTTAAGTCATGTGTCAGATTTCTACAAGACTCTTTCCTTCTGCTTAATTTTTCTATTAAAGGCTTAAAGGGAAGGTGTCATGATTTTTTCAAACCAAAACGAAGCTCGTTCGTAGATCGAAATCCGGCGCCATTTTCATGTGGACCGAAAGCCGCAGTAAGATGACTACTTCCGGTCGCGGCTTCCGGCCATATATTCAATGAAGCGAAGGCGCAAGGAGCGTAGACCAGCGGAGGCAGGAGCAGGTAATTTATGTTCGTGTATGTGATGTGTGTATTATGTTCACGTGATACTGTTTGCTGAGCACTGTATCTAATCCTCCTACACTGTGCAGTCGCTCAGAAAATGGCGGCACACAGTGTAGGAGGTTTGAAGACCTTCAAACCCCTCCTTCTCCTGGCACTATCCAGGATAAAGGAGGGGGGATTGTGTGAGGACACTGGAGGAGTGTGTCCAGCCCAAATTTGCAGCATAAATCAATGAGGTTACTTTACCACAGTGACCATGCTGCAATTTTGGGAACTGCTCCCATCTAGTGGCCAGCAAATGGAAATGTTATAAATTAGAATCTAATTTATAATATTTCCTGACTTGTGAAATAATAAAAAAAATTAAAACAATGTGTAATCACTCAAATACTAATTGTTTAACTGAAAAAAATATATATATAATTTCTAGCGACACATTCTCTTTAAGTGGTTGTTCATAAATAGTTGGGGCCAAAGTATTCTTTAGTCCATTTGGGTGACATTTACTAGGTAAAGTCCAAAAGATCTCTACAGCTCAGAGGCAAGCCCAGGGAACAGTTCTATAAATTTTCTGTAGTCAGTGAGGTTTTGAGATTTCCCTAGCTGTCTGCTCTTTCGAGTCTACCTTGTAAGTAAAAAGTCATGAAGGTCTGACACATCAAAGAGGTCTTGTTGGTGATGACCAGCAAAGAAAAAGGGGGAAACTCAAATTACATGTAATGCCCTGCTATCCCCAGCATAGGTAAGGGGTCCGAGTCCAGCTTTTAGGTGCAGGCATGTGCGTCAAAGGTCCGGGAGAAGTTTCAGTGTAAGTCAAAGAAAGGGATCGTCACGTGTATAGATTATAAACCTTGGTAAAATTGTCGACATCCACCCCTCTCACCACTGACTATACATGGCAGCCGTCAATTACTGGTAAAAGGGGTGGTGGGAGAGCTACCCTCATATATAAAGCAGACTCGTGCCTATGAGTCCACCGTTTTCTTTATTAGATGCTCTTAGCCTAAGGCCACAATATTTTTGTGCCGTTCGGGCTAGTAGTGCAGTGAACCTGTCCCCATGCTTTGCTGCTCTTACATGGGACCTCATAGTATGCTGGCAAAACGTTGAAGTCTTGACAATGTCATCCAGAAGCAGACAAATGTCGCAGACGTGACGGGTCAGTGATTGTTGGCACTAATGCTGGTTTCTTCGTGGACAGGACGTGTTCACATTAAGCTTAGCCTTCACCTCTGCTTTGAATGTGGCCTCTCTTTCGGGGGTTAGGGTTTGCAGACGTTTTTCAAGAAGTTTATGCTCTGAAATCCCTGGAAAACTAGGGGCCAGGTCTCATTTGGATGGTTGTTTGCAAGATTGACCAAAAAAAAAAGCATGTACATTGGGATACAAAGTGGAATTAGACGCTTGAGTTAAACATTGAGCAAGAGCAGGAAAAACATTCAAGAACTTATTGATGGGGTTATCTAACTAACTTCACATGGTATGATCCTCAACAAGTCATGGAAACAGAGGTTTATGAATGGCTAGAAAAAAAGGCCAGTTAGATTTCAGCTCTTGAGTGAGGCGCTTGCACATTATGCCATAGTTCCAGTAGGTTTTGTAGATGTCTAAACTAATTGGGACATCAAATTCAGACTGAATGGTATTCCCGACTGTAGGGAGTGTGTATGGTCTATTTGGCACCCATATAAGAATTTGAAGGCGGGAGTCAATCTAGCTGTGTGCCTAAGTAGGCAAAGACATCTTCTTTAACAAGTTGTTCCCTAATGTGGGGTCGCAGTTCTGATGCCCTGGCTATAAAAATACACTGTACGGCCAAAAGTATGTGGACCCTCCTTCTAATTATTGAACATACGGGTTTCAGACACACCCATTGCAAAACAGGTGCATAAAATCAAGCACACTGCCATGCAATCTCCATAGACAATCAATTATAGTAGTATGGGTCGTACTGAAGAGTTCAGTCATTTTATATGTGGCATAGGTCAGTTCATAACATTTCTGATTTACCCATAAATCTTCTTATTATCTGCTAGATCTGCCCTGGTAACATGTAAGTGTTATTATTATCTGCTAGATCTTTCCCAGTCACCTGTAAGTGCTAACATTATCTGCTACATCTGCCCCAGTCACCTGTAAGTGCTAACATTATCTGCTAGATCTGCCCCAGTCACCTGTAAGTGCTAACATTATCTGCTAGATCTGCCCCAGTCACCTGTAAGTGCTAACATTACCTGCTACATCTGCCCCAGTCACCTGTAAGTGCTAACATTATCTGCTAGATCTGCCCCAGTCACCTGTAAGTGCTAACATTATCTGCTACATCTGCCCCAGTCACCTGTAAGTGCTAACATTATCTGCTAGATCTGCCCCAGTCACCTGTAAGTGCTAACATTATCTGCTAGATCTGCCCTAGACACCTGTAAGCGTTGTTATCTGCTAAATCTGTCCCGATTACCTGTAAGTGGTATTATCTGCTAGATCTTCCCCGGTTACCTGTGTTATCTGCTAGATTTTCTCTAGTCCCCTGTGTTATTATTATCCGCTAGATCTGAACCTATCACCTGTAAGCGTTATTATTATCTGCTAGATCTGCCCTAGTTACCTGTAAGTATTATTATCTGCTAGATCTGCCCAGTCACATGTTATTATATGCTAGGCCTGTCCAGTCACCTGTAAATGCTATTATTTTCTGCTATACCTGCCCCAATCACCTGTAAGTGCTACAATTGCATCTAGGAGTTAACAACAGTTTAATTTCGAAGCGGTAAATCATGCAAACTCACAGAGCAGGGCCGCCGAGTGATGAAGCGCATGATCAAAACAGAGATCCACACTGCCTCTAAAAGAGACATCAGCACTAGAACTGTGTGTCTGTAGCTTCATGAAATGGGTTTCTATGGTCGCTGCAAAAAAGTCTAAGATCACCATGCACAATGCCAAGTGGAGGCTGGAGTGGTGTAAAGCACGTCGTCACTGGACTCTGTAGCAGCATGTTCTCTGGTGTAATGAATGATGGCTCACTATCTGGCAGTCTTATGGAGGAATCAGGAGTTGGCAAGATGCCAGGAGAACGCTGCCAACCAGAATGCATGGTGACTTTTGTAACATTGGTGGAGAAGAATTAATGGTCTGGAGTTATGTTTCAGGGTTTGCCCGTATATTTCCAGTGAATGGTTATGTTAATGCTACAGAATAAAAAATACCTTTTACGCAATTGTAGTTTCAAACTTTGTGGTTTGACCCTTTCCTGTTCCAGCAAAACTGTGCCCCTGTGAACACAGCGAGCTCCACAAAGACATGGCATGAGAAGTTTGGTGACGAGTTACCCAATTGACTGCAGAGCCTGGATCTCAACCTCATCCAACACCTTTAGGGTGAATTGGAATGCCAATTGTGAGCCAGACCTTCTCTCCAAACATCAGTGCCTGACCTCACAAATGCTTTTTTGGATGAATAGGCACAAATTCCCACAGTCGCACTCCAAAATCATGTGGAAAGCCTTCCCAGAAGAATGTATAGCCGAAAAAGGGGCCCTACGCCTTAACGCTCATGATTTTTGCCGTCCAACAAGATTATTCAGGTGTGCTGGTCAGGGGTCCACTTACTTTTCACCAGACAGTGTAATTGCAATGCGAGTTGGAAGAAAGAATTTGTGCTCTCTAAACATTCGTATCTTCTAGTCGGGCAGACATTTTTAGTGGATAACACTAATAAAACAGCTGAGAGAACGGTCAGAAAGGACATTTTGCAGCAGTAAAGGGTTGTGCATAGTGACGTCACCACTGTGGCCTTCAATTGGCTGCCATTGTCAGGTGGCGCTGGATGAAATGTCATCACATTGCAATGACAATAGTAAGAGGCGGGGCACCCCGAGGACCGATGGCACGAAATTTTAAAACGGAATATTACAATTTTCTTTTAACAATCTTTAGCAACTTGGACATAAAACCCTTTTGATTTGAAACGTATAGTAACGCCACCATTGCCCCTTTTCAGCAAAATGTAAAAGAAGACATAGCGTCTATAGATTATATGACCGTTACAGCCTTGCGGAATCGAGTGCATTTCTAGTTAATATGCCCTTAGTTTTCAAGGTGTGACAGTCCTCTAAATAAGGCCATTGATTACTATGCAGTACCTCGCTCCACAAGGCGGCTGCCATACGGGAAGCGGTTTATCCCTAAAGTCATGACTGAAATAACTTAAAAATATCCTAAGAAATAAAACTCGCTCTCCTTGCAGCACAAGATTGCAGGTCACAAGGACTTCTCGGAGGCGCTAATCCCTTGCTTGCAGCACAACGAATCGACACAGTGTTTTTCTGGTTGATGTGGTTACATGGTTAATAAAGAAGCCAGAGCTGACGGGGGCAGGATAAATCGTCAGGGCTCCACAATAGATTTCCGCTATTTGATTAAAGAATGATGTTCCTTCACGTTGGTCAACTTAAAGCCAATTCCTGAATTCAATTCAAAAATTGAATGTGCATTGGTGGTTCAAAGAAAATTGCTTGGCAATTCAAGTCGACAGAAATAAGTAAAAAGGAACAAAAATGTAAAAAAAAAAATTAGAAAGTGAATAGTTATTGAAAAAAAAAAAAAAAATAGACCATTTTAAAAATAAACGGAATAGTTAAAAAAAAAAATAAGCAAAAAATGTGAAAGTGAATTTGATTATTTAAAAAATAATAAACATATTTAACAAAAATAAAAAATACTGAAAATAAAGATTAGAACTTGAATAGATATATATACACACACACAAATATATAAATCGCTATCTATATATATATATACACACACACATACTACGACGGCATTGTGTTTTACAGTAAATCAGCACGGTTTTCAAAAAGATTCCTAATGGCCACACAATTTAACAGTTGAGCAGTTTTATTGTTAGTGGCCGCTGCAAAATCGTGCGGCCATGTACATTCATTTCAAAAACTACGCCATTTCGAGGTAAAACTGCATGCTGGTGTGGTTTTCAGTCTTTTTGCAGCCATTTCTCGGTTGCCGCTCCTTGTGGCCCTACCCTAAAAGGCAACCCCTTTCAGATTAGGACCACTCCAGGTACCTGTGGGAAACAGTTGACTTTGTTGGGGAAAGCCACAGGCAGCTACACATTGTTTTTATGGCCGGCGCTGCTGCAAGACAGTACAATGGTAGCTTTTTGTTCAGTGCAATAAAACAACGCGTTTCGGGATGGGATCGTACTGTGTACTTCAGAGAGAGAGAGTGGTCCAACCCAGAAACGTGCTGTTTGTAAACGATATAAAAGAAGTTACCATCGCACTGTCCCATTTTCTCAGCCAATAGGCTACAGACTACAAATGGGCCATATGGACAGGGGCAGCCTTCACAAGACGTCTACTTCAGTTCATCCCAGCACAACATCACTCCTGGCCATCTGCTGTGTGGGAACTACAACCCAGCCCCATGCACTGGAAAGACGTTACAGCTCCCTGCAGAGGAACTTGTGCCCCTTTGTACGAGGTGCCAAAGTTTAGATCTCCACTGATCATGAAGTGATGGCATATCCTAGAGATTGGACAGAGGCTTGAAAATATTTCCAAGGGACAATAGAGGCATATTCACAAAATCAAAAGATATGCAAGAAAGCTTATTAATGTGAAAATGGCAAGCAGCGTGGGACTGTCAGACCTTCCCAAAAACAAACGGCATAAAAATAGGCCTAGAAGTCACCGCGCAAACAGGTTACAATGGAATAAGGATGGATAGAATTTACCCAAATGCTTACAATATTTAAGAAGTATATGGACGTCATAGAGCAATAGGGGATCCTCTCTATAAGCAACGGCTCTTGCTCTGTCCATGCAATATTTAAATGGCCGCATGTAATACTACGTTCCCCCTGTAGTGGCCGCTACGGGGGAAATAAGCAGCCGACGGCGACAGCTCTCTTATATACGGGGTTGTCTGGGATGAGACAATCCCTGTAATCCCTTTTGTTAGTACTTATGTCCATTAAAACAAAAACCAAAAAATGGACAAAACATTGCGGCTCCACCCCTGAAGGCGTTAGATTATTTAGGCATGAGACATGAAAGCGACCCTCCAGTCAAAAGTATAACATTTGACTATACCTTGCAAATGTATAGTCATCATACCTGGTGCCCTTCTCCTGAATGATCCTGCCGCTGTATCGGTACCACAGAAATCGGAAAAACACCTCTCCCACTTCACTTTTCTCTGAAGGGCCAGCGCCGATGATGTCATCGGAGAGCGGTGGAGTAGGAGGGGGGGGGGGGGTTCAGACTAACTATGAACACTCTACATAAGCTAGTCTGAGACTGAAGTGGCAATTTTAGAAAGATGGAGGACCAGAATAGTAGCAGGATCGTTCAGGAGGGTCACTTAAATAGAAAACCTCTCAAAAAATTAAGCACATGAAGCTCATTTCTAGGCGCCTGTAGTGTGTCCAGTCCTGTACTAGAGTTATAGGAAAGTGTGTTAGGCTGTGCTCATACGTCACAATCGGATTGACACCGCCATATGTAGCAGCTCAGAGCATATCTGCAGCCATATGTAGCAGCTCAGAGCATATCTGCCGCCAAATTTCATTTATTTATAAAACAGTCCATTGGGAGCATTTCCCCCGTAACGATAAAGTGTACAGATCCGGAACACAGCAGATGTAGTTACCTTGGTTGAACAACAAAAAAAGTTGCAGGAGGGTGCAATGTGGTTTGATTTTTTTCAAAACAAGTAGAAAGGGGTCTGCCCTGGATTCATGGACGAGCGTTGCTTACAACTAGACCAGCGCCCTCATTGTGAATTTTAGTGTAGGATATACCCACAATGCCTGGACCTCTTGCGGTTCTACTGAACCGGACTAAGATCGACGTAAGATGCTAGAGTAATCCAAGTCCGGTTCAGTAGAACCCGGGGAGGCCTGCGAATTCCGGCTGTAATACGGACTCTAAACGTTTGAAAGCGACCTAAGGCTATGTTCACACGGAGTATTTTGGGGGAGGAATATCTGCCTCAAAATTCCGTTTGGAACTTTGAGGCAGATATTCCTCTCCCTGCACGCCGATTTTCGCGGCAATTATCTCGCCGTTTTTCGCCCGCGGCCATTGAGCGCCGCGGGCATAAAACAGCGAGATATACGCTTTCTCCTGCCTCCCATTGAAGTCAATAGGAGGTCGGAGGCGGAAGCGCCCGAAGATAGGGCATGTCGCTTTTTCCCGCGAGGCAGTTTTACTGCTCGCGGGAAAAAGACGCCGACGCCTCCAATTGAAATCAATGGGAGGCGTTCTCGGGCCGTTTATGCCGAGTTTTGCGACGCGGTTTCCGCGTCAAAAAACTCGGCAAAATACCCCGTGTGAACATAGCCTAAATCTTCATGGGAAGCGTCAGATAAAACGGCGGTGATTACTCAGCTAACAATAGAATAATTTAGGTTGCTTATTAAGGATGTGGAATAATGATTGACCTGAAATGTTACACAACGGACACAATATGACTGCACGCATTACTATCTTACCTCTGCTGAGATCTATAGGGACGTTCTCCTCCCCGCTGTCATTCCGACCTAAAAAGAAAAGAACGACGAGAAGTTACATCCTGGATCCGGTGACGCACGTCATACTCAGACTGGCAGGAGCGCACTCATCTGTATACTCCAGGGTACCAACTAGTTCTATAGCCGGTCCACTGATGAGTGACTGAAGGTTGTTGCTCCATTATTATACTTTATGACTTATCTGGCACAGGGGATCGGGTTGTCCAGTTTAGAACCCATTGTCATACACCCTGTTAGTGATAATAGAGGGGGGTCCTCTGTTCAGGATCCTCATCTCTTGGCCATAGTGAAGAGCGATTATAAAGAGTGTCTCTCTCTCTGGAGGTCATGTACTGTCCTTTATTACACCGACAACACATTGATATGAATGGACACCGTGTAATACTCCATTTCTCCTGTGGTGGCGCTGCAGAGAAATTGAACACTTAGGGTTCATTCAGACGAGTATAAGGGTATGTTCACACGTCCATTACGGCTCAAATTACGGAGCGGTTTTCAGGCGAAAACAGCTCCTGAATTTCAGACGTAATTGCTCGTACCCGCGTTTTTCGCGGCGTCAATTACGGACGTAATTGGAGCTGTTTTTCAATGGAGTCAATGAAAAACGGCTCCAATTACGCCCCAAGAGGTGACATGCACTTCTTTGACGCGGGCGTCTTTTTACGCGCCGTCTTGTGACAGCGGCGCGTAAAAAAAAGCCTGTCTGCACAGAACACCGTAACCCCATTGAATTCAATGGGCATATGTTTCCCGCTGGTTTGGAGCCGTAGTTTCGGACGTAATTCGAGACAAAAACGCCCGAATTAGATCCGTAAAAAGGGCGTGTGAACATACCATAATACTCGTCCGTGTGCTGTCCGTTGAGAAAACTAACAGCACGGGGACCCATTAATTTCAATGGGGCTATTTAGACATGCGTGAGTTTTTACGCAACAACGAGTGTCCGTTGCGTGAAACTCACTGCATGTCCTATATAGGTGCGTTTTTGCGCACCTTGTCGCCCATTGAAGTCTATGAGTACGTGAAAAACACTGACAGAACGCACCAATATAGGACATGCAGTGAGTTTCACGCAACGGACACACGATGTGTGAAAAACAACACGTGTGAATGGCCCCATTGAATTGCATAGGTATGAACAGTCAGGTTTCCTCACAGATTACAGCTGATCGCTGGGGGTCCTAGAAGAAGGAACTTTGTGATCAGCTCCTTGTCATAAGAACCCCTTTAAATGTTAAACATGACCAGCACATCTGCCTCCACCTCCAGTCAGCCCTTTCCCAGCACAAGAGCTACATCATTGCTCCATCATTGCTCCACAACAACTTCCCATTCAGCTCCTAAAGTGAAATCTTAAGAGACTTGGGATCCACGCACTCGCGCTGCCACATGACCCTATACAGCATCATATAAAGCCCCTCCTTATGAATTCATATTACGGACCTGTAGGAACTCTAGGGGAAGAATTTATCAACCTTTCTACTCCAGTTTTCTGGTGTAGAAAAGTTGCAAAAGAGCCCGAGAGTCGCAATTTGCAACTTTTGACCTTTTTACGCTGCGCTCACCGCTTTGGCGGAAAAATAGGGTGTGGTGTTACATAAAGGGGTGGGCTTACAGCATCACGACATATATATTATAATTTACGGCAGAAACATAATAAATTATAACAAATTTCCACTACAATTCACTAAGTTATAGTGGAAATCTATGGGGCGTAGCAAGTTAAAGGCCATGCCAGGGACCCGTACCATGCACCCCCCCCCCCCTTCGAAATCAGTCTACACCCCCTCAAAACACCCCTTCGGACGACTTGAGAAATACAAAAAATATATATGCTCACCGCTCTTTTTCTCTTCCATATCCCCAGTGAGGGGAGTATGCTTATTTTTTAGTTTATATCCGGTAGGGTGGGGATGGACGGTGCACCTCCTAATAAATCTGTCGCATCTTATTCCAGCAATGCAGATAGCCAAGACTTGTGTACGAAAGGCCGGTCTAAGTAAATCTGCCCCTTTGGGTACCGTCATGATGCATCTATAAGACTATCACTCTTTCTGGCACGTTGGGGACATGTCATGACTTCTTTCCTCACATATTCATAAGGAATAAAAGGATTTTGTGGCACTACATTACAGTTTTGTATTCTGGCCCCTATAAGTAGTGCTTCTAGGGGAGAACCCGGTGGGTCACAGAGGCACAAGGCGTGCCATGTCTGCTGTGGTAAGGCTCAGTGGACACAGCAATGCCATGTGTGTGGACCCTAAGGACTGCATTACGGACCTCAGATTATGGTGACCACAGACTGCAAAGGGTCCATACTGTGCTCATGTGATAAGAGTTGTAGTCCAGCTAGGTCGTGCTTCTAAGATCCCTTGGTAATCAATGGCTTTTCTAGAAATACACACAACGCATGAGCAGAAAACTGCTGTAAAGCGAGGCTGGGTGGCGGCTGGCCCCCATACATTACATTAATGTAAGGCTACAAAATCATTTCCCCTGTTGATACGAGCTGAACATGGGGTAATCCCAAACTCCAAGTAGTCGTGAGTTATTAGAGGGGGGCTCGCCAATGTGGACAATTCCTCTAAAGGGGTTTATGAGATTAGAAAGACATGGCTGCCTTCTAAAAACAGTGCCATTCATATCCATATGATGAAGTATTGCAGCTCAGCCTCATTCACATTAATGGAACAGAGGTGCAATACCCAACACAGCCCATAAACAACTGTAGCGCTGTTTTTGGAAAGGAGCAACCATGTTTTTTTCATTCATACAAGGGTTTATCTGTGCTATTTTTCTTCATAGTCAAAAACCTGATAATCTCGGTGACGTCAGCCGTCCAGCTCTGCGAGTATTCGGCCTGACTGGCAGGTAGTAGGCATATATATCTTGGTCTTCCACCTTGTATTATAAACCAGCCCCCCCCCCGGTTATCTATCAATTTATATTGTATTAGTTTCCTGGGCACTGTGGGCAGTCAGGGCTGTGCTGGTAAATGTACTTTCCATTGAGCCCGTACACCACTGCGAGGAAAGCTGATCAGAAATGAAGCGGCACAACGCTCACCCGAGCGCTTCGTCTTAGCGATTGGTGGGGGTCTCAGACCTCCAACGATCAAAACTTCTGACATGCCAAAGTTTTTTTAAAGTTTAGTTACCCTTTAAACAAAAAGATATTCCAACTCTCAAGGACCGACTTGTTTTGTACCTTCAGGACGCAGCGATTATTTTTAGCCTTTCCATCATTGCATTTTAGATTTTCCCATCAATGTAGCGTATGAGGACTTATTTTTTTAAGAGATGACAAATAAAACAGCAATTCCTCCATTGTTTTGTGTAGGTTTTCTTTTTGTTCACACGGAGTATTTTGGGGGAGGAATATCTGCCTCAAAATTCCGTTTGGAACTTTGAGGCAGATACTCCTCTCCCTGCACGCCGATTTTCGCGCCGTTTTTCGCCCGCGGCCATTGAGCGCCGCGGGCATAAAACAGCGAGAAATACGCTTTCTCCTGCCTCCCATTGAAGTCAATGGGAGGTCGGAGGCAGAAGCGCCGGAAGATAGGGCATGTCGCTTCTTTTTCCTGCGAGGCAGTTTTACTGCTCGCGGGAAAAAGACGCCGACGCCTCCCATTGAAATCAATGGGAGGCGTTCTCGGGCCGTTTCTGCCGAGTTTTGCGACGCGGTTTCCACGTCAAAAAACTCGGCAAAATACCCCGTGTGAACATAGCCTTACTATGTGATCTAACTTTTTTTTTTTTATATGATTACACAATTAACTGTTTTTGCTTTTTTATGTCTCACTAGGGGTCTTGAAGCTGCGACCGTTTCTTCACTTGTAAAAACGCTTTAGAAAACGTAGTATTTCAAAGTATTATTGCCTGTCATTGATGCATGCTAATATAGCTAGGAATGGCAGACCTTTGATAGGCCCCTGGCTGCCATGGAAACACACGACACCCCAGAATCAAATTACGGGGTCGCCAATGGGCTGTCAAGCGCCTTAGGTGCTGCGGTTACTATTGACCGCAGCATGTAAGAGGTTAAACGGACGTGCCAGTGATGGCATGGGCACAGCACATCACTGTGCCATAAGACAACGTGGATTCAAAGGGGCCACTCGTAAACTGCAACATATTATTAGAGTGTAGGACGGAAAGGGGTTAAACAGTCATTACGCAGGTGCTGTTCGAAGTGTCAGTCATAAGCATGATTGGCCGAGAGGCACCACATGGTCACAGCCGTGACTCCATTGAGCGCACTCGCGTCGGGGCGTGCTCTGGAACTGCCTCGTTCACCGGATTCCATTTCATAGATGCCCATTATAAAGCGATGACGGGTTCATCCAATTCCGGGCATTAGTGCGGCTAACAGATGCCCTAAGAAAACCAGGTATCTATGTTTCCCGCATACAGGGACGTTTTATGAGGACCTCTCAGCATTTATATTCTAATATTCTGGCAGCATCATCTCCATGTAAATAGCTGCGTTCTCCCGGCGGTCAGGACAGGAATCCTACACTTGACCCATGTCCTGAGCCATGTATGTACGCACAGCTGTCACCAGGGGGCAGTACTCTGTTATTGTCACTTGTCTTCCACCACAATGTTTTGGAAGCTGCACTGATGTGACACAGTCATTGCTGGAAGGATGTGGCTTCAGTGACCAGACGCTAATCTTCCCCATCCCCCCCCCCTCGGATTCAGGGGCATGTAGAAAACAATGCGGAGCTGTGTAGGCAATGACTGACCGCTATCATTAGAGTCCTGTGGAGGGGTAGGGGCTCTGACCCAACTTTCCCTGACTCCTGAGCAGCAAATCTGTCTTGTTCTGCAGCAAGATGGCAGCAGAGAAGTCGTCTTAGATAAGGCCCCATTCACATACGTTTAGTGTGAACAAAGCTCCCACCCTACATACTAAACGTTTCCATAGGAGGTGGTCGAGTGCCTTTTTGGCCTCTGTCGGGCCAAAAAATACAGGGATACGTTTTTGTTTCTTTTTAAGCATGGGAGCCTACTGTGGAATACGATCTGTATGGAAAACTTTTAACGTCATGAGCTTTTAATAACATATCCGTTAATCAAATATTATAATAATCTATGGGTGACGGATGCGTTAAACCGATGACCAACATCGGCATGCGTCACCGATAGACTGCTATCGTATCCGTTTAATGTTATGCTATGAAAAGATCGTAATGTAGACGTTAAAAGGAGACCATTATGGCCCACAGGTTACTGTTACGCAATGTATCCCTGTGTGAACACAGCCTCACAGCAGCTCATGCCGGTTGATAAATTTGGCGCATCTATGCAAACTTCTCTCTAACATTAAACTTCAGTCCATTTTTTTTTTTGCAGAATTTGGCACATTTCAAGCCCTTGTCGTTCCAGTCACCGTCTGTTCTTTTAGACGCATTTAATTAATAAATATGTCTAAAAGGATTTCCGACAAAAAGCAGTTGCAACTTAGAGCAGAATTCTGGTGCGATACCAATAGTAAATCTGCCTCTCAGTATTACTATATTCTCCCCCCGCGATTCCGCTGTTCCCCTTTCATTACTGCTGTTGGCGGGATTTGTAGTTCCAATAGCATTTACAATCGGTCATCAACAAATTTGTCCCTACTTCTCCAAATATACCAGCACTGCCCTGACTGGCACTGTACTGGGAGCGGTGGGGTGCGGCAGCGTGGATGAGCATTGCCAGAAGCATCAATGGTAAGGGATCAGTTTATCTACGCCGCTCTTGACGCCACACAGGAAAGGAGAGAGATGAATAAATAGAGTTTGGACTTTGTAAGGGACAAGTCATTGAACATAGGTTCCCAGACAAATCGGAAAGCAGCGCAAGGTCAGATGTACCGCCACTAATTTATGCTCCTTCTGGCATGGACGAGCCAAGTCATATGTCCCTCCAGGTCTCGCACTGTGATGGACAATAGCGGCGTGACGGCTGGAGAAAGATTTTCCTTGACCGGGGACGTGGCTTACTGGATATATCTGTACATTACACCGGTGATCACTACTGGATATATCTGTACATTACACCGGTGATCACTACTGGTATATCTATACATTACACCGGTGATCACTGCTGGTATATCTGTACATTACACCGGTGATCACTACTGGATATATCTATACATTACACCGGTGATCACTACTGGTATATCTATACATTACACCGGTGATCACTACTGGTATATCTATACATTACACCGGTGATCACTACTGGTATATCTGTACATTACACCGATGATCACTACTGGTATATCTGTACATTACACCGGTGATCACTACTGGATATATCTATACATTACACCGGTGATCACTACTGGTATATCTATACATTACACCGGTGATCATTACTGGTATATCTATACATTACACCGGTGATCACTACTGGTATATCTATACATTACACCGGTGATCACTACTGGTATATCTATACATTACACCGGTGATCACTACTGGTATATCTATACATTACACCGGTGATCACTACTGGTATATCTGTACATTACACCGGTGATCACTACTGGTATATCTATACATTACACCGGTGATCACTACTGGTATATCTGTACATTACACCGGCGATCACTACTGGTATATCTATACATTACACCGGTGATCACTACTGGTATATCTATACATTACACCGGTGATCATTACTGGTATATCTATACATTACACCGGTGATCACTACTGGTATATCTATACATTACACCGGTGATCACTACTGGTATATCTATACATTACACCGGTGATCACTACTGGTATATCTGTACATTACACCGGTGATCACTACTGGTATATCTATACATTACACCGGTGATCACTACTGGTATATCTGTACATTACACCGGCGATCACTACTGGTATATCTATACATTACACCGGTGATCACTACTGGTATATCTATACATTACACCGGTGATCACTACTGGTATATCTGTACATTACACCGGTGATCACTACTGGTATATCTGTACATTACACCGGTGATCACTACTGGTATATCTGTACATTACACCGGTGATCACTACTGGTATATCTATACATTACACCGGTGATCACTACTGGTATATCTGTACATTACACCGGCGATCACTACTGGTATATCTATACATTACACCGGCGATCACTACTGGTATATCTGTACATTACACCGGCGATCACTACTGGTATATCTGTACATTACACCGGCGATCACTACTGGTATATCTGTACATTACACCGGCGATCACTACTGGTATATCTGTACATTACACCGGCGATCACTACTGGTATATCTATACATTACACCGGCGATCACTACTGGTATATCTATACATTACACCGGTGATCATTACTGGTATATCTATACATTACACCGGTGATCACTACTGGTATATCTGTACATTACACCGGTGATCACTACTGGTATATCTATACATTACACCGGCGATCACTACTGGTATATCTGTACATTACACCGGCGATCACTACTGGTATATCTATACATTACACCGGTGATCACTACTGGTATATCTATACATTACACCGGTGATCACTACTGGTATATCTATACATTACACCGGTGATCACTACTGGTATATCTATACATTACACCGGTGATCACTACTGGTATATCTGTACATTACACCGGTGATCACTACTGGTATATCTGTACATTACACCGATGATCACTACTGGTATATCTGTACATTACACCGGCGATCACTACTGGTATATCTATACATTACACCGGTGATCACTACTGGTATATCTGTACATTACACCGGTGATCACTACTGGTATATCTGTACATTACACCGGTGATCACTACTGGTATATCTATACATTACACCGGTGATCACTACTGGTATATCTATACATTACACCGGTGATCACTACTGGTATATCTGTACATTACACCGGTGATCACTACTGGTATATCTGTACATTACACCGGTGATCACTACTGGATATATCTATACATTACACCGGTGATCACTACTGGTATATCTATACATTACACCGGTGATCACTACTGGTATATCTATACATTACACCGGTGATCACTACTGGTATATCTATACATTACACCGGTGATCACTACTGGTATATCTATACATTACACCGGTGATCACTACTGGTATATCTATACATTACACCAGTGATCACTACTGGTATATCTGTACATTACACCGGTGATCACTACTGGTATATCTATACATTACACCGGCGATCACTACTGGTATATCTGTACATTACACCGGTGATCACTACTGGTATATCTGTACATTACACCGATGATCACTACTGGTATATCTGTACATTACACCGGCGATCACTGCTGGTATATCTATACATTACACCGGTGATCACTGCTGGTATATCTATACATTACACCGGTGATCACTACTGGTATATCTGTACATTACACCGGCGATCACTACTGGTATATCTGTACATTACACCGGCGATCACTACTGGTATATCTATACATTACACCGGCGATCACTACTGGTATATCTATACATTACACCGGTGATCACTACTGGTATATCTGTACATTACACCGGTGATCACTGCTGGTATATCTATACATTACACCGATGATCACTACTGGTATATCTATACATTACACCGGTGATCACTACTGGTATATCTATACATTACACCGGCGATCACTACTGGTATATCTGTACATTACACCGGCGATCACTACTGGTATATCTGTACATTACACCGGCGATCACTACTGGTATATCTGTACATTACACCGGTGATCACTACTGGTATATCTGTACATTACACCGGTGATCACTACTGGTATATCTGTACATTACACCGGTGATCACTACTGGTATATCTGTACATTACACCGGTGATCACTACTGGTATATCTATACATTACACCGGTGATCACTACTGGTATATCTGTACATTACACCGGTGATCACTACTGGTATATCTATACATTACACCGGTGATCACTACTGGTATATCTGTACATTACACCGGCGATCACTACTGGTATATCTGTACATTACACCGGTGATCACTACTGGTATATCTATACATTACACCGGTGATCACTACTGGTATATCTGTACATTACACCGGTGATCACTACTGGTATATCTATACATTACACCGGTGATCACTACTGGTATATCTGTACATTACACCGGCGATCACTACTGGTATATCTGTACATTACACCGGTGATCACTACTGGTATATCTATACATTACACCGGTGATCACTACTGGTATATCTGTACATTACACCGGTGATCACTACTGGTATATCTGTACATTACACCGGTGATCACTACTGGTATATCTATACATTACACCGGTGATCACTACTGGTATATCTATACATTACACCGGCGATCACTACTGGTATATCTGTACATTACACCGGTGATCACTACTGGATATATCTGTACATTACACCGGTGATCACTACTGGTATATCTGTACATTACACCGGTGATCACTACTGGTATATCTGTACATTACACCGGTGATCACTACTGGTATATCTATACATTACACCGGTGATCACTACTGGTATATCTGTACATTACACCGGTGATCACTACTGGTATATCTATACATTACACCGGCGATCACTACTGGATATATCTGTACATTACACCGGTGATCACTACTGGATATATCTGTACATTACACCGGTGATCACTACTGGTATATCTGTACATTACACCGGTGATCACTACTGGTATATCTGTACATTACACCGGTGATCACTACTGGTATATCTATACATTACACCGGTGATCACTACTGGTATATCTGTACATTACACCGGTGATCACTACTGGTATATCTGTACATTACACCGGTGATCACTACTGGATATATCTGTACATTACACCGGTGATCACTACTGGTATATCTGTACATTACACCGGTGATCACTACTGGTATATCTGTACATTACACCGGCGATCACTACTGGTATATCTATACATTACACCGGCGATCACTACTGGTATATCTGTACATTACACCGGCGATCACTACTGGTATATCTGTACATTACACCGGCGATCACTACTGGTATATCTGTACATTACACCGGCGATCACTACTGGTATATCTGTACATTACACCGGCGATCACTACTGGTATATCTGTACATTACACCGGCGATCACTACTGGTATATCTATACATTACACCGGCGATCACTACTGGTATATCTATACATTACACCGGTGATCATTACTGGTATATCTATACATTACACCGGTGATCACTACTGGTATATCTGTACATTACACCGGTGATCACTACTGGTATATCTATACATTACACCGGCGATCACTACTGGTATATCTGTACATTACACCGGCGATCACTACTGGTATATCTATACATTACACCGGTGATCACTACTGGTATATCTATACATTACACCGGTGATCACTACTGGTATATCTATACATTACACCGGTGATCACTACTGGTATATCTATACATTACACCGGTGATCACTACTGGTATATCTGTACATTACACCGGTGATCACTACTGGTATATCTGTACATTACACCGATGATCACTACTGGTATATCTGTACATTACACCGGCGATCACTACTGGTATATCTATACATTACACCGGTGATCACTACTGGTATATCTGTACATTACACCGGTGATCACTACTGGTATATCTGTACATTACACCGGTGATCACTACTGGTATATCTATACATTACACCGGTGATCACTACTGGTATATCTATACATTACACCGGTGATCACTACTGGTATATCTGTACATTACACCGGTGATCACTACTGGTATATCTGTACATTACACCGGTGATCACTACTGGATATATCTATACATTACACCGGTGATCACTACTGGTATATCTATACATTACACCGGTGATCACTACTGGTATATCTATACATTACACCGGTGATCACTACTGGTATATCTATACATTACACCGGTGATCACTACTGGTATATCTATACATTACACCGGTGATCACTACTGGTATATCTATACATTACACCAGTGATCACTACTGGTATATCTGTACATTACACCGGTGATCACTACTGGTATATCTATACATTACACCGGCGATCACTACTGGTATATCTGTACATTACACCGGTGATCACTACTGGTATATCTGTACATTACACCGATGATCACTACTGGTATATCTGTACATTACACCGGCGATCACTGCTGGTATATCTATACATTACACCGGTGATCACTGCTGGTATATCTATACATTACACCGGTGATCACTACTGGTATATCTGTACATTACACCGGCGATCACTACTGGTATATCTGTACATTACACCGGCGATCACTACTGGTATATCTATACATTACACCGGCGATCACTACTGGTATATCTATACATTACACCGGTGATCACTACTGGTATATCTGTACATTACACCGGTGATCACTGCTGGTATATCTATACATTACACCGATGATCACTACTGGTATATCTATACATTACACCGGTGATCACTACTGGTATATCTATACATTACACCGGCGATCACTACTGGTATATCTGTACATTACACCGGCGATCACTACTGGTATATCTGTACATTACACCGGCGATCACTACTGGTATATCTGTACATTACACCGGTGATCACTACTGGTATATCTGTACATTACACCGGTGATCACTACTGGTATATCTGTACATTACACCGGTGATCACTACTGGTATATCTGTACATTACACCGGTGATCACTACTGGTATATCTATACATTACACCGGTGATCACTACTGGTATATCTGTACATTACACCGGTGATCACTACTGGTATATCTATACATTACACCGGTGATCACTACTGGTATATCTGTACATTACACCGGCGATCACTACTGGTATATCTGTACATTACATCGGTGATCACTACTGGTATATCTATACATTACACCGGTGATCACTACTGGTATATCTGTACATTACACCGGTGATCACTACTGGTATATCTATACATTACACCGGTGATCACTACTGGTATATCTGTACATTACACCGGCGATCACTACTGGTATATCTGTACATTACACCGGTGATCACTACTGGTATATCTATACATTACACCGGTGATCACTACTGGTATATCTGTACATTACACCGGTGATCACTACTGGTATATCTGTACATTACACCGGTGATCACTACTGGTATATCTATACATTACACCGGTGATCACTACTGGTATATCTATACATTACACCGGCGATCACTACTGGTATATCTGTACATTACACCGGTGATCACTACTGGATATATCTGTACATTACACCGGTGATCACTACTGGTATATCTGTACATTACACCGGTGATCACTACTGGTATATCTATACATTACACCGGTGATCACTACTGGTATATCTGTACATTACACCGGTGATCACTACTGGTATATCTATACATTACACCGGCGATCACTACTGGATATATCTGTACATTACACCGGTGATCACTACTGGATATATCTGTACATTACACCGGTGATCACTACTGGTATATCTGTACATTACACCGGTGATCACTACTGGTATATCTGTACATTACACCGGTGATCACTACTGGTATATCTATACATTACACCGGTGATCACTACTGGTATATCTGTACATTACACCGGTGATCACTACTGGTATATCTGTACATTACACCGGTGATCACTACTGGATATATCTGTACATTACACCGGTGATCACTACTGGTATATCTGTACATTACACCGGCGATCACTACTGGTATATCTATACATTACACCGGTGATCACTACTGGAATATCTGTACATTACACCGGTGATCACTACTGGTATATCTATACATTACACCGGCGATCACTACTGGTATATCTGTACATTACACCGGTGATCACTACTGGTATATCTATACATTACACCGGTGATCACTACTGGTATATCTGTACATTACACCGGTGATCACTACTGGTATATCTGTACATTACACCGATGATCACTACTGGTATATCTGTACATTACACCGGCGATCACTACTGGTATATCTGTACATTACACCGGCGATCACTACTGGTATATCTATACATTACACCGGCGATCACTACTGGTATATCTATACATTACACCGGTGATCATTACTGGTATATCTATACATTACACCGGTGATCACTACTGGTATATCTGTACATTACACCGGTGATCACTACTGGTATATCTATACATTACACCGGTGATCACTACTGGTATATCTGTACATTACACCGGTGATCACTACTGGTATATCTGTACATTACACCGGTGATCACTACTGGTATATCTATACATTACACCGGTGATCACTACTGGTATATCTGTACATTACACCGGTGATCACTACTGGTATATCTGTACATTACACCGGTGATCACTACTGGTATATCTATACATTACACCGGTGATCACTACTGGTATATCTATACATTACACCGGTGATCACTACTGGAATATCTGTACATTACATTATTTACATCACATCAGAACGTGAAAAATAAACATTGGCAGAGTATTCATAATACTGTATTATCACATCTCCTATGACGTTTTTCTGGCGCCAGACTGCAACTTTATCTTGTTCTAACCTCTCATTAAGGCGGCACCTCCCGCCCCGTATCTCTCGACAGACCGCCATGGCTACGTGAGGGTGCGATTCTCGTCACGTCAGGTGCTCTTAAGCGCAGAACCTTTTTTCCCTTTCAATATTTTTATTGACTTCTACCGAGCACGACAGCTGCCGCCAGTCGCGACATAATTAGTGCCACATATACGACTTCAATCTATGGGCAGCGGACGTAACCACGGCTACGGAGCCCTGGCCCCAGTGTGACACCTTCCCTGGTATTAAAAGGGCATGACAGGTAAATACAGAGAACAGGGAGGGGGCTGCCCACAAGGACACGGTGTCAAGGCAGGGCTGGTGAGCTGGCACTGCTGTCATATATGTCACGACTACTGGCACGGAGGGGGAGGGGGCCCACACCTATACTGCCCCCCTCATTCGAGAGATACCAAGAAAGCTGAGGCCAGGGGTGGGATTGGGCTGCCTCTCCCCGTGCATACTGAAACCTATCAGCCCCTGAGATTTCCCTCACCCAGGCCCAGACTCCCATGACCCAACCCTTCCCGGTTACCTCTTATCCTGAGGTGCCGGAGGGAGCGGGCGCGGATGCTGGCCGCCATGTTCCTCGGTGGGGAGACATTCACAACACCGGAAACATCGCTCTGTCTCGCGAGAAGACGGGGGCAGTGGGCGGGGAGTCTGCGGACGGCTTTCCGAGGAAGGGTGGAATGTTTTGTCTGGGAAAGGCCCATCGCTTTCTCCACCGGAGACACGAACGCAACTGCGGGGGCGCAGCCCACAATTTGAATGTATAGATTAAGACACGGCATTGGAGAGGCCTCGACGGCCATTTTTGTTATGGGCAAGTTCAACCTGCGTGCAGAACGTATGAAATGGTTTGTTTTTTTTGTCCAAGATTTTAGCTGTGAGGTATAAATAAAGTATTACAAACAGACGGGGAAAAAAAAATAAGCGTCCGTGTATCCCGCCCTGTGCTATTGAACTACAAGTCCCAGCATCCCTTGCTCCAATATGCTGGTAGGGGATGCTATGACTTGTGTGTCGTTCGCCTCTGGACTATATTATCCGGGGGCGCCTAGTCATAAGGTGAGGTAAGCGTTGAGTTAATACAGTGTTTGCGACATTACGGGAGACGCAACAGCCGAGTAATTACATTTTACAACCCTGCGAGACAGGTGGAACTCCCAGCAGCCAAGCAAAGAAAAACTCGTTTACTCTGATTGGCTGCCAAGTTGATCTGTGTAACCAATGGAGGGATTTCAAACTGATAGTGAGTCAGAATGAATGAACTACCTCCTGATTGGCTGTAAACCCGACTGCTTTAACAAATGGCAGGATATAAGACTTGGCCCGGATTCGGAATTGATGAATTTCACTCAGACTCACTGCAGTTCGGGCCAATGGGGATGAGATCAAGCGGGCAGTGAATGAATAGACTTTACTCTGATTGGCTGCATGCTTGACTCTTGCAACCAATGAGACTTAACCGGGGATTTGAATACATTTCAGCCTGGCTGCAGTTCTGACTTCTCCGACCAATGAGGAGAGATCAGTCTGACTGTAGACGAATAAGCTACGCTCTGATTGGAACCCCACACCTGCAGGGAGCAGAATATGAATGTTTAGTATCACACAATAGTGTTTCATACTAAATTAACCCTTTAATGACTAGGCCTGTTTGGGTGTAATCGACCAGCTAAATTTTTTTGTTTCGAAATTATTATTATATTTTTTTTTATCGGCGCTGTTTGGGAATACATATAAATTACCATTTGTAATGAGGTTCGTATGTGTATATATATATATATATATATATATATATATATATATAAAAAAGTGATTTTTGGCGTCACTTTTTTATGTACTTATTACACCGTTTAGGTTTTACACGGAATGACCTGATAAATTATTTAGGTCATGTGGAAACCGATATGTGTAGAAGGGACATGCCCTATCTTCGGCCGTTTACGCTTCTGACCTCCCATTGAGATCAATGGGAGGCAGAAGAAGCATATTTTGCAGCGTTTTTTTGCGTCTTTGTACGCTCCGTTTTTTAAAACAGGCGTAAAAAGACGCCCCGTATGAACTAAATTTGGTATCGCCATAATCGTATTGACCTGCAGAATAAAGTTAACGCGCACGGTAAAAGCTAAACCAAAAAAGCAATGTAGGAATCCGGGTTTTTTTTCCCATTCCAGCCCACAATATTTTTTTTTTTTTACAATTCCCCCCTACATTATGCGGTACAATAAATGGTGTCGTGAAAAACGACAACTTGTCCCGCAAAAACAAGCCCTCTAATACGTCTAATTTGACGAAAAAAGGAAAAGTTATGACTTTTGGAACGTGGGGAAGAAAAAAAGAAAATGAAACAATGTCTGTGGCAGGAAGGGCTTCAATTTATTCCCGTCTTCTAAAGCGATGCTAGGATCCTTGCTGAATTAGAATCGGGTCCTTTTTATGTTCCAAGTTTGTGAAGGGTGCCCTCTAGTGGTAATAATCGCACCTGTCTTCAAACACCTAACAATCTGTTTTTCAGCACGGCCATGCGCTACAAAAGGCATGTGTTGGTGAATATGGCACGCACTACACTAAAGTTATATACTAGCGTACTGCTCAGTCTATCAACTCTATATTTTAACGAACGTGCTGTGTTGTATTAAATGGAAACTTTTTGGGTGACCAGAAAACATGGTTGGTGATCTAGGATCATCAGCAGCGTGTCAAAGTGATGGGGTTTTGTTTTTAGCCTCTGGATGTAAAGAAGAATGTTTACATTTCCTGACAGCAAGCAGCAATCTTCAAAAATTGTGAGGAATTGGAATTCATAGTATACTAGGAAGTTGTATACAGGGCCGTAGCTATAGGGAGTTCAGAGTTAGCAGTCTCATCCTGGCCCTGGTGCCCGAAGGCCCCTCTGTCATATAAAGGCATCAGTTGTAGAAATGGTAGGTGGGGGCTCTATTACAGATTTTGCATTAAGCCATAATAGGGCCCTATTAGGGCATTTGGAAGGGGGTTCAACCCCTTTAACATTTTATTTTGGGCTTTCATAGCACCAAAGAGCTCCCAACTCCCGCAAATTATGGATTTCAGTTCACAAACCTCAACCGTTGTAATCTTCTGACTGACCCTTAAACCTATATAATGGAAGTTCTATTACGTACATCAAGAGCGTATGTATTATAGGGACAGCCCCTGGAAGCGCTGTGAGAATGTGGAGATATGGGGGAAACCGCTCCATTTGGCTATCAGTTCCCTGTCTCGTCATTCAGCGCTTTACCAATGATGCAGGTTTGCGATGACGTCATCGCGCCGCCTGCGTCATTCTGTTGTAACAGGTCTGTTCAGAAGAGACCAGGCCTGTGTCACTGGAGGACTGCGCGAGAATAGGGACAGGGAGGATGTAATGGGTTTTTTTCAGTGGGCAGTTGCAACGGCCGCAGCCCATCGTTCCCACTCACCCCTCGACGACCGCGGACTCCCCAGTGCTGGCCGGCACCTACTTCCTCGGAGAAGCCATCACTCACTTACGCTCCACTCTGCAGTATCCTCTAGGGCGCGCGCACTCGTTCCCAGCCTTAAAAGGCCAGCGCACGCGCGTGTGAAACATAATACAAATCAGCCCTAATCACCCTGGACTATAAAAAAGGCTTTACCCTTTCACTCCTTGCCTTAGAGTTGTTGTGTATTCCTATGTTAGTCTTGCAAATGGTCCCTTAGTCGTATCTTGTTTCCGTGCCCTGCTACCTGTATCCCGTGCTGTGTTTGTTCCTGTGCCCTTTCTAGTGTTGGAGTCGCGTTGTGCCACCTGTCATGCCTACCGTTATACACTACGTCTCGTGTCATCTGCCACACCTGGTACCATCTGCCACATTTGGCGTCATCTACCGTCAAAGTTTCATGTATGCCTAAGCTTCTGCTACTATCTGGACTATTAGGGTATGTTCACATGGCTTATTTACAAACATTTTTCGGGCCAAAAACGGCCGAAAACCCGGAAGCAGAACGCCTCCAAACATCTACCCATTGACTTCAGTGGGAAAAATGTTGTACTGTTCCGACGGGGTGTTTTTTTACGCAGACATGTTGAAAAACGGCCGCGTAAAAAAACACCTGCGATAAAGAAGTGCATGTCACTTCTTGAGCCGTTTTTGCGGCCATTTTTCATTGACTCTATAGAAAAACAGCCCCAAAAACGGCCGTAAAAAACGCGAGTTGCTAAAAAAAAGTATGAAAATCAGGAGCTGTTTTCCCTTGAAAACCGCTGCGTATTTTTAGACGTTTTTTATTTTGTGTGTGCACATGCCCTTACAGGTACCCTTGTGGTTGAACTTTTTATATGCTTGGTAAACTGTTGTTTGGCCATCTGCTACTCCACTACGGCTGTTCGGCCTAGTGGGTCCACATACCCACGGATCGTGACAGCAGTGTTGTGGCGCTATCTAAATGGGCACTATCTACAGGAGGCTCTATGGAGGCACTATTTACAGGGGACCCCATGGGGCACTACCTACAGAGGACCCTATGGGACACTAGCTATGGGGAACTCTATGGGGGGAGATATCTACAAGGGGCAGTAGCTACAGGGGGCTGTATGGGGACACTATCTACAGTGGGCTCTATGAGGTAAGTTATCTGCAGGGGACTATGGGGAGCACAATCTACAGGGGACTCTGAGGTGCACTGTCTACAGGGGACGCTGGGGGCACCATCTACAGGGGGCTCTATAGGAGCACTATCTACAGGGGGCTCTGATGCCCATTACCTACAGGGGGATCTATGAGGGACACTATATTCAGAGCGCAGTGTATTGTACTATTATATTCAAGGGCCCAGTGTATGGTGCTATTATATTTAGGGGCATAGTGTGTTGCAGCATTAAAATTTTATCTTCGTTTATAGGTGTGGAAATATTGGAAAAGTGAGGAACCAAAGACCTCTGAAAGGCAAATTCTGCAGAAATGCGTCGTGGCTGGGAGAATTCATCCTGAGGACTTTACCGGATGAGGAAGAAAAGAGAAAAAGTGCGACTAGAATCTGAGAAGACGTCACGTGTGAGTCACTGGATTTATAGGGGATCTGTCACCTCTCCTGATATGTTTGTTGTAGGATATTCTTATATTCCACAAAAAGTCTTTGTGTAGTCCTGGACAGATGGGTGTCACCATTCCCCTAGTGAGGAGGATGTGTCCCTACACAGAGTGATACTGTCAGCAATGCTTGGAGACTGTCAATATATAGGGACACAGCCCTTTGATAAGGAGAATCACAACACCCATTTGTCAATGCTTGCACAGAAAGGTGGTGTTAGCTATAGGCACGGCAGGGCAGCGGTGGAGAAGGGGGCCCAAGTTTGGGGAACAGTCCTGGGCCTATTGTCTACTTAATCCGCCACTGATTACCAAGCAGGAACCCTGTCTGCAGGGGTGGATATTTGGCCTCTGCAGCTTGTTCAGCAGCACAGGGGATCAGACGGGGCTGGAGCTTCTCTATATATTCTGTATAGTATCCTGCTTCCCTCGCCCCCTGCTCACATGTCTGTCACAGATTACACAGACACTGCATCATCCCAGTCAGCCAATCACAGAGCCTCTATGATTATCCAAGCTGCTCTGTGATTGGCTGATAGCTGATGATGAAGTTTCTGTATCTCTGATCAGTCTACAGTCACAGATGGAGGAGCTAGAGGAAGGAATCCTGCACTACCCTGGACCACCAGGGATGTCATCAACTCCTTTACTATCCCAGCCCACAATCAATGTTACCATTAACGCCTTCACTGCCCTAGCCCACAATCAATGTTACCATTAACCTCTTCACTGCCCCCAGCCCACCAGGAATGTTATTATTAACCGCTTCATTGCCATAGACCACCAGGGATGTTATTAACCACTTCATTGCCCTAGACCACCGGGGACATTATGAACCCCTTCCCAGTCCTATACCACTGATGATATAACAATAAACGCCTTCACTGCCCTAGATCTCCAGGGATGTTATTGTTAACACCGTCACTGCACAAGACCACCAGGGATGTTATTATTAACACCATCACTGCACAAGACTACCAGGGACATTAATGAGTAACCCCATTCACTGTCCTATACCACTGAGGATATAACCATAAACCCTTTTACTGCCCCAGATCACGAGGGATGTTATTAACCCTTTTGTTACCCTAGTCTACCAGAAATGTTTTTAAAAAGGAGAAGATGTAAGTTGCAGGTATGCTGGAAGAAGGCGGCCCACACAATAAGGGACCTTAGTTGTTTGTGTCCACATCTGAATCTGAATCTCTCTGATGTCCATATGGTCTAATAGGGTCGAAGTAAATCGCAGCAATGACTGCATGTGTCTACATATCAATACATGTATTATGCAAGCTTTCTGCCCCCTGTATGTGAACATACCAGAGCTATCTATGCTTACAAGCCCCGCAGCTGTGTGAGCAGGACATGATCAGGATGAATTTACATCCACAGAATGTAAACCATAAATATTTCCATTCACTGAATGCAAGGTGAGATTTTGAAGATGGTTAGAAATTGACACACAGAGTATATTAGAAAGTTGCAGAACTTTTTATTATAAAGTGAATAAGGCACGCTGTCATGTTATGGCCACTACATCCGGATCCACTGAGTAGTGACAACTGCTCTGTGCACATGTCTGTCTGGAGTAATGCACAATGTTCTAGATCATGTTAAAGGGGTCGCTCAGGATTAGAAAAATATGGCTGCTTTAGTCAAGAAACAGCGCCACATCTGACCACAGGTTGTGTCTGGTATTACAGCTCAGCTCCATTAACATTCGTGGCTCTGTTTTTGGAAAGTGCAGCCATGCCTTTTCTTGTGGACAACCCCTTTAAACTTTCTTAATCTCAGCAAAATATTGCATTCAAATTGTAAGGGATTGGATACAATTCTAATGGGCTTCTCCAATTTAGATAATCCCTCTTTATAAGAAGTTCCTCTGGCAGTAAGCTGATCATAAAGTGTCCCCCTTCTAGGACCCCAGCGATCAACTGTGATCTGTGGGGAAACCTGGCAGTAAGTGTTCAATTTCCCTGCAGCACCACCACAGGAGAAATTAAGTATTACACAGTGTTGTCCGTGTAATAAAGGACAGGACAGGTCCTCCAGAGTGAGAGACGCTCTTTGCAGCTGCCCTCCATCCTGGTTTTATAAAACAGAATACTCTTTAAATATAATAGATAAAATAAGTCTGGATTTAGGTGGGGGATTTTTGTTTATTTTTTTTTAAATATTTGCAAGAAAATGGTGGCCTTGTTGCCCAAAGCATCCAATCCGATTCCAGCAGCTTCCATTTTCTGACCTGCACTGGAAAATAAAAGCAGTGATCTGATTGGTTGCTTTGACTTTTTTTTATATATATACATATGAATCTGTACAATGTTTTTCTTGGATGTTGATGTTTTCATTGGCAATGAAGAGGTGAAAGAGGTTGACGACACGTATTCAGGTGTATTCAGTCATTGTCATAGATGCAGTCTGCGAATATAAAAGAAAATATTAGATAGATGACTCGATAAAACGTGTACAACAAATAAATAATTACTTGAGTACCTTACACGGATGCCGAATACATTACCCATAGAGATCTGAGGGTCGGCCTATAGGGAATCACACAGGACGCATCAGGTACCCCTGCTGTAGGGGGCACCACAGATGGCCTGGAACCCGAGGCTTGCAATCATCACAAATCATAATATTGATTGTATAGTAGTATTATTTAGACATTGTATAGCGGTGTTATTAGATTACTGTATACATGGAGCTGTAATTTGAGCACTGTATGTTGGTATTATTTAGTCACTGTATGGCGGTATTATGTGAGCACTGTATTTTGGTATTATGTGAGCACTGTATTTTGGTATTATGTGAGCACTGTATTTTGGTATTATGTGAGCACTGTATTTTGGTATTATGTGAGCACTGTATGTTGGTATTATTTGAGCACTGTATTTTGGTATTATGTGAGCACTGTATGTTGGTATTATGTGAGCACTGTATTTTGGTATTATGTGAGCACTGTATGTTGGTATTATGTGAGCACTGTATGTTGGTATTATTTGAGCACTGTATGGCGGTATTGAACACTATGGTGGTATTTGAGCACTATCTAGCGTTATTATTTGAGCACTGTATGGTGGTATTATTTGAGCACTGTGTGGCGGTATTGAACACTGGTGGTATTTGAGCACTGTATTACTGTATTATTTGGTCACTGTATGGCGGTATTATGTGAGCACTGTATGGCGGTATTATGTGAGCACTGTATGTTGATATTATTTGAGCACTGTGTAGCGGTATTGAACACTGGTGGTATTTGAGCACTGTATTACTGTATTATTTGGTCACTGTATTTTGGTATTATGTGAGCACTGTATGGCGGTATTATGTGAGCACTGTATGTTGATATTATTTGAGCACTGTGTAGCGGTATTGAACACTATGGTGGTATTTGAGCACTGTATAGTGGTATTATTTGGTCACTGTATGGCAGTATTATGTGAGCACTGTATGTTGGTATTATGTGAGCACTGTATGTTGATATTATTTGAGCACTTTGTAGCGGTATTGAGCACTGCATGGTGGTAATTGAGCACTGTATGGCGGTATTATTTGAGCACTCTATGGTAGTATTATTTGAGCACTGTAGGGCGGTATTATTTGAGCACTGTATGTTGGTATTATGTGAGCACTGTATGTTGGTATTATTTGAGCACTGTATGCTGGTAATTGAGCACTGTATGGAGGTATTATTTGAGCATTGTATGGTACTATTTGAGCACTGTATGGTACTATTTGAGCACTGTATGGTGTTATTTGAGCACTATATGGCAGTATTATTTGAGCACTGTATGGTGGTATTTGAGCACTGTATAGCGGTATTATTTGAGCACAGTATGGTGTTATTTGAGCACTATATGGCAGTATTATTTGAGCACGGTCTAGCCTTACAGTATTATTTGAGCACTGTATGGTAATAGTATTTGAGCACTCTATGTTGGTATTCTTTGAGCGCTGTATGTCAGTATTTCATAGTGTGGCACTGCTACTTAGACACTATATATTATTTTGCAGTGTATAGTGGTGACGGCACTGTATAGTGTTGTTATTTAGGCACCTATATGGAAGGGTTATATGACCATGCTATGGCACCAAAAAAGGCGCTAATACAGGATTAGATGAAGACGACTACTATAGTATCAACTATAATCCAGCCATTAATCTGAGCACCAGATGCCTTTTCAAAGAGGGTCGCCGACAGGGTTGCCAACCTCCTTATTATTGTTTTTAAGACAACTGTGCTAAAAATCACGGACTTTCCAACATTTTTATGAAAACATGCCTTTCCTGTTTATATAGACCCCACCCCAACAGTGCTCATGACCCTTTCATCAACCCTCCAAACTTAATTAAGACAGACCTCAGACCCCAAAATGAATTAGAACAGTTTAAGACTGACCCGACAATTGGTTAAGACAGACCCTAAAAATGAATTCAGACCCCAAAAATAAGATAGACCCCAGAATTAATAAAGACAGACCCCAAAATAAATACGGACCCTAAACCCCATTTTGAGTTGAGACAAGCCCCAGAGCCAGTGCTTGCTCAGCAGCTTCTTATTATCATGGGCTCCGGCTTGCAGACGGCTGGCAGAAGAAGAACAGTAGGTGGCTGCTCTTTCATTGCACTGCTGGTCATCTGTTTTTTTTGCACTGCGCATGTAACGGGATAACGCACACATGCGCACTGCAAATTTGAGGAAACCTAGAAAAATATCACGGATGGTGTTTTTTTTTTCCTGCCGGACACTAGACAGCAGAAAAAATACCCGGTTGGTCAACTACGGGCATGTGCCTCTTGTGCTTAATGGAAAATTCGTCCCTGGTGATGTCATATAACTATAGCAGCCTATCGTACAATATCGCTATGAATGAATGACACGCAGCATGAGAGCAGTTAGTTTATATTTATCAATTAATATAATTTGAGAACCAGTTTAATACTAAAAAGTCAAATAAAATAAAAAAACAAGAAAAGTTTTTGTATATTCCATTAACGTGGAGTTAGGAACATTTTGGAAGCAACGTACCCTCTCCAATATCATCATAGATTTCCCCGTCACTGCAAAAAAAAAAAGACAAATGATTATTCAATGAAACATTTCAGTTAAGTTAGGTGGAGTTCCGACCTCTGGAACGCCCACTGTTTCCGAGAATAAAGAACCCCTGTTTTCGGCCAGAAAGCTAATACTTACTTATCGATTATGTTGCTTCTTGAGACATAACCATCTGGGGAAAATAAAAAATATATTTTCTATTAAATTAATGCAATGTTCTTGACGAGAAAAAAACAGATAACAAAAACTTCAATTTGGTAACTTAGGTGCTTTGCTGTCACTGGGAAGGTAATGAAGAAAGGTTACATTGCTAGTAGTATGGATTGTTCTGAAGAGATCAGTGACTCTACACGTGGCACTTTCGTAGGATGCCACCTTTGTCAGCAGTCATTTTGTGAAATTCCTGATCCGCTAAATTTCCCCCAGTCACCTGTAAGTGTTATCTGTTAGATCTGCCCAGTCACCTATAAGTGTTATCTGCTAGATCTACCCTGGTCAACTGTAAGTGCTATTATTATCTGCTAGATCTGCCCAGTCACCTTTAAGTGCTATTATTATCTGCTAGATCTGCCCAGTCACCTTTAAGTGTTATTATCGGCTAGATCTGCCCAGTCACCTATAAGTGTTATCTGCTAGATCTACCCTGGTCAACTGTAAGTGCTATTATTATCTGCTAGATCTGCCCAGTCACCTTTAAGTGCTATTATTATCTGCTAGATCTGCCCAGTCACCTTTAAGTGTTATTATCGGCTAGATCTGCCCAGTCACCTTTAAGTGCTATTATTATCTGCTAGATCTTCCCCGCTCACCTGTAAGGGCTATTTTTGTGAATTGGAAGTGTCTAGAAGTAACAGCAGCTCAGCCACCAAGCGGTAGACCACGCAAACTCTCTACAGAAAGGAATAAAATAAACCTCCCAAAAGAAGGAAACTTTTGGAACTTTTCCCTTGTTCCCTCTTAGAAACCATTAGTCATTTTTTTTTTTTTTCGATTACCCAGCCACTGATAGGAGACAAGCCTATGGTTACCACGTGTCCTGCCGTCATGTGTACTTACATTTGCCCTCATTATTTTTGCATAGAAATGTATTATCATTTGCATGTTGGATCACATCCAGCATTTCTCCTGGCTTCAGAGGTAAGTCCTTGGATCCCCACTTTTTAGTTGCCAAGTTGGTCGCAACCTGGACTGATGACAACACTCTAATTTCACCTGTGAACTGTAGAAAACAAACCTTATACTACAAAATGTTCTAAAATGTTTCTTAAGGGGCCACATATTACACAAAATCGGATTAATAAGACATAAAAGATTGAGAAAAGTGTGGTCTTGCCAGGCCACCATACTCCTTCCCTGGACCGTTCAGCCTCAGGCCTCACTTTAGTCTCAGGGTATGTTCACATGGAGTGTTTTCAGGTGTATTTCTGGGCGTTTATGCCTCGAAAAACGCCTGGAAAAACGGAAGCAGAACGCCTCCAAACATCTGCCCATTGATTTCAATGGAAAATATGGCGTTCTGTTCCGACGGGACGTTTTTTTATGCCTCGTTTTCCAAAAACGGCACGTAAAAAGACGCCCGCGAAAAAGAAGTGCATGTCACTTCTTGGGACGTTTTTGGATTTGTTTTTCATTGACTATAGAAAAACAGCTCCAAAAACGCCGCAAAAATCGCGAGTGGCTTAAAAAATGTCTGAAAATCAGGAGCGGTTTTCCCTTGAAAACAGCTCCGTATTTTCAGACGTTTTTGGTTAAGCGTGTGAACATATGCCTGAAAAAACGGAAGCTGAATACCTACAAACATCTGCCCATTCAAATCAATGGGAGAAACAGCATTTAGTTCATACGGGGCGTCTTTTTTCGCCGCTGTTTTAAAAAACGGAGCGTAAAAAGAAGCTCCGTAAAAAGAAGTGCATGTCACTTCTTGAGGCGTTTTTTTGGAGCTGATTTTCAATTGAACACTATAAAAAAAAAACGCCTCAAACGAAGCTCCAAATTAAAAGAAGCTTCATTTTCAGCTTCAAAAACGCCTGAAGATCAGAGGCTGTATCAGCGCCGTATTTTCAGAAATTTTTTGTTAAGAGTGTGAACATACCCTTAGGCCCCATGCACACGAACGTGCTTTTGCAGCCGCAATTCCCCCGAAAATCCACGGACATTCATTCCTATGGTCCCATGCACACGACCGTGGTTTTCACGGTCCGTGCATGGCCCACGAGCCTGGACCGCAGAAAGAACGGACATGTCTTATTACGGCCGTGTTATGCGGTCCAGGCTCATAGGAAATAATGTGCGCGGCCCGCGATTTGCGGGTGACACTCCGCGGCCGGCCGACCCGAAAATCACGGTCGTGTGCATGAGGCCTTAGACTATGGGTGCTATTACAGCATGGCTTGTACGGGACCCATAGCAATATTTTGTCACTGCTATGCGCTCTTCTCAAGTAAAAGCCTTCCTGCTAACAGTCCTAGGACTGTCCTGCGAACTCGGCTGTGAAAGGAACGTGGTTTATGTAAATATATAAAGGGGGGGTTCTAGGCGGTTTTAGGGGTGGGTTTAAGCTTAAGTTGGATGGTAAATGTACAGTTCAGTTCACTCTCAACAAGATGAGGGGCATTATCTGATTCGGCGATGGGGTCCTTTGAATTTCATCTAAGACAGACTGGTTGCTATGGACAATACTCTATAAATGGCTGTTGTTAGGCAATTTATCCATAGCAACCGTGTTTATCCAGTTCTGGCAGCAATATAAAGATGTGCAAACATTCCCAGCACCCAGACAGTCCTCGACATCTCACATTTATACATATAGTAATAGTAGTAACCATGTTTAATACAGAACCCCAAAAAATGTAAGATCACCCCCACTTATTAACCATTTACCTTGAATTTTTTCCTAAATTCTCTCTCCTCCTTCTCTAGCTTTTTCAGTGTCTTGTAGTCCGGTGATCTCCCAAGGGTTGATGTTCTTGTGTTTACTGATAAACTAAAAAAAAAATACACAATATAATAATCGCAGAATCCACCATTCCTTTCCTTATTTGCTGTATGGCGCCTACATATTCCACAGCGCTGTACAGAGATTTTCATCATTTCGATCACAATCTAATTTCCCGATACCAGACCCACACAAAGGTGAATTTCATATGATGCCGATTATCAGGAGAGTGGGAAGAAACCGGAGAATCTGGTGGAAACCCACGAGAACACGGGAAGAACATTCAAACTACATGCAGATGTTGCGCTTAGTCAGATTCGAACACAGGATTGTGGCTCCATAGAAAACACTGGATGGGTTTTTGGGGGTTTCTGGTCATCGGGTTTCTGGTCTCATGCTCTAACTTTCTGGATATGCCACTACCTATATTTTACCCTATAACCAGTACTGGATCAATGATTTTTAGAGCATATGACCGCATGAAAATATGCAACCCATATGTAGGAGAGGGATTTGTGCTTCTGTGGTCAGCTCACAGACCATTGTCTAGATTGTTGCACTGTAAGGCTATGTTCACACGCGTTCTTAAGCATCAAGCGTTTTTTGATGCGTTTTTTACGGCCGTTTTTGGAGCTGTTTTTCTATTGAGACAATGAAAAACGGCTCAAGAAGTGACATGCACTTCTTTTTTACGGGGCGTTTTTTTATGTGCAGTTTTTACAAACGCCAGCGTAAAAAAATACCCCGTGGTAACAAAACTCCATTTCTCCCATTGAAATCAATGGGCAGATGTTTGGAGGCATTCAGCCTCCGTATTTTTAGCCATTTTTCTGGGCCTTTACGGCCAAAAAACGGCTGAAAATAGGCCGTGTGAACATACCCTAACAAACCTTCAGCCGAGTGAGCAGGACTAGAATGGATCAAGATGGATTTAAGGCCTCGAAATGTAAAAATAACCACTGACGCACCATGTTGTCCTATTATTTCTGCAGCAGACACGAAGTTAATGGAAAACAAAAAAAAGATTTACAGTCTATTTAAAGGGGTTGCCTAGTTTTAGGCTACTTTTAAAAAAAAATAAAAAATTCCTCTTAGATGTTCCTAATGGGATTCCCTTGTATTAGCCGAAGCAGAGACTGCATGACTGTAGGGAAAGTATACACTTGTGTCTCCCCAAAGATAACGGCTGATTCCAGATGGTGCCAGCACTGGGATCAGCCAATGGCTGGGGGACATGTAAAGTAGACAACTTATTAGGCCATATAGACATCATAGAGTCGGGAGCCCCCCTCCTTCTTGCCAAAACAGAGCTGTTCTGTAAGATCCGTCACGGCTCCTGCTCGACCCGCTGCGTCCATGTATTACTTGGATGGGCGTTCATTTAAATGGCCGGCATGTAATACTTAAAGAGGCTCTGTCACCAGGTGATCAAACCCCTATCTGCTATTGCATGTGATCGGCGCTGCAATGTAGAGAACAGTAACGTTTTGTTTTTTTGAAAAACGATAATTTTTGGCCAAGTTATGAGCAATTTTATATTTATGCAAATGAGCCTTTCTAATGGACAACTGGGCGTGTTTTCTCTTATTTCCAACCAGGCGTGTATTGTGTTTGTAACATCTGGGCGTGTTTACTTGTTTTACTAGCTGGGCGTTGTGAATAGAAGTGTATGATGCTGACTAATCAGCATCATTCACTTCTCATCGTTACCACCCAGCTTCTGGCAGTGCACAGACACACAGCGTGTTCTCGCTCGTCCGACGCGATGAAGTTCCTGTGGGAGGAAGTGAGTGACGTCACAGCGTGATCTCGCGAGATCACGCTGTGTGTCTGTGCACTGCCAGAAGCTGGGTGGTAACGATGAGAAGTGAATGATGCTGATTCGACAGCATCATACACTCCCATTCCTAACGCCCAGCTAGTAAAACAAGTAAAAACGCCCAGATGTACATACACAATACACGCCCAGTTGTACATAAGAAAGGCTCATTTGCATAAATATAAAATTGCTCATAACTTGGCCAAAAATAATCGTTTTTCAAAAAAAAACAAAAACGTTACTGTTCTCTACATTGCAGCGCCGATCATATGCAATAGGAGATAGGGGTTTGATCATCTGGTGACAGAGCCTCTTTAATTTCCCCTGTAGTGGCTGCCGGAGAAATAAACAGCCGGCCACATCATCTCTTAGAAAAATCAACTTTGTATCGGGGGTCTTGGGAGCTGGACCCGCGGATCACCACCGCAGTTCTCAGATTACAGGTATTGTCGGTGAAGAGACAACCCATTGAAATTGTCATAACCTAGCATGGTCACTACAGTAAAATATTGCTGTAACGAAAGCCACAACGCAGTGCCGTATTCATGGTGGCACGCGTCAGACCTCATTGACTTACAAAGGGGCCATCGGGGGTTCCTTCATGGTGCCCATCGTTTTGTAATGCTATTCTTGCCGGAGGACCTGAGGGACCCCATTGTAAGTCAATGATACCTGTGAAGAATAGTGCAACCGATCCAACATTTTAAATAGACCTGCAAAGTGGACAACCTATTAGGCCATGTAGACATCATAGAGTCGGGAGCCACATGCACACAACCATAGTACGGGCCGTAATACAATGTGCAATACAGAACCATATTATGCGCCATATTGCAGGCAAAACTGTTCTGTACTGGGTGGCGAATCTCGCTATAAAAACTGAAAATTGTTCTTCTACCGGAGAACATGGTCCAAGATATGGCCTTCAATAGAAGATGCTGCAGTTATTTCAGCACCAGGTTGTTGTGCACAGAAGGTAAGCAGCCAGTCTGCCTTCTACAATGTCACATGTATATCGTGACATCGACATCTCTGGCCGCTCAGTCCACTGTGTAAACGAACATCACGGCAGAGAATAGGGTAGATACATGAGGGTGCAACCGGTGACATTGAGGGATGGACTGAGGGTGACGCGGGACACTAGAGAACATCATTTATATATAAGACCAGTAGTCCTTACTTGCTCTCTATAGGAGGAGGTGGAAAGTCACTTGAGTCCACATCATCGTAAACATCACTTTCTGTCCAAAGAAATGACCAAAATGTTAACTTCATTGTAACAGCGCCCAATATAAACAATTCAATGTCAGATTCAGCTCTGCTACATCTGTGCACAATATGGCATCTTGTAATGTAGAGTCTTATAATAACATTTGGAAAGATGGAGAAAACCCTTTAAGGCAGTTATCTACATAGGACAATCCATATTATGGGAGCATATCCCTGAACAACCGAACAAATGTATCTATCATCTATCTCACATATCTATCTATCTATCTATCTATCTATCTATCTATCTATCTATCTATCTATCTATCTATCTATCTATCTATCTATCTATCTATCATCTATCTCACATATCTATCTATCTATCTATCTATCTATCTATCTATCTATCTATCTATCTATCTATCTATCTATCTATCTATCTATCTATCTATCTACAATCTATCTCATATCTATCTATCTATCTATCTATCTATCTATCTATCTATCTATCTATCTATCTATCTATCTATCTATCTATCTATCTATCTATCTATCTCATATCTATCTCTCTATCTATCTATCTATCTATCTATCTATCTATCTATCTATCTATCTATCTACAATCTATCTCATATCTATCTATCTATCTATCTATCTATCTATCTATCTATCTATCTATCTATCTATCTATCTATCTATCTATCTATCTATCGCATATCTATCTATCTATCTATCTATCTATCTATCTATCTATCTATCTATCTATCTATCTATCTATCTATCTATCTATCTATCTACCTATCTATCTATCTATCTATCTATCTATCTATCTATCTATCTATCTATCTACCTATTTCATATCTATCTTCTTTCTATCTATTGAATAAGGGTTTTCATGAAGTGCTGCCTGAGGCAGACAACGCCTTCAAAAACGTCTAAATTATGTTCACTCTAAGGCCTCGTGCACACAGCCGTATTACGGATCCGCGTGTTTCACATCTGTCATACAACGCCTATAGAATTCTATGAGCCCATCCTGTATGACACATGGTGTTTTTTTCTCATGCTCCATTGCATGTGATATTAAGTAGGTTCCCCCCCCCCCTAGAAGCATTGCTTGTAGGGAAGAATATGGTGCTGCATGGGTGCCCCATACGATGGCGCACAGATTACTCGTCGGCCCCGTAGCCACCCCATGTTCTGCTGTACAAGGTCCATGCATGCTACAATGCCGTGAACATCCATTCTGCCGTTTCCTCCTCGCAGGCAGCACATACACATTCAGCATTTCTCTACATTACATACAAGGTTACTTACCAAAGGTAGAATTTGCCCTGTAAATTTATAAAGAGGTTTGTATTAATATTATTTGTGATTTCTTTCATAGTCGATAAATATTTACTGGTGAATTTTATTATTTTATGACTTTCTTATATGGAAATATCTTCCTATTAAGGGTGTGCATCGTCACCTGCACATGGAGGGGGAGGGGATTCTGATGGCTGAAGCAATATATATGAGGCTTATCAGGTCATCTGCCCCTAGTGGCAAGACACCGACATGAGGCTCTTCACACCTCACTGATATTATTATGACACATGGACTGTAGAGTCACTGTCCAATGGACGAGCTGTAATGGCTTCTACAATTATAACTAAGAAACGGCTGGAAAGAATTAACATAAACCTGTAGAGTCATAAGGACAATTTAATGGCTCATATTATAGATTTACTGGAGATTATATTATACGTGTTATAGATTTTCTAGAGATTCTTCTATATTATATCTTTACTGGATAATATATGTGTTATAGTTTTTCTAGAGATTCTTCTGGATATTATATTATACAATGTAAAGATTAACTGTAGATTACATTATATGTGTTATTTAGTTAATCTATAATATCACCTATAATATAATCTCCAGTAAATCAATATCATAATATAATATCTAGCAAATTTATAATATCATCTTCAGTAAATATATAATATAATATAATCTCCAGTAAATCTATAACGTAATCTCTAGTAAATCTATAATATAAACTCTAGCCAATCTATATCATATAATATCCAGCAAAACTATCATATCAACGTTAGTAAATCTATAATATAATCTCCAGATAATCTTCAGTAAATTAATAATATGATATAATATATTCTCCAGTCAATTTATAATATAATCTCCAGTAAATCTATAATATAATTTCCAGTAAATCTATAATATCACACGTAATATAGAGATTATACTATATGTAATATTATAGATTTACTGGAGATTATATTATATTATAGATTTTGACCAGGGCAGTAAAGTCATGTAAGTGATTACACAGATTTTCTTAGTAATTAATATGCAGAAAAATAAGAACTAGAGAATAGAAGAAAGCAAAATCATAAAATATTATCACTGCCAGGGCAAATATTACATGAGGGGAGACAAGGTAATTCCAGCGGTTAGTAGAATCACAGCGATCACTGGTCGGTGGGTTATGGTTTACGTTTTTGTTGTGTTTTTAACAACTCACTGATTGTGACTGATAAGAAACTCCTTTCTTTTAAACACCTATCATTAATATTAAATGGAGTATAATATGTAAATTGAGCTAAACAAGCGCCGATCGACTTGGTATATTGTCGATCAGTGCCCGTTACCTGCCGAAAATCTGTCCTTTGGTAACGGACCCTAATAACTAGCCTATAACCACAAGCTCCGACCCTTACTCATTGTGAGTATTAATGTCTCCACGCGTTTCACGCACTGCAGTTGAGATAGTAAGCACTTCGTGAGACTAGGATGATATGCACCGGAGGTTTGATGGTAGACTCTGGCGGCCAAGATGAATTGGCGGCATATGGAGATCCTTATTGATGGTGGAGCACACACAATCTGCCTCGTATTTTTTGCATAATCTGCCCTTGCTTGTCTTAGGGGCTCATTCATACGAGCGTGTATCTCGTCCATGTGATGCCCGTTAAAACAACGGCCGTCACACGGACTCATGTATTTCAATGGGGCTGTTCACACAACCGTTGCTTCAATGGAGCATGTGAACAGCCTGTGAAAAAATAGGACATATCCTATTTTACTGCGTGTCTTAGACTCTAGTCTAAGGGGGATATCTGTGACAACGCGTCCCGCACGGGTGCACCTCGGACGTGAAAAACTTGAGTTTTGAGGTGGGCTACGTTCGTCTGAATGTCGCCTAAAGCTTAAATCCCAGATATAATTGTTATTTTATAGCCAACCCTATTTGGGACATTGGCATATCTACCAACATTTTAAACTGGAAAAACTCTTGGGAAAGAAGCATTTTTTGTGGTGTTTTTTAACGGCACCAATGAATGTTTGTTTGTCCCCAAAAGTACCTGCCACAGATGACCCCATTCCCATATAGTACAAGACACAGATGTCTCCAAGAATACCTGTCTTAAAGAGGCTCTGTCACCAGATTTTGCCACCCCTATCTGCTATTGCAGCAGATCGGCGCTGCAATTTAGATTACAGTAACGTTTTTATTTTTAAAAAACGAGCATTTTTGGCCAAGTTATGACCATTTTCGTATTTATGCAAATGAGGCTTGCAAAAGTACAACTGGGCGTGTTGAAAAGTAAAAGTACAACTGGGCGTGTATTATGTGCGTACATCGGGGCGTGTTTACTACTATTACTAGCTGGGCGTTGTGTATAGAAGTGTCATCCACTTCTCTTCAGAACGCCCAGCTTCTGGCAGTGCAGACACAGCCGTGTTCTCCAGAGATCATGCTGTGACGTCACTCACTTCCTGCCCCAGGTCCTGCATCGTGTCAGACCAGCGAGGACACATCGGCACCAGAGGCTACAGTTGATTCTGCAGCAGCATCAGCGTTAGCAGGTAAGTCGATGTAGCTACTTACCTGCAAATGCTGATGCTGCTGCAGAATCAACTGTAGCCTCTGGTGCCGACACGATGCAGGACCTGTGAGTGACGTCACAGCGTGATCTCTCGAGAACACGGCTGTGTCTGCACTGCCAGAAGCTGGGCGTTCTGAAGAGAAGTGGATGATACTTCTATACACAACGCCCAGCTAGTAATAGTAGTAAACACGCCCCGATGTACGCACATAATACACGCCCAGTTGGACTTTTACTTTAAACACGCCCAGTTGTACTTTTGCAAGCCTCATTTGCATAAATACGAAAATGGTCATAACTTGGCCAAAAATGCTCGTTTTTTAAAAATAAAACCGTTACTGTAATCTACATTGCAGCGCCGATCTGCTACAATAGCAGATAGGGGCTGCAAAATCTGGTGACAGAGCCTTTTTAATGTGCCAGCTTTAAATGCCCCCCCCCCCCCAGAATGCCTGCCACAGATAACCCCATTGCATCCACAGCTGCCAGTGAAGCACGCAGGGGTAGGGTTTTCCAGTTGTCCGGAAACCTGTGTTTTCCATGGCCCGCTATCCTCCTTGCTCAGGGAGGCCCCTACATGCAACTGGATTCAATTGTATCCCTGTCAATTGGATATAACTGACAGTGATGGTGAGGCAACTATCAGTTCTCTTCCCAGTGTGGCATCAACATAGGCACTGTGAGTGGCACTGTCTACAGGGGGCGATGTGTGGCACTATCTACATGGCCAATATGACACTATCTACATGGGCACTGTGGCACTTTCTACAGGAGGACTGTCTGTGGCACTATCTGGTTACTTCTCATGTGGTAGAAGGACTCTCAGGCACCGGGGCCCGGTTGTGACTGCTACCGATGCCCCCCTATAGCTATGACCCTGATCATCAGGCATTAGACATTATTTGATGGGAGGATGTAGATAGAAAGCTTTGCTTTTGGAAATCCCTGAGAGATGACGTCTTGGATATTGCATTGTGCCCTGTTCTTCGTAGAGGTCAATTACATTCAGATGCTAACACTTCCTGCCAGAGATCACGATCAGTCAGGTTTATCATGTGCCCTTCCTTCCATCATTGTACCATTAGGTTAGTTTACTGGAAGCTTGTATTAAAGGGGATTTCCAGTTTTATGTAAATAAAGCTTAAAGAGGCTCTGTCACCAGATTTTGCAACCCCTATCTGCTATTGCAGCAGATCGGCGCTGCAATGTAGATTACAGTAACATTTTTATTTTTAAAAAACGAGCATTTTTGGCCAAGTTATGACCATTTTTGTAGTTATGCAAATGAGGCTTGCAAAAGTCCAAGTGGGTGTGTTTAAAAGTAAAAGTCCAACTGGGCGTGTATTATGTGCGTACATCGGGGCGTGTTTACTACTTTTACTAGCTGGGCGTTCTGATGAGAAGTATCATCCACTTCTCTTCAGAACGCCCAGCTTCTGCCAGATCACGCTGTGACGTCACTCACAGGTCCTGCATCGTGTCGGCCACATCGGCACCAGAGGCTACAGTTGATTCTGCAGCAGCATCAGCGTTTGCAGGTAAGTAGCTACATCGACTTACCTGCAAACGCCGATGCTGCTGCAGAATCAACTGAAGCCTCTGGTGCCGATGTGTCCTCGCTCGTCTGACACGATGCAGGACCTGTGAGTGACGTCACAGCGTGATCTGGCAGAAGCTGGGCGTTCTGAAGAGAAGTGGATGATACTTCTCATCAGAACGCCCAGCTAGTAAAAGTAGTAAAAACGCCCCGATGTACGCACATAATACACGCCCAGTTGTACTTTTACTTTTAAACACACCCACTTGGACTTTTGCAAGCCTCATTTGCATAACTACAAAAATGGTCATAACTTGGCCAAAAATGCTCGTTTTTTAAAAATAAAAACGTTACTGTAATCTACATTGCAGCGCCTATCTGCTGCAATAGCAGATAGGGGCTGCAAAATCTGGTGACAGAGCCTCTTTAATGTCTGTAACAATGAATATTTTTACAACTTTCTAATATTCTTTGTGTTTCAATTCTTCACAATGTTCAAGATATGTGTTTGCTGTCAGTGAATGTGAGCACTCTAGTCTATTTTCATATGCGGAAAATACATACCTAGTCTTGCTCTCAGCTGAGAAGTTGCTACAATTGTATTCAGTCTAGGCAATGTTCTGAGATATAAACACATCAGCAGCAGCACACATCTCTCTGGTAGTTTGCTACAATGTATCAGTCTGGAGCCCAGGCTGTTTATATCACAGAACATTGTCTAGACTGCATACAATGTAACCTATTCTCAGTGTGAGAGCAGGACTAGCTATGTAAAGATTTAGGCCTCATGCACACGACTGTGCCCGTAATCACGGGCCGCGATTGCGGGTACGGCTAACAGCCGCCCGCATTTTCGGCCCGTACTGCCATACAAAGAATAGGAGCACGGCCCGTAAAAAGCAAAAGATAGGACATGAGTATTACGCAATTATGGAGAATTTTTACGGTCGTGTGAATGGGGCCTTACTGTCTCTGTATGTACACTTGAATGTTCTCATTCACTGACAGCAAACTAATATCTGGGAACAAAGTAATATCTTGAGGAAATGAAACGCAAAGTATATAAAAAAAAGTTGCAGAACTTTTAATTAATACAGAGATTAAAGAGGTTGTCTAATGAAGACAACCCCTCTATATCCCCTTTTAGGGCATATTGACATTATAGGGGGGTCCCCAGCTCAGGGACCCCCCTTTATAAGCGGGAACGGAGAGCGGCTCCCATTCTGGCGGACTTGAGCCGTCCTTGTATTACAAAGACGGACATTCATCTGATCGGCCGCCATGTCATACTACATTTCCCTGGGAAATGCCTGGATGGCCGCAGTTTTCCCCGGCAAATGGTTGAGCGGGACCCAGGTTGAAGAGTTGATCACCCCCGGGGATGCATTTTGTAAGGGTTATCTCTTATGGGACAACCCCTTTAAGGTTTACTTATGTAAAACCGGAAAACCCCTTTAATCAATCAAAAGGGTTAATCTGTGATAGGGAAGCATATGATTAATAGCAGATTGATTTGTATGATTGGGCGCCGGTGGAGTGGTTATGTCAGTGAATTAGTACTGGACGCTTGCTGTTAGCAGAGTTGTACTCTTACAAAGAGAATTCGGGTTCTTCGCTCTCTTCTTGATCAGTTTTTTCGTGTGCGTATTTCTTTTTGTTTTCAGTTCCCTTCCGCTTCTTAAATATATTCCACAACGTTGAGTTTTTCTCTTCGTCCTGTGGTACAGAGCTTTGCAGTGTGTAGAATGCACCGTTCAGTTCAGAAAGACAGATCGTAAGTGTTGTGGCAAAAATAAAGAAACTCTGAATCAGTTATATAAGGGAATTATCCCACGTCCTTCTGGAAAAATATCTAGTACACATCTGTGCAGAAACAATGTTTAAACATCTTAATGTGGTGGAAGACTTTGACAGTTCAGGTTGCCTAGCAACCACTTGACTTCCTGGCTTGGTGACTACCATTTGAGTACATGTGGTTAAATGTACTTAAATGTTCACTGGAATTTATATATGCTATACAGTAGGCTTCCTCTCCACATTACACAGACTTGTTTTAGATTCCTTCTACTCAGGTAACAGAACATGCCAGACTGAACAGTGGCGTGCAGTAAGACCAGGCTAAAAAAACACTAGAAGACAAGACTGGAAAATTGCAGGGACAAGAAATATTGTATATTATATCCTATCTGTATACTGGAGATATTGTGTATAAAATGTAAAGGGGACAACAAACCCAAAGTCTACTCCAGTAAAATAAGGCTTTATAGTCAATTATTTGTCAGTGGGGACTAAACTACAGTAAATCTCACCGATCACAAGACTGGGGCCAAGGCTTTTCTCTGAATAGCGCCGCTTATCATCCAGGGACTGTGCAGAGTCCAGGATCTTATATTAATGCAGATGAGCGATCACAGCACACGTCCCCAGATATTACTGATCATAGCTCCTTGTGAAATGAGTAGAGGGCCGATCAATGAGCCCATATCGTGCCGTGTAATAGGACTTTAAAGAGGCTCTGTCACCAGATGATCAAATCCCTATCTCCTATTGCATGTGATCGGCGCTGCAATGTAGATAACAGTAAAGTTTTTTGTTTTTTTTAAAACGATCATTTTTAGGCAAGTTATGAGCAATTTTATATTTATGCAAATGAGCCTTTCTAATGGACAACTGGGCATGTTTTCTCTTATTTCCAACTGGGCGTGTATTGTGTGTGTAACATCTGGGCGTTTTTACTTGTTTTACTAGCTGGGCGTTAGGAATCGGAGTGTATGATGCTGACAAATCAGCATCATTCACTTCTCATCGTTACCACCCAGCTTCTGGCAGTGCACAGACACACAGCGTGATCTCGCGAGATCACGCTGTGACGTCACTTCCTCCCACAGGAACTTCATCGCTTCGGACGAGTGAGGACACGCTGTGTGTCTGTGCACTGCCAGAAGCTGGGTGGTAACGATGAGAAGTGAATGATGCTGATTAGTCAGCATCATACACTTCTATTCACAACGCCCAGCTATTAAAACAAGTAAACACGCCCAGATGTTACAAACACAATACACGCCCAGTTGGAAATAAGAGAAAACATGACCAATTTGCTGTTATGTACAGTATGAGCTAATCACTTTTTATAGGGCTTGTCCACCTGAAAACCCCCTCTATTAGTCAAAATGGAAAGCCACTGCAAAGATTAGCTCTCTCCCTGTAAATCTTATAGCAACCTTTCCTGAGCCACAAAAGCTGATGATGGGGGGTACCAGCAGTCAGACCCGTAGAGGTTAGCTCACCGTTAAGGGAGATGCCTTAAAAAATGCTGCTTGTCCTAGATGATGCACCTAGTCAATGGGCATCTGACAACAGTTTCTATGTAAGTTTACCCAATTAAAGGGTTTCTGCGCTTTGGACAATTTCTACTTGTTAGCAAGGTCTCTTGATAATAAGCTGATCCCCAGCGATCAGCTGTAATCTGTGGGGAAATCTAGCAGTAAGTGTTCAGTTTCCCTGCAGTGCCACCTAAGGGGAAACTAAGTATTAAACAGTACCCATTCACATCAATGGGTTGTCTGTGTAATTCAGGACAGGACAGGTCCTGTAGAGACAGAAATGCTCTTTATGACCGCTCTATGCTCTGGCCAAGAGAATTTCTCTTCTATTGGTTTTTAATGGACACTGTGATCTTTCAATCGTCAGCAGGACCAATCTATTAGGTCATATAGCTAAGGACTATCTGCAGCAGACCACCACCCTAATAGCTGTCCCATGGAAAATATTGATTTATATATGGTTTTAGGTTTACCAAGGTGAATATTTTGCACTGATGGTTAATACCTACCTGTCAGGAGGGTCATCAGTAACACCGTCATAGATATCATCATCATCGTTACTGGGTGGAGGAGGGAAATCTGTGGAAACAAGTTTATATTTGTAGAGCTCTCACATAGATTGTCACCCAGCTTTTCCATAAACTGATGTAACCCAAAAATGTCTAAATTGAATATTTTTGGGTCGGCAATACTGTACCTTGTAAGATTCTCCCCCATTGTAAGTTGTATATAATGGGCGACTACCCCCCCCCCCCTTTCAGTATAAAAGATCTAGAACATTGTACTTACGTGAATTTGCACCAATGCTTTGACTAAAACAAGAAAAAAAATAAGAACAATTATATAGTAAAAGTATTATATATATTTTATAATACTTCAGTGGATATTTTACAGTAATGTTCCAAAAGTAAAAGAACAACAAACAGTGTTCTCATAATATGACCATAAAGAGCCCACATAATACCGCCATACAGTAAACAAATAATAATGCCATATAATACCCAATTAAAAGTGGCCAAATAATACTACAGCCGGCGACGACGTAAGACCGAAGTTTTGAGTAGACTGTTTGGGATGGGGAAGTGGAGATCCCTAAAAGATACTGGCACCAGTGCAATTGCCCCTTTTTCCCATACTATGACTGGGCCCTGATTTTAAGCAATGCTGTGTAGCGGTCGCAGACCTCTTTCATCCTGCCAACGTCTTCCTCCCCGAAAATGCCAGCACATGCAGCCGTCCTGTCCTGCAGTGACCACTAGGGTGCGCGCACAAGCTCATTCCCGGCCTTAAAGGGCCAGCGTGCACACATGTTAATAAATAACTTATTACTCCCAGATCACCCTGGACTATATAAATGGCCCTGCCCCTTCACTCCTTGCCTGAGCGTTGTATTCCTCTGTTAGTCTTGCAAATGGTCCCTTAGCCGTATACTGTTCCCGTGCCCTGCTACCTGTATCCTGTATCCCGTGCTGTATTTGTTCCTGTGCCATCTCTAGTGTTGGAGTCGTCTTGTGCCATCTACTACGCCTGCTGACTTACACCACGTCTGGTGTCATCTGCCACATTTTGCATCACCTGCCGCCAAGGTCCCATCTGTGTCATTACTACTGTCTTGACTATTACAGGTACCCTTGTGCTCTGAATTTATAGTGACTTGGTACTCTGTTTGGCCAGCCAAGATCTTCTCTAAACTAGACTTGCGTGGGGCCTACAATTTAATCCTAATCCATAAAGGTGATAAGTGGAAGACGGCATTTAACACCCGGGCACTACGAATACCTGGTGATGCCCTTCGGCCTGTGTAACGCTTCCACAGTCTTCCAAGAATTTGTCAATGATACCTTCTGAGATCTCCTCTATGTCTGTGTTGTGGTCTATCTCGATGACATTTTGATTTTCTCCCCAGATCCGATGACACATCGGAGGCATGTCCGTCAAGTCCTGCTGCGATTAAGGGAGAATCGCCTGTATGCCAAGTTGGAGAAATGCACTTTTGAAAAGAATTATCTGCCCTTCCTGGGCTACATCATCTCGGATCAGGGTCTCAAGATGGCTCCTGCGAAAGTAAAGTCTGTTCTGGGGTGGCCACGTCCTCAGAGCCTGCGGTCCATACAGCGTTTTTTTGGATTCTCTAACTTCTACCGGCAATTTATCCCAAACTTCTCTTCACTGACAGCTCCCATCTCTACCCTTAGCAAGAAAGGTATGAGCGTCAAGGTGTGGACTCCAGATGCAGAATCAGCATTAAATAGCCTCAAGAGTGTCTTCACTTCAGCCTCGATCCTCCATCTTCCTCAAATCTCTCGACAGTTCTCGTTGGAGGTGGATGCTTCTTCTGTTGGTGCAGGTGCACTTCTGTTCCAGAGAAGCCTCAAAGGAAAGGCAATATTATGTGGCTATTACTCGAGACTTTTTCCCCCCGCAGAGCGCAATTACTCTATTGGGGATCGGGAGTTGCTGGCCATCAAATTGGCTTTGGAGGAGTGCAGACATCTGCAAGAGGGCACAGCTCACCCCATCCTGATATACACCGACCACAAGAACATCACCTATCTCCAGTCGGCTCAACGGCTAAACTCCCATCAAGCCAGGTGGTCGCTGTTCTTCACCCATTTCCAATTTGTGCTCCACTACCGTCCCTCTGACAAAAATATGAGGACCGATGCCCTGTGCAGGTCGTTTGAAACAGAGGACACTGTTGAGCCCCCTCAATATATCATAGACCCATCCTGCGTTGTCACTGCCGAACCTTGGCAAGTTAGAGACATCCCTCCGTGGAGGACTATTGTTCGGTTGGCAGACAGGAGAAGAATTCTTCGCTGGTTGGGCACGCTGGTATTCATAAGACTCAAGACCTGATAACTCATCTTTTCCAGTGGCCCACACTGCCCAAATATATTGTGGACTTTGTCTCTTCCTGCACTGTGTGTGCTTCTAACAACATTGCTCACTCCAAGGCTGCTGGTCTGCTTCAATCTCTGCCTGTGCCCAACGCTCCCTGGCAGCACATTGCAATGGAGTTTGTCACTGATCTTCCTCTCTCAGCAGGATGCAACACTGTTTGGGTGGTGGTGGACCGGTTCTCGAAGATGGCGCATTTTATCCAGCTGATCGGCCTCCCTTCTGCTCCTCAACTGGCAAATCTCTTTATTCAGCACATCTTCCGCTTGCGTGGCTTGCCCCTTCACATTGTGTCTGATCGGGGGGCTCAGGTCACCTCAAACTTCTGGAGAGCCCTCTGTAAACTCCTGGATGTGAAACTAGACTTTTCCTCAGCCTACCACCCCCAGTCCAATGGTCAAGTCGAGAGGATTAACCAGATCATGGAGAATTATCTCCGCCACCTCATCTCCATGCAGCATGATGAGTGGGTACAGCTTCTTCCATGGGCCGAATTCTCGTATAATAACCACACAAGTGAGTCCACCACTTCCACACCATTCTACATTATGTACAGTCAACATCCTAGAATCCCTCTTCCTGTGTCTGCTACATCTCAGGTACCCGCAACTGACTCTGCATTTCTGCAAATCTGGCAACAGACCCGGTCCTCTATTCTGCTGGCAGTCGATCGCATGAAGCGAAAGGCGGATATAAGAAGAAGAGAGCCGCCTCATTTTCTTCCGGATACCAAAGTCTGGCTCTAGGAATATCCATCTGAAGGTGCCTTTATACAAATTTGCCCCCAGGTTCCTCGGACCTTTTGAGATCCTGCAACAGATTAACCCTGTCTCCTATAAACTTCGGCTGCCTCCTACCCTCAAAATCCCCAACTCCTTTCATGTGTCCCTCCTGAAGCCTGTGGTCCTGAACCACTACACTAAAACTCCTAGCCCTGCAGTTGCTCCCAGCGGTTCTTCCGATGTGTTCTAGGTAAAGGAGATCCTGGACCTCGAGGGTAGGAGGAAGGACTTTTTATTTGGTGGATTGGAAGGGGTTTGGTCCAGAGGAGAGGTCCTGGGAGCCAGAGGAGAACCTCAATGCCCCTACCAAGAAATTCCTCTCTCGCTCTGGACACAGGAAGAGGGGGCGTAAGGGGTACTGTAACGGTCGCAGACCTCTTTCATCCTGCCAACGTCTTCCTCCTACAAGAGATGTGCCCATCCTGTCCTGCAGCGACCACTAGGGTGTGCACACATTCTCATTCCCGGCCTTAAAGGACCAGCGTGCACACATGTTAAGAATTAACTAATTACTCCCAGATCACCCTGGACTATATAAAGGGCCCTGCCCCTTCACTTCTTTCCTGAGCATTGTTTGTATTCCTCTGTTAGTCTTGCAAATGGTCCCTTAGCCGTATCCTGTTACCTGTGTTCTCGTGCCCTGCTTCCTGTATCCTGTGCTGTATTTATTCCTGTGCCATCTCTAGTGTTGGAGTCGTCTTGTGCCGTCTACTATGCCTGCTGACTTACACCACGTCTGGTGTCGTCTGCCACGGTTTGCATCACCTGCCGCCAAGGTCCCATCTGTGCCGTTTCTACTGTCTGAACTATTACAGGTACCCTTGTGCTCAGACTTTATATTGACTTGGTACTCTGTTTGGCCAGCTGCTACCCCACTACAGCGGTACGGCCTAGTGTGTCCACATACCCACTGATCGTGACATGCTGTATACACTCTTGTACCAAAGTGCCATGTGTTTTGTAAAGCATGGTGCATTTTGGGAGAAATAAAATACCTAAAAAAAATGCAGTATTTACATGAGGTTCACAGATTGCAGTTCTCTAGAGTTGCCTCTGTGCAAAAAATGCTGCTTTGTGTTGCACCAATACCGGCATTGTTAAAAATCTCAGTGGTCCACTTCTGTCATTAGGGATGCCAAGCAGAAGTGGCTCAAAGATGTCACAAGTGGCTGAGATCTTCCATCCTCTTGATGCGTCACTTACGTTGATAGTGTCACGGTCTGTAGGTATGTGAACCCATTAGGCAGCACCGCCGTAGCGGGGAGGCAGCTGGCCAAACAGAGCACTCAATCAATACACAGTCCAGCACAAGGGTACCTGAATAGTCCAGTCAGTAGCAGGGGCTTTAGCACGGAAGGAGGTGAGTGCAGTAGGTTGCACCAGACGTGGCGGATGACAGCAGGTGCAGCAGGTTGCGCCAGACGTGGAGGATAACAGCAGATTGCGCCAGACGTGGCGGATGACTGCAGGTGCAGTAGGATGCGCCAGACGTGGCGGACGACAACAGGTGCAGTAGGTTGCGCCAGATGTGGCGGATTACAACAAGAGCAGCAGGACACGACTCCAATCACTAACAGGCTCAGGAACAATAACACAGCACAGGATACAGGTAGCAGGGCACGGGAACAGGGTAAACATTAAGGGACCACTTGTAAAGACTAACATGGGAATTACTAACAATGCTCAGGCAAGGAGTGAGGGGACAGGGCCTTTCTTATAGTCCATGGTGATCTGGGAGTATATAGTAAATTCTTAACATGTATGTACACTAGCCCTTTAAGGCCGCGAATTAGCTCGTGCACGAACCCTGGTGGTCACTGCAGGACAGGACGGCAGCATATGGTGGCATCCTCGGGGAGGAAGACGTCGGCAGGATGAAAGCGGTCTGCAATCAGCGGCCGTTACAGATAGTAACTTGTTGTAGATAAGGAAACAGGCTATCTAAGGAGGTAATAAGCGTGGCCGGCACCATGTATTAGCCACTTTTGCAAAAGAGGGGCCTCAGGGGCATTTATGACCACCAGAAATCATATTATTCATTATACAGAACTAAATTACACATGGAGCTGTTATTTGGTCACTGTATGGTGGTATTATTTGGATCATGAACAGAGGACCCCCCTCTATTATCTCAGAATTCCCTAATATGGTATATGGCAATGGTTTTTCTAGTGGGCAACCACTTTAAGTATACTTTCATCAAAGATTCTATTTAATTTCCAAAAGTCATCTTTACTATAATAGTATTCCGCCATTTTATGAAATATTTTTGCACCCTTTAACGATAAATTTTAAAATCCAGGTTGGAAAACAAGGTAAATGTGGTTCTTACTTGCTGACGGAGTCCTGCTCGCCAACGTCATCATAGATATCCTGGTCAGCCTCTTTACCAGGAATGTGCATTGCCGGATTCTGCCTTGGTAGCGAGTCATAATCTACTTTCACCATTGAAGTTTTTATATATCCATCTATAAAAAAAAAAAAGAATATTTTATAATAGAGATGGAAGTAAGAATTTTTGTCATTGATGTTAAAAATCTGGAAATCAGATATGACATTGGTTCAGTGGCTGTTTTTCTAAAAATATCATCTCAACTCTGACTAAATGAAATGTCCAAAATTACAAATGTTACATGTGACGGCGGTTTTCTCTTGCTCTTGTTATATATACAATTATACTGTATCCAAACTGGGTTTTATAATTTTTGGGGATATAAAATAGAACCAAAATAGGAAAAGGAAGGAGAGAAGTAGAAAGGAAGGGAGGGAGAAAGGGAAGGAGATAGGAAGAAAGGGAGGACGAGAGAGAGAGAGAGGGAAGGAGATAGAAAAGAAGGAAGAGAAGGAAGGAAAGAGGGAGGGAAGGAAGGACAGAAGAAGAGAGGAAGAAAGTGAGGACAAAAGAGAGAGAGAGAAAGGGAAGGAGAGAAGAAAGAAGGAAGGAATGGAAGAAGAAATGACGGGAGAGCATAAACAAGGAAGTCAGGAATGATAAAGGAAGGGAGAGAAGATCGGAAGCGAGGGAGAAAAGGGAAGGAGAGAGGAAGAAAGGGGGGACGGGAGAGAGGGAGGGAAGAAAAAAAGAAAGAGGGAGTAAGGGAAGGAGAGAGAATAAAGGGGAAGGGAGGGAGAAAGGGAGTAAATAAGGGAGGGAGTAATGAAGGAAGGAAAGAAGAAAGGGAGGGAGGGAGCGATAAAAAAAAGGGAGGGAGAGAGAAAGGGAAGGAAGGAGAGAGAGAGGGAGGAAGGGAGAGAGAGAGAACAGTAGGGATTGGAAGGAAGGGAGTAAAACCTTTGACATGAATCCATAAACTTAACTATAAAACTGTCAGACTAATAGTAAGAAACTATTTTCAGGACACTTAACATAATTGAACAGTAGAGAAGAAACAATTTGGGTCACCTGATATTATTAATTTTGTACATTGCAATCCTAATAATTGTAAAAAAAAAAAAGAAAATAAATCTTTTATATCTTTTATAGTCCCACAGTTTAGGAGACCGACAATGATGCTTTGTGACACTATGCTTTACTGTAGTATTACTTTCTGACCTCACCCGTCACTTCCCACAGCCATTAATTGGGGGTCCTTTTGGTCATTCCTGCAGTACTCTAACCAATGCATTTTGCTTATAAGTTGGAGGAATGTTACTGCTTTGACAAATACTTACAATTTCCTTTCATTCTACCAAGCCATTTTCCTTCTGGATTATCAGTAACTCGCATGATTTCAATCTGATCTCCATTTTTAAAACTGAGTTCATTTTTGCCGCCTTTATAGTCTGTGTTGGCTTTGGCCTGATGAATAACTTCTACCTTCTCGTTTAACTGCAGAGGAGAAGTAGGGAGCCATGTTATAACAGGGAGGGGTCTTCAGGTCTTGGGGTAAAATGTAAAACCACATGTGATATCATAAGAGAGCATACATATAGGTGCTTACTTACATCTAGATATAATTTACTCTGAGTAAAAGCCCATGTCAGACAGCTGTAATACAGTCGAATATTATGGTCTGTAGTATGGCTGCAACAATAAGGTAATTTTACCCGACCTGGGCTGTGTAAACGAGCGCCGATCAACGAGACAGCTCGTTGATCGGTGCTCGTTTGCTCCCGTCACAAGGAGCTAGTATGGGGACCAGCGCTCATTCTCCATACATTTCTATCATGTCGGCAGCACTTCTCCCTGTTTACACAGAGAGATGTGCTGCCGACAACCAGGGCCGGTGTCAGCACCCGGCAAACCCGGGCAAGTGCCGGGGCCCACTCCACTTGGGGGGGGCCCACTCGGCCGCCGGGTGCTGACGCTGCCGTCGTTAAGGAATCACTGTCCATATATGGACAGTGATGTAAGAAGGAGAGGATTCCCAGGCATAGCGCTAGCGGCTCTGCTCCGGGACTCTGTCTCTGGGAAAGCCCCTGACATCGCTGTCCATATATGGACAGTGAATATGGACAGCGATGCCAGGATCAGAGCAGTGTCCCAGCCTCGCTTTAGCATTCAATGTGCCGTGAGCAGATCGGCACAGGCAGGCGCGATGTAGTGACGTCACTACCTATCGCCTGTCTGCGAAGAGTCACTCACAGGACAGTGCAGAGGAGGAGAAGGGTCCTCCACACGTCAGTAGGTAAGTAATTATGTTGTTGTTTTTTCTATTAGGTACATATAGGGGCATTATACTGGATATGGGAGGGGTTCGTCCTATTGTAGCTGCTGAGGAGGCATTATACTGTATGGGACAGCTTTGGGGGCATTATACTGTATGTGGCAGCTATGGAGGGCATTATACTGTATGTGGCAGCTATGGAGGGCATTATACTGTATGGGGGCATTATACTGTATGGGACAGCTATGGGGGCATTATACTGTATTGGGCAGCTATTGGGGGCATTATACTGTATTGGGGCATTATACTGTATGGGACAGCTATGGGGGGCATTATACTGTATGGGGGCATACAGTATGGGACAGCTATGGGCGGGCAAGAATTTGTAATCTGCACAACTTGATTGTGTTCAAAATAATATCTTTATTTGTTTCTCAGGATAAATGCCAGAGTCCCCGGTACGGCTCAGTGCCCGACGAAGGTCTCACGACCGAAACGTTGACGTTGCACGTATAGCCTCTGGCATTTATCCTGAGAAACAAATAAAGATATTATTTTGAACACAATCAAGGTGTGCAGATTACAAATTCTTGACCTACATCTGGGTTGGGACCCTATCTCTAGCACCCGAAAAACACTGGTGCTGTCTGAACACAACCATAGCTATGGGGGGGGGCATTATACTGTATGGGACAGCTGTGGGGGGCATTATACTGTATGGGACAGCTATGGAGGGCATTATACTGTATGGGACAGCTATGGGGGGACATTATACTGTATGGGACAGCTATGGGGGCATTATACTGTATGGTGCAGCTATGGGGGGGCATTATACTGTATGGTGCAGCTATGGGGGGGCATTATACGGTATGGGGCAGATATGGCGGGCATTATACTGTGGGGCAGCTACGGGGAGCATTATACTGTGATGGTCAGCTATGGGGGGCATTATACTGTGTAGGGGCAGCTAAGGGGAAATTATACTGTGTGGGGGCAGCTATGGGGGGCATTATACTGTGTGGTGGATTTATACTGTGGGAGCAGCTATGGGGGCATTATACTGTGGTGGTCAGCTACTGGGGCATTATACTGTATGGGGGCAGCTATGGGGAGCATTATACTGTGTGGGAGCAGCTATGGGAAGCATTATACTGTGGTGGTCAGTTATGGGGGGCATTATACTGTGTGGGGGGCAGCTAGGGGGGGGTGTCATTATACTGTGGGGGCATTCATGGGGTCTGTTGGGCAAGGCAGCTGGGCATAGTCGTGCACAGGAGTCTGGTGGTGTTGGGTAGGGGGGCCTAAGCTAAATTCTTGCACCAGGGCCCATGAGTCTTTAGCTACGCCACTCTCAGGCAGAGTACTTGTCAGTGGCGTAACTACAGCCGTAGCGGCTGCTACGGGGCCCGTGGCATGAGGGGGCCCGTTTTGCCCGCCGGCACGGGCCCCCACTATGGCCGGAGGCTCCGCTAGCAGCCGCTATGGCTGCTACAGCAGGACGCCACTGAACACGACTACGGCAGAGCAGGGAGGTATCTCCCCGCTCTGCCATTAAACGGGTTGTTCCTACATAAGACATGTATCCCCTATCCACAGGATAGGGGATACATGTGTGATCGCTGGCATTGATAGGGAGAACGGGGGACTGAAAGTCCCCTGAAGTTCTCCATCACAAACCTCGGACTTCCAGGGTCTGTGTCGGCAGGTCCGTAGAAATGAATGGAGCGCCGGTTGCGCTTGTGCGCATGCGTGACCAGCGCTCCTTTAATTTTTATTGAGCTGCGCAGACGCCGGAAGTCAGAGGTTAGTCATGTAGAACTTCGGGCGACTTTCGGTCCCCCGTTCTCCCTATCGCTGCCAGCGATTGCACATGTATCCCCTATCCTGTGGAGAGGGGATACATGTATTTTGTAGGACGCACTGTAGGTCGCATTTTTTTGGGAGGGGGGACGCTGTATGGCGTTCACTACATGGGAGGGGGCTGTATGGTGTTCCCTACAGGGGGGGGCTGTATGGCGTTCCCTATAGGGGGGGCTGTATGGCGTTCCCTACAGGGGGGGCTGTATGGCGTTCTCTACAGGGGGGGCTGTATGGCGTTCCCTACAGGGGGGGCTGTATGGCATTCTCTACAGGGGTGGGCTGTATGGCGTTCTCTGCAGGGGGCTGTATGGCGTTCTCTACAGGGGGGCTGTATGGCGTTCTCTACAGGGGGGGCTGTATGGCGTTCTCTACAGCGGGGCTGTATGGCGTTCTCTGCAGGGGGGCTGTATGGCGTTCTCTACAGGGTTGGCTGTATGGCGTTCTCTGCAGGGGGGCTGTATGGCGTTCTCTACAGGGAGGGCTGTATGGCGTTAGTGCCATACAGCCCCCTCTGTAGATAACGCCATACAGCCCCCCTGTAGATAACACCATACAGCCCCCTGTAGATAACACCATACAGCCCCCCCTGTAGATAACACCATACAGCCCCCCTGTAGATAGCACCATACAGCCCCCTTTGTAGATAACGCCACACAGCCCCCTCTGTAGATAGCGCCATATAGAGTCCCCCCTGTAGATAACGCCATACAGCCCCCCCTGTAGATTACGCCATACAGAGTCCCCCCTGTAGATAACGCCATACAGCCCCCCTGTAGATAACGCCATACAGCCGCCTCTGTAGATAACACCATACAGCCCCCTCTGTAGATAACGCCATACAGAGTCCCCCCTGTAGATAACGCCATACAGCCCCCCCCTGTAGATAACGCCATACAGCCCCCTCTGTAGATATCTACAAAGGGGGCTGTATGGCGTTATCTACAGGGGGCACTCTGTATGGTGTTATCTACAGAGGGGCTGTACAGCGTTATCTACAGGGGGATGTATGGCGTTATCTACAGGGGGGCTGTATGGCGTTCTCTACAGGGGGGCTGTATGGCGTTATCTACAGGGGAGGTCTGTATGGCGTTATCTACAGAGGGGGCTGTATGGCGTTATCTACAAAGGGGGCTGTATGGTGTTATCTACAGGGGGGCTGTAAAAAAGGCACTATCTACAAGGGGGGGTTGTGTGACACCCAGGGGAGGGGGGGGGCCCCATTCAAAAGTTTGCTATGGGGCCCAGTCTTTCCTAGTTACGCCCCTGGTACTAGTAGTGCTCTGCCCGGGACTATGGATCTGGGGTTGCCCCTGACAACACTGTCCATATATAGACAGTGACATCAGGAGCTGTGTGCCACTACCTGGGAGGAGGGTGCTGTGTGGCACTACCTGGGAGGGGGGGCTGTGTGGCACTATCTACAGAGGGTACTAAATTTATTGGGGTGGAAAATGCGGGCCTAACTTTTATATGGGGGCATAAACAGGGCCTAACATCTATATGGGGGCACAAAGTCAAGATTTTTGGCATTTTACTGCCGCCGTGAGTTTCCCTGCAAAGGGGCCCACTAAGTCTGTGTCGCCACATAAACCTGGAGCCGGCCCTGCCGACTACGATAATATTTTCAGTATTTAAGACTATACGATCACCAGATGAACGAGCGTTTGCTGTTTACAGGGCAAATTATCAGTAACTAGCATTCTGTGAACGCTCGTGTGCCCTATAATTGTCCAGTGTTAAAGGGCCTTAAGACCCTCCGTGGTTCTAATGAACCAAACCTTGGTCATCATAAGGTGTAAATTGCATTCACAAATCTGCATCTCTACATCAATGGCCACCATTACAGCTCCAAGCCAAGCTTCTAAAGGCCAAATCCATCTAGTAACGCATTGATTCTCCTCCCATTCCCATTTTGCAGAACTGTTTTCTCATTGAGGAGTCTGGTAAAGCTGGGTGACAACCTCTGCGGGAGCTGTGTGAATAAGACCTTACGAATTGTCACCCAATAGTGTCTTATGGTAAAAATATTATTGGGCCTTTAGCTGTCCAGACTGGCATTGATAACAGTGTGAAGTAAATGGAGCATAACGGTACTGCACTGCCATGTAAATTAAATTTTATGTAAATGCTTGATTTTTATTACTATTCATTTCACTATAGGTGCCCATACACATTAGATGAATATTGAGAAAAGTCGACTATTTTGACCATGATGAGCATTTGTCTCTTGAAATTATAACCGGAAGATCCTTACAGCCGACCGAGAGTCATCTTCTAAAAACCAGGTAGGCCATGTTGGAAATTTTCGACCTAGTAATAGAAGAAGCTGAATGTATATGGGTCATTTGGGTGAAGCACACATGATTGTCCGGCAATGCTAACCGAGGAGAGAAGGCAGGGTAAACTTCAAGTGAGCATTTCTTTCCTGGACAATCATTGGAAATCTTTGTAATTTTCCTAACATCACTTCTGGCCATACATTGGTCATTATTTTTCTTGTGTCATCAGACATGTATGGGCACATTGCAGGACTATTGAGGCCGATACAATCTGAAATGTGTATAGACATGTCGGCTTAATGAATATTCATTGAAAGAACAATCGTCCGAATATCACCCTACTTTAATCTAATGTCTATGGGCACCTTAATAATTGGATCTTTTCCTGTAAGTTTTAGAACTATGTAATAACCTAGGAATCAGAACATTTATTGGCATCCTGGCAACCGAACTGCAGCACGACCCCATTCAAGTAAAAGGGATCGGCTGCAGTTTGTTGCACAGCCAGGTGTCCAGGAGCGCCAATATGCAGGAAAAACTGAGAAGAGGACAAATCACTTTATAGTTAGAATATACTGTATGTGTATTAAGATCAGGAGGGATATTATGACATACCTTGAATCGTTTTCTTATCTCCTGCTCCTTCTTTTCCTTTTCCTTTTGTTCCTTCTTCGCTTGCTCCACCTCTTTCTTCATCTTTTTTTCTTTCTTTTCTTCTTGCTCTTTCTTATACTGAGCACTGGAAAGGAAGGCTCACATTGATTAAGTGCGAATCTCTACCCTGGACTATCACTCCTGCCATCTCTAGACATAGGTTAGCTAGTATATTACGATCATTGAACTTTTTTTTTATGAATGTACACCACTATTATATATCTGAATGTTGTGAGGTAATTCAATATGGCGATTGGTAAGAAGATTCTGGTACAGATTCGAAACCTGAATATAAATATATATATATATATATATATATATATATATATATATATATATATATATATATATAAAATATATTGTATTCTTTCTATAAGTTGTACTTCTTAGCAAGAAAAAAGTCTTTCCATAATTTATTGGAGATACCCAAACAGTCAAGCTTGCTGACTATAAACAGCCACTTCAATGCAAGGCAATAGCGCTGTGGGTTTGGCCGAAAAAAATCTGCACCATCTGAATTCAACCACTTTAAATCTGTCTATTGAACTTGGTTAATGAATGTCAAAATCTGTATAATAATATATCCTATATAATACTATTCTATCTGCCCACAAAAAAGCAAAAATGTTCTATGTACATACCTATGCTCGTCAATTCCTTCATAGCATTCTTCATCACTTTCTTCACTCTAAAAACAAATGTAGCGTTCAGAATAATTGATGTTACTATAACCGGAACATTTGGACCATTTCCCCCTAAACTTATAGGAATTAACCTAAGATCAACATTTATCACCTATCCACGGGACGTTTGGATGTTGTCTGTAGAGGTGCCTGGGAGTGAGCAGGACTGACCCTCTAAGGTCCAGGACATATTTCATTTTTCCATTTTCGTTTTTGCTCCACTCCTTCCGAGAGCCGAACATTTTTATTTTTCTGTTGACGGAGCCGTTTTTGGGCTTGTATTTTGCAAGACAAGTTGTATTTTTTAATGGCACCATTTAATGTACCATATAATGTGCTGAAAACTTGAAGAAAATTCTGGTAGAATGGGAAATAAACAGAGATTCTCCCATTGTTTATTTGGGTTTTGATTTTACAGCCTACACCGTGCAATAAAATCAATATAATAATTTTATTCTGCGGGTCAATACAATTACGGCAATACCAAATATTTTGAATGTTTTACTACTTTTAGAAGAAAAATAATTTTTTTAAAACATTTCTGTGTCGCCATACTCTGAGACACATATCTTTTTTATTTTTTCCTGGTCTGAGGGCTTGTTTTTTTTTGTTGTTTTTTTTTGCAGGGTGAGCTGTAGTTTTATTGGTACTATTTTAGGTTACATACGACTTTTTGATCACTTTTCAAAAACAATAATTCTGGCGTTTTTTTGTGTATTTTTATTATGACGTTTACTGTGTGGGATAAATATACTTTAATAGTTTGGATTTTACGGACGCAGCTATTCTAATTATGTTTATTTTTTTATTGTTAATGTTATTTTAAAATGGGAAACGTTTTTTTTTTTTACCTTTTAACATTTTTATTTTTTACGTATGGCGCGGCTTTAGCCCATGAGCACGCAGCAAACTCCCCTCCTCCCATTATCTCGCTATAATATACAAAGAGGTCATGGTGCAGTAAAGGGTTAAAGTGTACGTCCAATTATGTAGAGAAAAAAATTATAGTTCAGATATTTTGCTAAATATTCATTTTTCTTTATAACGTCTTTATTGTATTCTGCTTCTAAATAGCAGCACGGAGCGGCCGCGGTCCAAGCTGCGGGATGTTCAGAACTGTGCAGTAGGAGAATGTGTCCTGCTCTATCTCCTGGGCTCCTGTCTCCAGTACGAGAGCCAGAGCTGTAGGATCACATTACATTCTAAAGTGCTGCGTACTGTAGACAGGAGACAGAGCAGGACACTGTCTCCTAATGCATAGTTATGGGGATCGCACAATTATTTTGCTAAATCCTGAACTATATTTTTTTTTGTTTTTTTTATAATTGTAGGAAATACAATTCAATATGTCAGGAAGTATTTTCCTCACAGAAGCGATACTTACTATATCATCAGCAACAGCTCCTGCAAAATACAATACAAAAAACAACATAAATTATATAATAATGTAAATGTAAACAGAGAAAGCTGAGGAGTAATGTAATATACAGGTAGACCAGAGCTCAAGGTATAAAAACAGGCAAACTCAAGATAACATAAAGTAAAGTAAGTAGCACTGTGAATAGTGTGATATTAATATGAATTGTGCCAAATGACAAACTCAGCTCTACTACATCTGGCAAACCCAGACCCCAAAATTCCCATTGATCTATATGGAGAGAGAGCTGCAGATGCTCATTCATTCCTATTAAAACAAGTGCTTAGACCAATTTGTTTTGGGCAGGTGTCCCAGCTCTCATAGGGCTCACGTTGTCAAGGCCAGTTTTACATGGGCATAATATGGGTAGAATTTTGTGCCCTGATTACAGCACTGAATCCTGGCCCGACCGCATGTTTAATGACCCAAACCAACAACATCGTAGGGATTTTTCTAATTTTTGAGACTGATAATCGCTATCTGAAAACTGATATGAAAATTGCAGTGCATTTAAATATTTTTATAAACAAGGGATACCCCACTTGGAACCCTTATACAGGGACACCCAAAAATCTTCTGGGCCACCTGACAAGACAAAATGTTGGGTCATCCGGCAGCTAGAAACGCAAACCATATTCACCTTTATACTGTCTGTTTTGGCCTTGCTAAATTAAGTGGCTTGTATACCAAGTGGAGTTACTAAACCGGATTGGTCGATGTGTTCCTGTGTGTGAAACTGTGTGTGATATATGAATTGAGTGCTTGCTAATAGAAGTTAGCAAAACTGACACAATTTAAAACCCTTTTTTCCTTCTTAGCTTCTGCCCTGCTGCGCAGCTGACTAGGGGGAGGGGTTAACTGCTCTCAGGTGATATAAATTAGCCCTCAGGCCTCAGTTGTCCTTGCTCGATTTTGGCCTTGCTAAATTAAGTGGCTTGTATACCAAGTGGAGTTACTAAACCGGAGTTAAAAGGAGGAGTTAAAGCCCCTGTAAGTACTCTTCTTTTCTTTTACTTTTTGATTGTTCACTGTTTTTTTGTAACTGGGATAATGGATAGCAAGATTGGAGGTTTTCTTCAGTGCACAGTTTGCCATATGTGTGCACGACAGGAGCAAGAGTTCCAGGGTGAATACCTCTGTGGCAGATGTGAGCATGTTGTTCACCTGGAAGCTCGCATTAGAGATCTGGAGGAGCAAAATGCAACACTGAGGGTGATAGACAATCTTGAGCAGAGCATGCTGCTCACTGAGCAAGCAGTTAGTGGGGTAGACCTGGAGGGTGAAGACATGGGTCAGCTGGACCAGGCAAGTATCTGGGTTAATGTAGTTAGGGGCAGTAGAAAGGGGTCCAAGAAAAGGAAGGCCAATCCTGTTTCTGATATTCCAAGCAAAATTGCCAAGCTGGGTGATGATGCGAGGGTGTCAGTCTCAGAAATGGCAGCCCTAGTGTATACTGATCTCCCTTACAGCCAAGAGTACAGCCCAGCTAGTAGTTGGCGGGATGGTAGTGCAGGTAAGGCAAGAAAATTGGTAGTTGTAGGGCATTCTATAATCAGGAAGACAGATAGAACAATTTGTCGCCAAGACTGCCTCAACCGAAGGGTTTGCTGTCTCCCTGGTGCCAGGATTCGGCATGTGGTGGAACAGATGGATAAATTATTGGGAGGGGCTGATCATAATCCAGCTGTCGTGGTCCATGTGGGTACCAACGATAGAATACATAGTAGTTGGAGGAGCCTTAAGAATAATTTTAAAGAACTAGGCTACAAGTTGAAGGGAAGGACCTCCAAGGTAGTATTCTCAGGAATACTGCATGTGCCATGCGCATCACAGGAAAGACAACGGGAGCTCAGGGAGTTAAATGCATGGCTTAAGTCTTGGTGTAGAGGAGAAGGCTTTGGGTTCCTAGAGCATTGGACTGACTTTTCATTGGGGGTACAAACTGTATTCTGCAGATGAGTTGCACCTAAATGGAAGGGGGTCTGTTGTGCTGTGGGAGAGAATTCTAGCTGGGGTGGCAGAGTATTTAAACTAGGGCTGAGGAGGGGGGGTCAATGTAGAAAATAAATGGATAGTTAGGTTATAGACGGGTCAGACTAAATTAGTGGGGGGAGAAATAGACTGTGGGGAGAGGACTAGGCAACAGGATAAGGAGATTCTTTTGTTACAAAACAGCAATGAAAACAAAAATGCCCAAATAATTTCAAATAATCACATTTCTGATACTGAAAGTGAAAAACTGAAAGGCAAGTTAAAGTGTATGTTCACAAATGCCAGAAATCTAGCAAGCATAATGGGGGAGCTGGAGGCCTTGGTTGGAGGAACATATAGATATAGTTGACGTTGCTGAAACATGGTTAGACTCTTCACATGACTGGGCTCTAAATCTACATGGTTTTACACTTCTTCGGAAAGACAGGGCGAATAGGAAAGGTGGTGGTGTATGTCTGTATGTGAGAAGTTATATGAAGGCGGTGGTTTCTGTCTGTATGTGAGAAGTGATATGAAGGCGAGTGTGAATGAGACATTAGAGGGTGAAGATTGTGAGGAGATTGAAACCCTGTGGGTGGAATTACAAAGGGAAGTAAACACTAAAAAAATTACTTTTGGTGTAATCTATAGACCCCCCCAATATAACTGAAGAGATGGAAGGTCAAATATATAAACAAATGGAGCAGGCAGCACAGGCTGGTACTGTAGTGATAATGGGAGATTTTAACTACTGGGATATTAATTGGGGTCATGATTCGGCTTCGGTAATTATAGACCAGTAATCTTAACATCTATTGTGGGAAAAATGTTTGAGGGACTATTGAGGGACTATATACAAGATTATGTGACAAAAAATAGTATTATAAGTGACAGCCAGCACGGTTTTACCAAGGACAGAAGTTGTCAAAATAACCTGATCTGTTTTTATGAAGAGTTGAGCAGAAGCCTAGGCAGAGGGGCCGCTGTGGACATAGTGTTTTTGGACTTTGCAAAGGCATTTGACACTGTCCCTCATAGACGTCTAATGGGTAAATGAAGGACTGTAGGTTTAGAAAGTATCGTTTGTAATTGGATTGAGAATTGGCTCAAGGACCGTATCCAGAGGGTTGTGGTCAATGATTCCTACTGTGAATGGTCCCCGGTTATAAGTGGTGTACCCCAGGGTTCCGTGCTGGGACCATTATTGGTCAACTTATTTATTAATGATATAGAGGATGGTATTATTAGCACTATTTCTATTTTTGCAGATGACACCAAGCTATGGAATATAGTTCAGTCTATGGAAGATGTTCGTGAATTGCAAGCTGATTTGAACACACTAAGTGTTTGGGCGTCCACTTGGCAAATTAAGTTTAATGTAGATAAATGTAAAGTTATGCATCTAGGTACCAACAACAAGCATGCATCATATGTCCTAGGGGGAGCTACACTGGGGGAGTCACTTGTTGAGAAGGATCTGGGTGTACTTGTAGATCATAAACTAAATAACAGCATGCAATGTCAATCAGCTGCTTCAAAGGCCAGCAAGATATTGTCATGTATTAAAAGAGGCATGGACTCGCGGGACAGGGATGTAATATTACCACTTTACAAAGCATTAATGAGGCCTCATCTAGAATATGCAGTTCAGTTCTGGGCTCCAGTTCATAGAAAGGATGCCCTGGAGTTGGAAAAAATACAAAGAAGAGCAACAAAGCTAATAAGGGCCATGGAAAATCTAAGTTATGAGGAAAGATTAAAAGATCTAAACCTATTTAGCCTTGAAAAAAGACGACTAAGGTGGGACATGATTAACTTATATAAATATATGAATGGCACATACAAAATATATGATGAAATCCTGTTCCATGTAAAATCCCCTCAAAAAACAAGGGGGCGCTCCCTCCGTCTGGAGAAAAAAAAGGTTCAACCTGCAGAGGCGATAAGTCTTCTTTACTGTGAGAACTGTGAATCTATAGAATAGTCACCGCAGGAGCCGTCACAGCAGGGACAGGAGATGGCTTTATAAAAGGGAAATTTTTCTCTTCCCTTTTACCTTCCCTTGGTTGGAATTGATGGACATGTGTCTTTTTTCAACCATACTAACTATGTAACCTGTAAAAAAAAACTTTCCCGATTTAGTTTCCGGGCGGCGGGTTTTGTTTCATGAGCGCTCTGCCCATCACTAAGGAAATGGTTGAAGGAGTCTCTCACCTCAGGGCCCTGTACATTCCCGGAGTTGCCCTATATAAGACAGGGCTGCATTGTTGGAAGCCTCCATAACAAACAGCTGCCGATTCATTTAAAATGAGTGCCCTGCAATGTTTTTGCATCCCTCTGGTAGCTCTTTAGGGAAATTGAGCATTTGCTGAGCAGATATATCCTGGCAGTATCAGTTGGGTGCACCTGCTCAATCCTGGGGACCCACATTCAAAAGAAGATGTTCCCGACCAGGCTATTTCCGGTGTTACTGAATAGGCAGTTTCACTTTTTTTAGTGCATGTGGTTTTGGAAGCTTTAACTTTTTTTATCATTAGTTTATTCAAATACTTTTTGTATCTTTTTATGTGATACACAGGGCTTTATTTTTATGCCATTTTTTTATGGCGAAAATGTAAAATAAGAAACTAAAAAAAGTGACTGTTTTAAAAAAATAAATTCATTATTTTTATTTTAATAGTATAAAGTGCCACTAGAAAAAATGCTTTCATTGTGTCCATTTTTCCCATTACGGTCATTTTCATATAGGGGATGTATAGTTTGGTCGCTTCTGCTGTTGCTTGGGCTAGTGCTGCCCTTTTTTTTTTTACTTTTTTGGGGGGTTTTGTTTTTTCTTTATGGTTACAAATTGTGCCCCCCCCATAAGGTAATACGATTTTTACAATAGTGATTCGTCCCGGTTTCCATTTCTAATGGATCCTTCGTATGATGGAAACCAATGGCACCTGACAGACTCCATTGACTTATACTGGGGTTTGCAGGTTCTGTTGTGGTGTTCATTGTAATATGACAGGATCTGCCCGATAGACTCAGAATTGACCCTTGATTCAGATGTGAACAGAGCCTAAAGTAAGCCAAGAAATGAAAAACTTTGGCCATTGCAACCTGCATTCTAGAGAAGTGTATCACATACATACCGTCCTCAAACTTGCCATCTTCATTTGCGTTTCTGTGGGGTAATAAAAAATAATTAATATTTATCTAGCTTTTATTGATCACCAATGGCAGTCAGCCCCCCTCATAAAAGTGTAAATTAATTTAATTGATAGTCGATTAATTTTAGAGCATGTTGAACCTGTTGGATCTTTTTTTTTTTTCTATGGGATTTTTTACGTGTGATCTTGTCTTTAGTTCATCTGCTTCTGATGGGACATAAACATTTCGCGCCTGACATTCTGGTAATTGTATTGACTTGTTTATTCAGTGGATTTATTTCTTATAGGTCTAGTCTACACTAAACAAACTTTTCCAGGTGCCCACTTCTGTAGGGAAATTTGAAGAGCATAGGCTGGTTTTATATGTGGCAGTACTGATGTAAAAGTGTGAAGAATATAAGGGCTTTAAAGGGCAGAGATTGCAGTCGCATAAGGGAATACTAGTGTTTAATATCCCTGTACTGTAAAATCGCTGTATATATTTTCCTTGTACTGTGATGCATCACTGTGTTTATTATCCCTGTAGTGTGACATCACTGTGTTTATTATCCTTGTACTGTGACATCACTGTGTTTATTATCCCTGTACTGTGACATCACTGTGTTTATTATATCTGTATTGTGACATCACTGTGTTTATTATCCCTGTATTGTGACGTGTTTATTTGTTTATTATCCCTGTACTGTGGCATCACTGTGTTTATTATCCCTGTACTGTGACATCACTGTGTTTATTATCCCTGTACTGTGACATCACTGTGTTTATTATCCCTGTATTGGGACATCACTGTGTTTATTATCCCTGTACTGTGGCATCACTGTGTTTATTATCCCTGGACTGTGGCATCACTGTGTTTATTTTCCTTGTACTGTGATGACATCACTGTGTTTATTATACCTGTACTGTGGCATCACTGTGTTTATTATCCCTGCACTGTGACATCACTGTGTTTATTATCCCTGTACTGTGACATAACTGTGTTTATTTTCCTTGTATTGTGATGACATCACTGTGTTTATTATACCAGTACTGTGGCATCACTGTGTTTATTATCCCTGTACTGTGACATCACTGTGTTTATTATACCTGTATTGTGACATCACTGTGTTTATTATCCCTGTATTGTGACGTATTTATTTGTTTATTATCCCTGTATTGTGACATCACTGTTTATTATCCCTGTACTGTGACATCACTGTGTTTATTATCCCTGTACTGTGGCATCACTGTGTTTATTATCCCTGTACTGTGACATAACTGTGTTTATTTTCCTTGTATTGTGATGACATCACTGTGTTTATTATACCAGTACTGTGGCATCACTGTGTTTATTATCCCCGTACTGTGACATCACTGTGTTTATTATCCCTGTACTGTGACATCACTGTGTTTATTATATCTGTATTGTGACATCACTGTGTTTATTATCCCTATATTGTGACGTGTTTATTTGTTTGTTATCCCTGTATTGTGACATCACTGTATTTATTACCCCTGTACTATGACATCACTGTGTTTATTATCGCTGTACTGTGATATCATAGTGTTTATTATCCCTGTACTGTGGCATCACTGTGTTTATTATCCCTGTACTGTGGCATCACTGTGTTTATTTTCCTTGTACTGTGATGACATCACTGATTTTATTATACCTGTACTGTGGCATCACTGTGTTTATTTTCCTTGTATTGTGATGGCATCACTGTGTTTTATTATCCCTGTACTGTGACATCACTGTGTTTATTATACCTGTATTGTGACATCACTGTGTTTATTATCCCTGTATTGTGACGTGTTTATTTGTTTATTATCCCTGTATTGTGACATCACTGTGTTTATTATCCCTGTACTGTGACATCACTGTGTTTATTATCCCTGTACTGTGGCATCACTGTGTTTATTATCCCTGTGCTGTGGCATCACTGTGTTTATTATCCCTGTGCTGTGGCATCACTGTGTTTATTATCCCTGTACTGTTGCATCACTGTGTTTATTATCCCTGTACTGTGACATAACTGTGTTTATTTTCCTTGTATTGTGATGACATCACTGTGTTTATTATCCCTGTACTGTGACATCACTGTGTATATTTTTCCTGTACTGTAATGACATAACTGTATTTATTATCTCTGTGCTGTGACATCATTATAGTTATTATCTTTGTGCTGTCACATCATTGTGTTTATTATCCCTGTACTGTGACATCACTGTTTATTATCTCTGTACTGTTACATCACTGTGTTTATCTCTGTTCTGTGACATCATTGTATTTATTATCGCTGTATTGTGACATCACTGTGTCTCTTTTAAATATAAATCCCTTTATATATTGTTATTATTTGTCATTCTGAGGATACAGATACAGGGCTGTAAAAATATTGATTTCTTCTGTATTGTTTAAAATGCACATTCATTTCTCTTTCCTGTCAGTGTGGGAATTATTTCTGCAGACATTGCTTTGCTCGGAGGTTGCAGCTTGATATTTCAATGTGGTTGTCCTCCTAAAAATAATCTTTACTTGTCCACCATTCAATTTATCATATATATTAATGTACAGGTTTGTGGCCTTTAGTCTAGGACTCCATGGTAACCGTTTGTCCAACAACCATCGTGAAAGAATTGCAGAACGACCTTAAAGTATTCTTATGGTTAAGAAAGGTCATTTTACAATTGCAAGAATTCATGGTCGAAATTCTTAAGTTGCTAGCGACTTTTTCCACCGTAAGAAAACATGAGGTTGCACAATAAACTAAGATGTTAATGCGTCTATCACATGGCCCAACTTCAACGCGCGTTCCTAGCCTTATTGCCCAACATTAATTTTGTTTTTCTCTAATAAGTTAGGCTGGGGTTCTACATTGTCTTTCGAAGGACAAAAACAATTTTTGTATTTTTTGGAAGTGTGCGCAAACATTACTGGCCCCATAAAAGCATAAATTTCTTTGTCCTTTGTGGTAAGGGGGCGATAGAAATTACTGGATCCTTCAATGTACCTGTTCATATTCCTTCTTTTTTTTCTACAAAACAGGCTTAACAATTCTTGTGTCATACTACCAATGAATCAATGTATGTAGCCTACCTGCAGGGGCGTAGATAAGAGTCTGCGAGCGCCTATTAATAAGTTTGGCACAAATCACGCCAAATCTTTATTTTAGGCTATGTTTACACTTGCATTTTGGCTTCTATGCATAACGGAAGCAACAAAGCTTTGCCGGATCTGTTGTACGATGGATACCGCCAGCGCCCAACAGACCCTATCTACCTATAATCGGGTCCATTGAATTCCCACATGATGTCCTGCTTTTTGATGGGAAAAATAGCAGTGTATGGATCACAGTTCTTTCCAGCAAATCTGACAGGACTGTCAACAGAGGATCCGAACAGAGCACCTCACATCTTTGCCCCAAGCTACAACTCTTCTTCCTGTGACTGTAAATTGAGAAGCAATAAGAAATAGATAGATACCTGATGTTCCTGGGAGGTAAACTAGGAAATAATGAAGGTCCTGCAGGAGATTTTGTTAATGGTGGTGGTGGTGGTGGCAATGCAGAGGATAATGCAGATGATCTCTGTTCACTGACTGCCACTTTTTTACCTAAGAAAATCCAAAATAATAATATTATTAATATGCAATATAACAATGAAACCGTACAAAAATTATTTATGGGAAAATCCAAAAACATTTCAAAGGTGACATTGGTGTGGCCCATAAGTTCAGACTCCAAAACCAAAAAGCAGTTACGGCTATGTAGAAATCTCCAATGCAATGCTGTAGAATAGTATTTACAAAACCAGGCCTTGGCTGATTCCATAACTCACGTAGGAATGAATAAAGAGAGCTGTGCACATGCACGGCCACCTCTCTAGTCATTCTCCACCTGGATGTGATGGCCGCCTCACCATGTAGGAAAGGGGTTTGTTGACCCCTCATTCTAGAGGTAGGTGAGAGTCTCAGAGTTGGGACTATCAGACATTTATAGCATAGCCCCTGGAACATACCATAAATGTTTAAGTTGGATATACTCCTTTATGTTCAATACCGTTGCTATGAAGGGGTGTACTTGGTCTGCAACAATGTTTAGGCAGGTGGTACGTGTCCCAACCACATGAAGGCCAGGACCCAAGGTTTCTTAGCAGAACATTGCCCAGAGCAATCTACTATCAGGCACTCTGTATGGTGCTATTTTTTGTGGGGAACTATGTGTATGATGTTATTAGTTATGGAGTTCTATCATTATGGTGCTATTAATTGGGGGGCACTATGTGTATGGCACTAATTACTTTGGTGCACCGTCTTACTGGAGTACTCTATCCGGGGCCATTGACCAGCACAGCAGACAAATTATTAGGGGTAACAGCAGAATGGCACTATTAATGGAGATAGCAGAATGTGAGTTTGCGAGGGTGGGAATGGGCTAAGTAAACATGGAGCCAATGATTAATTAAGCCAAAAAAGAATACCTATAAATTCAAGGTGATATATCAATGAATAAAGTTGCACATATGGGACCCCATGCATAGAAACACCAAAAAGTTATCCCCATATGCTATAATGAGACAAGATCAAACGTATCTTAGAAAAAATACAAAATGACTTTATTAAAGACAGACAGCACAGTTGATCAAGACAATTTAAAAAATACCACCCATAAAAACAATGTACAACAGTACAAAGAAGACAGTGTTGAATATGAGGCAGGGCAAACAATGGTAGTATAACAATATCAACGACTATAAAGTATGTATACTGATGATGATCACCATAACAAGGGCCTATAGAATGGCCACAAACATTGTAAAGTCACAGTCATAGAGAAGAAACTAATTGAGACCTCAAGATACGCATACCAAAAGACCCACCATGCGCTATTCCACTGCCACAACACTGTCAGAACACCCCAACGCGCGTTTCGCACCTGGCTTCGTCAGGGGGTGCTGAAAGAGTGTGATCAGAGGGTTTAAATAAGGGGTACACAGCTGAACGGTGTACCTCACTTACTTGTCCATAGGATGTTCAGCTGGCGCCTGCACGAGGAGAGGCGGCACCTCAATCACGCAGTGCACGGCGTCCGGAAGTGAGCAGTGCACAACTGCACAGAGCCCAAGTCCATGTTGCGCCGTGAACTACGTGATGAACGGCCCCCGCCCCGCGCATGCGCACAACAACCACAGACCACCGCATCCATCTTGGAATAGGGCAAGGCAACCGCAATTGCCCATATCCAGGAATGGAAAGCGGTATGTATACAGGAGCGCTATTTAGCAGTTAGAATATGTTTATGCATGTTTACTACATTACAAAATAGCAAAAACATTGTAGATGAGAGCATATTTAGACATCTTGAAATGTACGGATATAACATAAATCAAACATTGGTTCCGATAGATCGAATACAGGCAACATCATATCGTGCAATAATATAGATGAACAAAGTGTACAGAGGGGGACCCAATGCATGCCTAGGAGCCCACTGTGCACACCAGTCAAAGATATTTAGGGTGAAATATCACCATATATATATATATATATATATATATATATATATGACCAAACATCATACCTGATTAGTAGATGGATAAGAATATATAAATAAAAGAAAAGTGTGTAAAGATAATAATATAAATTGTGAATGTGACATAAGTGATTTAAATGCATCCATGACAAACAAATAGATGTATGAAAGAATGCACATTTAAAGGAACAGTGTCATCACAAATTTATTTTTCATATGTTAAAGATGTTAGTGCTTTATTAAAAACGTTTATATTTATTTGTGTGTTTGTGTTTTACTTTTTCTTATTTTTACACTTTTTCTTCCCTATGGGGGCTGCCATTTTTTGTTCCATTTCTGTATGTGTCGATTAACGACACATACAGACATGGAATTCGGCAGCCACAGTCCCATAGGGACTGCGAACGGCTCCCGTCCCATCCACTTCTGTGTACGCCGTCTGTGTGGGAACTGCGCATGCGCCGCTCCCACACAGTCCAATTTGAAATTGGCGCCGTCCGGCGCCATTTTCCTGTGGACCGGAAGTCGCGGCCGGACAGTAAGATTACTACTTCCGGTCGCGGCTTCCGGACTTGTGCACTTGGACCAGCGGCAGCAGACGGAGCGGACGGGCCGGAGGGAGCCGCGGCGGCAGGAGCAGGTAAGAGATTTCAATGTATGTTCGTGTTTGTGTACGTTTACTACTGTATGTTAACCTTCTACACTGTGTGTTAGCTCAAAAAATGGCGACACACAGTGTAGGAGGTTAGACCGTTCAAACCCCTCGTTTATCCCGGCACTAGCCAGGATAAAGGAGGGGGGGATGCTGAGAGCTCACTAGAGCGAGGGCTTTTTACCCAATTTTGCAATGCTGCAATTTTGGGAATAGCTCCATCTAGTGACCAGCAATGGGAAATATTATAAATTAGAATCTAATTTATAATATTTCCTGACTCATGAAAAAAATAAAAAAAATTTGAACAATGTTTAATCACCTACACACTAAATGTTTAATTAAAAAAACAAAACATGTTTTTCTGGCAACACATTCCCTTTAAAGTAAATGTATATAAAGACAAAATGATCCTATATACTACAAATTATAGACGTGCATAAATACTAATGTGTATATATGGCCATAAGCATGCACATATAGCCAAAAATAAAAAATAAAGATAAATACATATGTATAAACGGACCAGATAGGTCACAGAAAAAGTGTGAGTGTAAAAGAAATATATAATATATGATAATAGGAGTGCAATTAACGCACAATAGTGTAGCTTCAAAAGAACAAAGATAATAAAAATAATAAAGAAAAAATGAAAAAGACATATGAATAGAAAAAAGCATATGATGATCAAAAAGCGTGTTAGAACAAAACATCCATCAATGTTATAATGCATCCATGAAATTCCAGGATATAAAAACAATCCACTCCAAGGATACCTATACCAGATCATGAACAGAAATATCGCTATTATTGCCTAATGCGATCATCGCATAGCCACAGAATCAAAAAGAAGAAAGATTAAAGAGCCAAACATTATATTCCAAATGTAACCAAATGATGTAAACACCGAAACCACATTTGTATCAAAGCATATAAGATGACTTCCGTAATGTGCCTTCGATGCAACCATACACCTCAATATAGCCATGCACCTCATACGCCTCCAATATAACCGATACAGTCCACTCTGAAAAGACAATCAAGCAGAAGTTAAATAATAAATCCTCCCTACACACAAAACATAACAGAGGTTGGCACCTACTCGAGATTTATAAAAATGGAGCGAAACGAATCATTTCATTAAGCCCCTTAGGAAAAACGGTTTGTAATTTCACTATCCATTTACATTCACGTTGGGCAAGGATTCTCTGAATATTACCCCCTCTATTTCCTAGGGAGATCTTATCAATTCCCCTGAAGGTGAGAAGTCTCCAATTACCTTGGTGATGGTCACGAAAATGACGAGGTATCGGTTTAAGTTTGCTTAACTTTTCAGGATCATCAGTTTTCATAGCACCCTTTATGTCCCTTACATGTTCAAGGATCCTCACACGGAGTTCTCTAGAAGTGAGACCCACATATATCAGTCGACATGGACAGATGGCATAATAAACCACAGCAGTTGAACGACAAGTGATGTTGTGACAGATCTTATATTGTCTTGACCCAGAAGAGTCACTGAAATCTAGAGATCTAGTCATAAGGGAACATGCCCCACAGTCACCACAGGGGTATGAACCCCACTTTGGTCCTTTGGAATTGAATATAAATCCTGAGGTAGGAGCTACATAATGACTCTTGACTAATATATCCCTTAGATTACGTGATCTGCGTGAAGTCACAAGGGGATAATCTGATAGCACTACACTCAAATCCATATCAGTATGGAGAATTGTCCAGAACCTCTCAAAAATCGATTTCATTTCTCTCCATTGGGCATGATATCCAGTGATGAACCTTACCTCTTCATTACTGTTCTTTTTCTTGAATTTAGGTATAAGTAGGTCACTTTGTTGCGTATTTTTAGCTCTCATGTATCCTTGCTCAATATCCATAGATTTGTAACCTCTAGCACGAAACCTGTTTGAGAGGTCAACGGCCTGATTCTCAAAGGCTGATTCTGTGGAACATATCCGACGTGCTCTTAAAAATTGTCCCGTTGGAACTGCTCTCAGTGTCTGTGGAGGATGAGATGATTTGGCATAAAGGAAAGAATTGACTGATGTACTTTTCCTGAAAATGTCAGTGACAATTGATCCATCTATGTCACTAGTGAGTCTGATGTCAAGAAACTCAACATCAGTGCGACTCATTTTGGAAGTCAAACGGATGTTGAGCTGGTTGACATTCAGATCCACAAGAAACTTGTCAAGTTTCTCTTTTTCACCATGACAGAGAAATAGTATGTCGTCGATAAAGTGCATCCATATCAGGACGCCTCCATCATCAGCATCAGGCAACTGAAGATTCTGCTCCCACCGACCAAGAGAGAGGTTGGCATATGAGGGCGCACAAGTGGCCCCCATTGCCACCCCCCTCTTTTGCAGAAAATATCGATCCTTGAAAAGGAACAGATTGTGATGTAAAACAAAATCCAATAGTACAATCAACAGATCAATAAGATCGGATTCCAAGTTGGTCCCATTTAAATAAAATCTAGCGGCTTCAATACCATGTTTATGTTCAATTGAGGTATAAAGTGACTCCACGTCACATGTCACAAAGAAGTCATTATGACCCATGTAGACCCCCTCTAATCTATTCAAGACATTTGAAATGTGGTATTGTGGCCTGTTGACAAATACGAGAGAGAAGCCTTTAGACAGCTCAATGATGTGTCATGTTATCAAAGATTGGATGGATGCCCTCTAGGTAGTTTTAAAACCCAATTAGATCAAATTCTATTGAAGGCTTTTGAATCCTATATTATACCTAAAACCACACTTGATGGTCTCATTGTTGATAAACCCATTTTAGCAACCCTGTATCTGCTCCCCAAGGTCCACAAAAATCTAGTGGACCCTCCGGGAAGACTGATAGTTTCGGGCAATGGAAGTTTATGTGAAACTGTTTGTCGCTTCATTGACCATTATCTTAAACCCCTTGTTTGTGAATTACCATCGTACATTCGTGATTCCACGGATGTCTTGAATAGATTAGAGGGGGTCTACATGGGTCATGATGACTTCTTTGTGACATGTGACGTGGAGTCACTTTATACCTCAATTGAACATAAACATGGTATTGAAGCCGCTAGGTTTTATTTAAATGGGACCAACTTGGAATCCGATCTTATCGATCTGTTGATTGTACTATTGGATTTTGTTTTACATCACAATCTGTTCCTTTTCAAGGATCGATATTTTCTGCAAAAGAGGGGGGTGCAAATGGGGGCCACTTGTGCGCCCTCATATGCCAACCTCTTTCTTGGTCGGTGGGAGCAGAATCTTCAGTTGCCTGATGCTGATGATGGAGGCGTCCTGATATGGATGCGCTTTATCGACGACATACTATTTCTCTGTCATGGTGAAAAAGAGAAACTTGACAAGTTTCTTGTGGATCTGAATGTCAACCAGCTCAACATCCGTTTGACTTCCAAAATGAGTCGCACTGATGTTGAGTTTCTTGACATCAGACTCACTAGTGACATAGATGGATCAATTGTCACTGACATTTTCAGGAAAAGTACATCAGTCAATTCTTTCCTTTATGCCAAATCATCTCATCCTCCACAGACACTGAGAGCAGTTCCAACGGGACAATTTTTAAGAGCACGTCGGATATGTTCCACAGAATCAGCCTTTGAGAATCAGGCCGTTGACCTCTCAAACAGGTTTCGTGCTAGAGGTTACAAATCTATGGATATTGAGCAAGGATACATGAGAGCTAAAAATACGCAACGAAGTGACCTACTTATACCTAAATTCAAGAAAAAGAACAGTAATGAAGAGGTAAGGTTCATCACTGGATATCATGCCCAATGGAGAGAAATGAAATCGATTTTTGAGAGGTTCTGGACAATTCTCCATACTGATATGGATTTGAGTGTAGTGCTATCAGATTATCCCCTTGTGACTTCACGCAGATCACGTAATCTAAGGGATATATTAGTCAAGAGTCATTATGTAGCTCCTACCTCAGGATTTATATTCAATTCCAAAGGACCAAAGTGGGGTTCATACCCCTGTGGTGACTGTGGGGCATGTTCCCTTATGACTAGATCTCTAGATTTCAGTGACTCTTCTGGGTCAAGACAATATAAGATCTGTCACAACATCACTTGTCGTTCAACTGCTGTGGTTTATTATGCCATCTGTCCATGTCGACTGATATATGTGGGTCTCACTTCTAGAGAACTCCGTGTGAGGATCCTTGAACATGTAAGGGACATAAAGGGTGCTATGAAAACTGATGATCCTGAAAAGTTAAGCAAACTTAAACCGATACCTCGTCATTTTCGTGACCATCACCAAGGTAATTGGAGACTTCTCACCTTCAGGGGAATTGATAAGATCTCCCTAGGAAATAGAGGGGGTAATATTCAGAGAATCCTTGCCCAACGTGAATGTAAATGGATAGTGAAATTACAAACCGTTTTTCCTAAGGGGCTTAATGAAATGATTCGTTTCGCTCCATTTTTATAAATCTCGAGTAGGTGCCAACCTCTGTTATGTTTTGTGTGTAGGGAGGATTTATTATTTAACTTCTGCTTGCTTGTCTTTTCAGAGTGGACTGTATCGGTTATATTGGAGGCGTATGAGGTGCATGGCTATATTGAGGTGTATGGTTGCATCGAAGGCACATTACGGAAGTCATCTTATATGCTTTGATACAAATGTGGTTTCGGTGTTTACATCATTTGGTTACATTTGTAATATAATGTTTGGCTCTTTAATCTTTCTTCTTTTTGATTCTGTGGCTATGCGATGATCGCATTAGGCAATAATAGCGATATTTCTGTTCATGATCTGGTATAGGTATCCTTGGAGTGGATTGTTTTTATATCCTGGAATTTCATGGATGCATTATAACATTGATGGATGTTTTGTTCTAACACGCTTTTTGATCATCATATGCTTTTTTCTATCCATATGTCTTTTTCATTTTTTCTTTATTATTTTTATTATCTTTGTTCTTTTGAAGCTACACTATTGTGCGTTAATTGCACTCCTATTATCATATATTATATATTTCTTTTACACTCACACTTTTTCTGTGACCTATCTGGTCCGTTTATACATATGTATTTATCTTTATTTTTTATTTTTGGCTATATGTGCATGCTTATGGCCATATATACACATTAGTATTTATGCACGTCTATAATTTGTAGTATATAGGATCATTTTGTCTTTATATACATTTACTTTAAATGTGCATTCTTTCATACATCTATTTGTTTGTCATGGATGCATTTAAATCACTTATGTCACATTCACAATTTATATTATTATCTTTACACACTTTTATTTTATTTATATATTCTTATCCATCTACTAATCAGGTATGATGTTTGGTCATATATATATATATGGTGATATTTCACCCTAAATATCTTTGACTGGTGTGCACAGTGGGCTCCTAGGCATGCATTGGGTCCCCCTCTGTACACTTTGTTCATCTATATTATTGCACGATATGATGTTGCCTGTATTCGATCTATCGGAACCAATGTTTGATTTATGTTATATCCGTACATTTCAAGATGTCTAAATATGCTCTCATCTACAATGTTTTTGCTATTTTGTAATGTAGTAAACATGCATAAACATATTCTAACTGCTAAATAGCGCTCCTGTATACATACCGCTTTCCATTCCTGCATATGGGCAATTGCGGTTGCCTTGCCCTATTCCAAGATGGATGCGGTGGTCTGTGGTTGTTGTGCGCATGCGCGGGGCGGGGGGCCGTTCATCACGTAGTTCACGGCGCAATATGGACTTGGGCTCTGTGCAGTTGCGCACTGCTCACTTCCGGACGCCGTGCACTGCGTGATTGAGGTGCCGCCTCTCCTCGTGCAGGCGCCAGCTGAACATCCTATGGACAAGTAAGTGAGGTACACCGTTCAGCTGTGTACCCCTTATTTAAACCCTCTGATCACACTCTTTCAGCACCCCCTGACGAAGCCAGGTGCGAAACGCGCGTTGGGGTGTTCTGACAGTGTTGTGGCAGTGGAATGGCGCATGGTGGGTCTTTTGGTATGCGTATCTTGAGGTCTCAATTAGTTTCTTCTCTATGACTGTGACTTTACAATGTTTGTGGCCATTCTATAGGCCCTTGTTATGGTGATCATCATCAGTATACATACTTTATAGTCGTTGATATTGTTATACTACCATTGTTTGCCCTGCCTCATATTCAACACTGTCTTCTTTGTACTGTTGTACATTGTTTTTATGGGTGGTATTTTTTTAAATTGTCTTGATCAACTGTGCTGTCTGTCTTTAATAAAGTCATTTTGTATTTTTTCTAAGATACGTTTGATGGAGCCAAAGATGTCTGTGCGGCAAACCAGGAGAGGCGAGTCGTAGCTGCAAGAAATTGTCATGGCAATCTAAGAAAGAGAGGACTAGGAAAGAGAACGACACCAATCATAGAAAACGTTACCTTTGAGACACTGAATGTCATAGTTACATAGTTAGTACGGTTGAAAAATGAAACATGTCCATCAAGACATTGTCATTGTGTATTCTGCCTCTGACTGTTTCTGATTAGTACTGTCTTCATTTGTCCAGTGTCCAGCGAGGGGATGCCCTGCAGACCACCTGTGTGGTATCTGTTGGAGAAGCTGCTGAGAAGTAACAGCATTATTGTTGGGCCTGTGGCAGAGGTTCTGGAGCGAATGGTGGGTGGTAGGCAGCAGTCTCCTCACTGTGTGTGTGTGTCCGATTGTTTGAGCAGTAGTGGGTACCGGCCGTAGCCCGTCGTATATTAACCTACCAGAACTGAAAGGCCACACCAACCCCTGTACAAGGAATGGCCCTGTCTGTGACAGTATCACAGCAAGCCAGCCATCATTGCCTGCCTGAGCCGTGTCTAAAATTAGTGCCTCTCATATCCTGAAGATCTGAGTTATCATGTCGCCAAATGCACCACTGGCACCGGTCTGAGAATAAAGTTGTTTAAAGAATCCCTGTTTCTTTTTATCTTTGCTGCAACATTCCTGCGAGGGTTGTATGCCACCTAGACGGCACCTTACAGTCCAAACCCTTCCCATTAATGTGTCTAAAAAATTGTCTCTAAATATAATTTTTTTATAGTGTTTAATTGACATTGGGACGCAATTAACGAAGTGTTCTGGAGGTAGGGGGTACTCATGAACCCTTCACACTAGGTCCACCGATGTGTTTAAACGACCCTGGTTATGACATACCAAATATGAAGTGTGGAATCTTTCTCTGCAGGTTATCTGAACACACAGGAACAATTCTGATAATTATAATTAGGGAAATGCTATAATGTAATTTCCTGATTTTGGTAGTTCCTTCCTATTTTGGTGGGTTCCCTAAAATGAATGTACACATTAGATACAAACACTTAAGCAAAGTTTTGTTTTTCTTATTTTTCTTTTTAATATAAGCATTACAACTTTCCTGTATAAATAGCTATGTTCTGAAGAAGTATTTGCCTCCGTCCAGATCCTAATCCTATTAAAGTTTTTGATCTCTAAACGAAATATGATGTCAGAAAAGGAAAATCAGCGTAAACACGAATGTATCGATCCAACCCCCCTCTCCACAAAGCCATTTCTATGGATGCTGGAACTCCTTAAATGCTCAGGGAGAGTCAATGGGCATCATGCACAGGGCCGGCCATAGGCTGCAACAGTTGGGCACCACAGATGGCCTGGCACCCAGGGCTTGTGATCTCCACACATTGTAATATTTTATTGTATAGCAGTATTATTTAGGCATTGTGAAGCACTGTTTTTAGATTACTTTATATATAAAACTGTTATGTGGTCACAGTATGGCAGTATTATTTGAGCACTGTATGGCGGTGATTACATTGTATGGCACTGCTACCTAGTCACTGCACAGTATATTCTTTTTTCAGTGTATGGTGGTGATGGCACTGTATTGCGTTGTTATTTAGGGAACTATATGGAAGTGTTACTAGGCCAAAACATAGCACTGTTACGTAGGCACCATACGGTGTGGCCCTTATAATTAGGCACTGTATGGTATGATTATTTGCGAACCATATGGCAGAATACATCATATGGGGAGGAGCCAACAAAAAGTACCGCACAGGCACTATCCAACGTAAGGAGGGGGCCATATAGCCCCCCATTATAGCACCGGGTTTTGCCATTGAGGACTGAAGGGCCTCCATATACTCTTTAAAGTATAATTTAAGGTAAACGACATGAAAAAAAAAACATCTTAGAACTGTTTTTTTTTTTTATACTTTCCGCTATGTTAAAAAAATCATAGAAATAAAACCCTAACTTTTATGTACCCGAAAACAAAGCCTAAAAAAAAATTGTGCCTTATTCCACAAAATACAAGTCCTCACATAGCAACGTTGTCATAAAAAAGGAAAAAATGATGGCTGACAAAATACTCTAAAAAAACTCTAAAATACCTGCGGTCCTTAATGCAAAATTAAAGTCATTAAGGGGTTAAGGATATATAAGTTACCTTGAATATGACCTGTATAATTGGATTTTTTTTAATTTTCTAATCTGTATAATTGACAGCCGGATATACATTTTCCCCTTCCTTTATATTTTAATATATTGCACCAATTCCAGCAGAAAGCAAACATAATTACGCAATTATCATACTTCTTCCTCTTTCGCAGCATTTAATAATCAATGAGACGACTTAGAGGGCTAAAATGTATTATAAAATATAATTTACCGCTTCGTCCTGGATGAAAAGTGGAGCCATTGCCCATAGCGACCAATCAAATTCTAGGTCTCATTTTTCAGAAGTTCTTTTCAAAATGAAAGAAGCATTTTGATTGGTTGCATAGGTAACGGCTCGACTTGTCCTTTGCACTAGTTTCATACTATCTAAGTGTATTTGGACTGGTCTCAAATAAAGCGATCGCACCTTTAACGCTTTATTTAGGCATAAAAGACGTTAGTGAAATGGACTCTGGTTCTGTCACGTTTAAGGAGATTCATGAAAACTGTCTAACAGCAAAACTGTCTTTGTTGCCCATAGAAACCAATCACAGCACAGCTTTCATTTTCAAGAGCACTGTAAGAAATGAAAGCTGTGTTGGGATTCGTTGCTATGGGCAACCAAGACCGTTTTGCTGTTAGTTTTTTATGAATCTCCCCTATAGTATCTGTTCCCTTTATATGGCTGGGTATTGTGCTTGGACATTATGGGGTTATTGTGCATGACACTTTTAACAATAGACATAAGGGAGATTCCAAGAAGTGATGTATTGAGCGTATTTACCATATGCCCCAGCCATTTATATAGGACACACCGCCAACCTATGGCATTTGAATCACGAATAGTGTATATGATCTCCTTTATCACACCCTAAAATGAATACAGACCCCTAAACAAATACAGACTGAAGACCAGACGGCTAAATAAATACAGACCCCAGACCAGATCCACTAAATAAATACATACCCCAGACCAAATCCCTAAATTAATCCAGACCCCATAAATAAAAACAGACCCCTCCTATAACCCCCAGTTCTCTTCACTCACGGGCACCATCAAAGATAACGTATTTGTGCCCACCCTGGTGTTAGGATGTTGTCTGTGGTGGTGGCCCAGAGTGAAGTGGACTGCAGAATGGGGAGAGGTGAGTATTTAGTCAGGACACAGGGCACCTGGGAGAGTTAACAAGTATGCTTTTGGGGACACTGTGAATGGCACTTGTAGGGGCACTAGCATTTATGAGACGATAAGTTGCCCATTTAAAGTTTTTTCCTTTACAGTGATGCTCCCGGCCATTGGTTGTGCAGGGAACTTCAACCCAACCCCATTCACTTGAATAGAGCTATGCGGCACCAGCAGTCGGGCCCCCAATGATCAGAAAGTGATGTCATACCTAAAAGTGATGTCATTCCATATGCCATCACTTTATAAGATAGGAAAACCCCTTTAAAGTTCACATAATGGCTGCGAGCCTTGAGTATAGTCGGCTATAGTAACGATAGTTAGAAACAATCCGACTTACTGTTACGCCTCATGCACATGACCGTGCGTGCCGTCCGAATCCCGTCAGTGATCCGAGGAAAGATAGGACATGTTCTATCTTTCCTCGGAACGGAGACTCTGACCATTTTTCACGGACCCGATTCACCCGCTAAAGTGGATGGGTCCGTGAAGACTATCGGGTGACATTCAGATGCCGTCAAAAACGGCCCGAGTGGCACCGGTCATGTGCACGAGGCATTATGGTTTATCTTCAATGGGGCTCTGTGGCTATCTCATATGGCTGTCTTTATTATGATGCTGTGGTTGTCAGCCCTATGGCTTCCTCTCTCCCTGTTGTGGCACTCAAATCGCAAAATGTGAAAATCTGCCACAACGTGAATGTGTGTTTGGTATATTGTACTATGTTTACTTTTTACTTATAGGTTAGGGTTACGTAGGGTTTTAACCCTAACCCTTTTACCAGCCTAATAATGGTGATCTTTCTAATTGAAAAAAATACATATTTCAGAAAAATGTTCTTTTATTTAATATATCCCTAAAATGTATTCCATGCGTATCATACTATTTGTTAATCAGTTTTTGATGTAGACTGAGGCCAAAAAAATCCAAAATGATGGTGCACGCCATTTTTGCACAAATATTTGCGACTTTTCTCTGCACTCGCCACTTCACAACACTGACAAGAAAAGTGAGCGTGGTTTGCTGGAAGTGGACATGACATACAGCTTTGAGATAGATTTATTAATACTTAAAGAGGCTCTGTCACCAGATTTTGCAACCCCTATCTCGTATTGCAGCAGATCGGCGCTGCAATGTAGATTACAGTAACGTTTTTTGTTTTTTAAAACGAGCATTTTTGGCCAAGTTATGACCATTTTTATATTTATACAAATGAGGCTTTCTAAAGTACAACTGGGCGTGTTTAACGTTAAAGTACAACTGGGCGTGTATTATGTATGTACATCGGGGCGTTTTTACTTCTTTTACTAGCTGGGCGTTCTGACGAGAAGTATCATCCACTTCTCTTCAGAACGCCCAGCTTCTGGCAGTGCACAGACACACAGCGTGTTCTCGAAAGATCACGCTGTGACGTCACTTCCTGCCCCAGGTCCTGCATCGTGTCGGACGAGCGAGGACACATCGGCACCAGGCGACAGACCTGCAAACCGGCTACATCGACTTACCTGCAAACGCCGATGCTGCTGCAGAATCAACTGTAGCCTCTGTCGCCTGGTGCCGATGTGTCCTCGCTCGTCCGACACGATGCAGGACCTGGGGCAGGAAGTGACGTCACAGCGTGATCTCTCGAGAACACGCTGTGTGTCTGTGCAGTGCCAGAAGCTGGGCGTTGTGAAGAGAAGTGGATGATGCCGATTCGTCAGCATCATACACTTCTAGTCACAACGCCCAGCTAGTAAAAGAAGTAAAAACGCCCAGATGTTACACACACAATACACGCCCAGTTGGACTTTAACTTTAAAGAGGCTCTGTCACCAGATTTTGCAACCCCTATCTGCTATTGCAGCAGATAGGCGCTGCAATGTAGATTACAGTAACGTTTTTATTTTTAAAAAACGAGCATTTTTGGCCAAGTTATGACCATTTTTGTAGTTATGCAAATGAGGCTTGCAAAAGTCCAAGTGGGTGTGTTTAAAAGTAAAAGTCCAAGTGGGCGTGTATTATGTGCGTACATCGGGGCGTTTTTAATACTTTCACTAGCTGGGCGCTCTGAAGAGAAGTAACATCCTCTTCTCTTCAGAACGCCCAGCTTCTGACAGTGCAGATCTGTGACGTCACTCACAGGTCCTGCATCATTTGCATAAATACAAAAATGGTCATAACTTGGCCAAAAATGCTCGTTTTTAAAAAAACAAAACGTTACTCTTATCTACATTGCAGCGCCTATCTGCTGCAATAGGAGATAGGGGTTGCAAAATCTGGTGAAAGAGCCTCTTTAAGCCAAAAATTTGCGCAAACTTTGGCCAAAATCTACGCCTTCTTATAGCACTACTTATATCTTAATTGAGCTGTCGTAGATTTCTGCTATAATTGACGTTATTAATCACATCATAATCTTTGTTGTTATCATTGTACACAGGACAGATCATCTATAAGATCTAATAGGTTATTTGTGATCATCCCATAAGGTATAGATCCTAGTGGTAAATGATTGCTCCAAAGTTACCTCTAAATGGGGATAGTTGTCTTATGCTGGGCCCATCGGAGGACCTTTGGGTACTCTGGTGGGCCACTGGTACTACAATAGTGGCACATTGGGGACTATAATGGTATGAGTGCCACTACGTGGCACTACTATTGGCCTAATAATGGGCTCTAATTTTTTGCTACAGAGCATACTGAAATCCACAGACTGACATCTATGTTACTTTTATAAAAATTTACAATTTTAGCTATTGAAGGGTATTAATACTTTTGCAACCATTTTTATTGCTTCCAACTAATAGTATTTAAAATATTTTAATGCTTTATTCATACAGCTCCGATCCAGACCTATGTGTCGCCATAGCTACAAATCCTATGTGGTCTGATCTTGCAGTCATGCTCTCTTTCAGTACCACGTGACAATGAGCTGTATACACGAAACGATTGGACAACTAGAAGTTGTATGTATGTGTAGATGCATTAAAGCAATACAAACTTTAAGGTGTACACTTTAGGTGTTTAGGGGTTGTGGAAACTCCTTTCTTATTTATAAGCTGTATTCCTTTATTCTGGTAGGACGAGTCTTTTTTTATGATCTTTGGGTTGTGTACTAGGTATGTATACTCGTAAATAAAAAATTGTGAATTATTTTTACTACCACTATTAGTAGGTACTAAATTCCCGATTTGGGTCGGAATTTCCCTTTATGTCACTTCCCTTTAACCGCTATGCCACTGTCATTACCACTCATCACTTCTCGATAAGTCAAATTTTATTGGGCCAATGAGAAGAGGAAGTAGCAGAAAGGTACGCTGGTACGGCGTGTCTTCCAGGAACAGACTCATGACTGTATGAAAACACTATCTACATTGCATATTATAAACCATTCATTATGAACTTTATGACTCTGATCAACAAAAATAGACTCTCTAATGTCAAGTGTACCCAAATTGGCCGAGCTTGGCCTTATTTTGGAGAAACCAGGCTAGCCCAATAGATTATTATACAAGGCTAGATTACGGTTGGTGGTGACCCCCATCCCGCCTCTGGGACCTAGACTCCACATGACCACCTATCACAACCACATATAGGAGTGGTGGCTGAGCTGAGGTGGCCTTCTCCACTTAAGTTTATGATAGTTACAGAGACAACCAAGCCAGCAACTCCCTTCAACTTCAATTGAGAGAACCAAACGCATACATCTCCACCTCCAATTCTTCTTGGTTGGATAGAATGAACGAACGGCAATCTTGGGACCCACACTTCTCTGAGAGGTGGAGGTCCCAGACGTGAGCATTATATATACTGCCCATGTAAGTAGTTATTATCAGGGGTGTAGCTATAAAAGGCTGGGCTCCAAAATAAACTTTTGAAAGTCATCTTTCAGCCTGTATCCCAGGTTCCGTGCAAGCAGTTGTGATCACATCATGGAATCACACTGGCTTGTGTGGAAAGAGGATGCTTGGTAGATCGCAAAGTAAAATGAGCCTCTAATCGCCGGACAGCTGATTTTCCTGATCCGGTTGTACTTTTAATAACTGGTATAGAAGACTCTGCTTGGCCAAGGAGAGTGGGTTATGGAGGCATCCTAGATACCCAAGGTGATGGAGGCAAAGGGCACGTGCCCAATGTGACCTCCCTATGAGCTGACCCGGATACCATATTGTTGGAAAACCGTTATAACTGTCAAATATATTCAGCGGCCAGGATGTTTTCTTGAGTTTTTTTAAGTGTTTCTTTTTTCTTTACATGTTTTTTTTTTTGTGATGATCTGCTTCAAATCGAAAATTGCAATCAAATAATAATGCAATTTCAAGATAATCCTAAAGGAAAAAATATCTCATGCTAACAATTCATCACTAATGGATCTTTTCAGATTGTGATTTCTATTATACATCATTTTATATTTACACATGTGCTTTTATTTGACCCCATAGAAATACATTAGGCACAATATTGCATTCTGGTCTCATTTTGCAATAAGGACCGAGGAATTTTTTCTTTTTCCTAAATCCATTATAAAAGAGTCGAAAATTTCAAAAGGTATAATTTTGGGCTAAATATACGGTAGTTTATTTTATACGATTTTTTTAACTGGATTTGCTGTTAACATTAAAGAAGAAATCCAGCAATTTTTATTTTTGCCTATATAGTGCAGCATATGCTATAATTAAAGGATAATGTAGAGGCTCTATATACCTGTATTAGTTGATGTGCCATTTATGGGTTGTCTGCTATCTTGGTTTCTTCTTCCCCTCTGATATGGTTCCCCTAATGCAGGCTACATTTCCCATGATGCTTCCGGCTTTGCAGAGGAGGTGAAGTTTCATCATACTACACTTGCTTTGCTCTGAGTCCTATCTAAGGGCAGCAAGTGATGGATCAGTGACATTTTCTATCCTCACACTGCAGAGTCTCAGTGTAAACTCTGCGATGCAGCTTCAGCCTGTCTCCTCTGCATTCTGCTATTGATAGATCAATGACATAGAACTTCTGTCTTCACACTGCAGTGTCTCAGTGTATCCAATGTGATGCAGCTTCAGTCTGTTTCCTCTGCCTCCTGCTAGTGATAGATCAGTAACACAGAACTTCTGTCCTCACACTAAAGAGTCTCATTGTATTCTATGTGATGCAGAATCAGCCTATCTCCTCTGCCTCCTGCTTTTGATAAGTTTCTCCATGTCAGTTTAAACACATGAGGCATTGAGGAGAAGCATCTCATATAAATACACTGGACTCTGCACAAAGCACACAGAGATAGTATACACCGTTAGTGTAAGTCAGGGGAGCTGTGTAACTCTGCAGCTAATCATTGTATGGACCACTGCACTCCCTTAGAAAGGGTACACATGATCTCTTTAGCAGCACTATATGCATTGGGGGACGTACAGAGGAACAAGGAGGGTGGAGCTGGGTGAGAAGGGGAGGGTCTCAGAGCTGCCAGGAGGGATTTGATAGGTGATGATGTAATCCTGTAGCTCACAGGAAATCACATACACAGGAGAAATTACCTCCTATCTACACAGGAGAGCATGGTCTATTTTGGTGGTCAGACTGATATGACATGACACAGCTGTTCATAATAAAAGGGTCCAATATGTATAGATGTAGCTGAGCTGGGAAGGAACAATTGACACTGCCAGAATATTGCTGTTGAATTAGCAAGGTATGTGCAAAAAAAATAAATAAAAATTGCCAGAGTATTTAACAGATGTCATAATTTTTTAGTATGGGTCATTACGAGAGTTAGAGAACTAATAAGTAAATATTTTTCTACTGTTTATTAACTTTTAGTAATGTACAATTATTTATTTGATTAAAAAAATTATTGTATTTTTTTATTTTTTTTCAAAATCTTAGCAAAAATCTATTTGCGTGAAAACCCTTAGGCTACATTCACACGAGCGTAGCCAACCTCGAACGTTGAAAACTGCAGTTTTTCACGCCCGAGGTGCACCAGTGCGGGACGCGTTATCATGCATCCCCATAGACTAGTCTATGGAGGGATGCGTGAAGCGCAAAAAATAGGACATGTCCTATTTTTTCACGGACCCTTCACATGAGCCGTTGAAACAATGGTTGTGTGAACGGCCCCATTAAAATACACGAGTCCGTGTGATGGCCGTTGTTTTAACGGCCGTCACACGGACGTGGTACACGCTCGTTTGAATGAACTCTTACACATGAAAAGTTCCAAGGGAGATACAGGCAATGTATCACCTGTCTCCACAAAACCAAAGAGTTTGTTATTTAACCACAGCTTGATGTGTCAGAGCTGTGAAAGGAGACAACAGAATTTTCTCATAGCTGCTCTTAAAGGAACAATGCAGACAAAATGGATACACTGTGTTATGTCTAGTGCAGGGCCTGAGGGGGCATAACATGACACAGAGATTCAAAGAACATCAAGATAGAAGTCATGCACCGCCCCCTACGGCCCTGCACTAAGCATAACACAATTTTTCTTGGAGTGTTGTTTTAAAATAAAACTGATACTGTACTGGGAAAACCACTGCATTTAGAAATCACATGTGAAAAAACATTATTCCAGTTACCACTAGGGGGTGAATATACCGTTATAGATTAAACTCAATGATTACACTGTATCCAGTGAGCTCCCCCTAGTGGTGGCTGCAGGCAGACAAAATTTTATCATTTAACTCTGTCTATGCTTATACTCCGATAAATTAACATACACATATGCATATAAATAAATAGTATATAGATTCATACATACACGGAAACATACATATAAACATATGGATACATACAAAACACAACAAATTTTACTGCTAAAACCGGAATCTAAGGCGGCCTAACTCTTTAAACCAGGATCCTAGTGAATGTGAGGCAGGGATCTGTAAGTGCGTGCTTCTGCAAATGTGGACTTGAGCATGGACTAGCACACCTTACTTTATAAATGCACTCGACCTGCCGGCCACATGAACATTTGGTACCTTAGTGAAGATAACTGGACCTTCCTTTGTGTTATTCGTTATTCCAAATGCTGCTTACTTGCTTTTATTCACAGGCATTGTCCCTTAAAGAAATGTTGTTGTGTTTATGCTTTTTTCATGCTGGCAGGGTCTCTGGTCATGTTTGCGGATGCAGTAGTGTGGCGCTGCACAGGCTCCCTACTATGGTAGAACTACACAATATCGGAGGTGCCGGTGGCCCCGCTAGCAGCCTATATGGCTGCTACAGCGGTAGCGACGCCACATTCAATAATATCTGCATCCCTAGGATGCAGATACAATTGAACATTATGGCAGATCAGAGAGGTATCTTCGTGCTCTGCTATAGGCTACAGGCCATGTTAAGCCTGCAGCCAATCAGGTGCGGAGATCTGTGCGCAGGCTGGCGTGATGAGATCACTGGATCACACCAGCCTATGCAAGGATCCTGTCGGCGTTGAGGAGCAGGTCAGTTCATCGTGGGAACGGGGCATAGGTAAGTAGAAAGTTTTTGGTTTTGTTTGTTTGGGGGGGCGATATTACCGATATATGGCGCTATTTACAAGGGGGTACACTACCTACAAGTGGGGGCTGTATAGCACTGTCTACAGCGGGGCTGAATACCACTGCCTACAGGGGGGCTGTATAGCACTGTCTACAGCGTGCGGCTGTATAACACTGTATATGTGGGTCTGTATAGCACTGTCTACAGGGGGGGCTGCATAGCACTGTCTAAGGGGGCTGTATGGCACTGTCTACAGGGGGGCTGTATAGCACTGTCTACAGGGGGGACTGTATATGTCACTGTCTACAGGGGGGGCTGCATAGCACTGTCTACAGGGGGCTGTATGGCACTGTCTACAGGAGGGCTGTATAGCACTGTCTACAGGGGGGACTGTATATGTCACTGTCTACAGGGGGGCTGTATGTCACTATCTACAGGGGGCTGTATGGCACAGTCTACAGGGGGGCTGTATGGCACAATCTACAAAGGGGGCTTTATGGCACAATCGACGGGGGATATATGGCACAATCTACATGGGGGAACTGTCTACCAAGTTAGGCTTGGTAACACCCAGGGGAGGGGGGGGGTGCAGTTAAAAGTTTGCTATGGGGCCCAGTGTTTCCTAGTTATGCCCATGCTTGGGACCGGCAGGAGATTGCACCGTGACTGTTAAAGGCCCTGTGTCTGTCCTGCAAATCACCAGAGACTTTGACTGCCAAGTTAAGTGCCCATTGAGAGATTGTAACCACGTTCAGCACCACTGTTTGTAACCCCTATGCATTGGGCCTCAGCCGGAGTAGATCTTGGTGTGACTCTTTGATTTCTCATCCACTCTTCCCCCCACTCTTTTTCTATTTTTTCTTCCATATTGTAGCTTTTCATCTGATCTCTATCTTGTTTCGACTCCTCTGCTTTTTGCATATTTTTAAAATTCAATGCACAAATGGGTTGTAGTGACAGAGGCGTAACTTGAATCTTTTGGGCCCCAATGCAGAATATGTAAATGGGGCCCCTACCTACCAACCATGTGGCAATTGTAATAAGTTCCTATTTATGGGAAAGAGGGGCCTTTTGGTTCCCTCAAGGACCGGTGCGACTGCTACCTCTGCACCCTCTATATTTACAACCTGTGTAGTGATATATACTCTCAAAGCACTAGTATGTTTCATATTATTCTGGCACTTGCTTTATGCATTTATGTATCACTATAGGGTGCCTTGTATATATGATAGCTGTATACCTTTACCAATACCCTTAAACAGTGAAACATCTTTGAGATGAGCACCTAAAATTGCATGGCCTTCGATAGGGGTGGTTCACTCAAAGAAGATGACCAGTATGCATAGTATACATTATTTCTTGTATTTACCACTTTTCTCACTTCTCTTTCTACTTTCCTTTATGCCTGTCTCCCTCTTAGGCCAATCGTGGATGCGTAACATAGTTGTGTGCATGAGGCCATAGCTTTGTCTTTCTTTTTCTCCTTCCTGGCTTCAGAATTTGAAGGGGTTGTCTCCCAGGGAAGGTCCAGATTTCTTTTATAGAAATCAGAGCTCTGTTTTCCTGATACAAAGCTCCAAATTTCTTGCTTCCCTTCACACAGCCATAGATTTACATGATAAAATTCTTCTGGCACCACCACAAGGCGGAGTTCACTGCCTAGTCAAGCCATGACTGGCCATATGGAAATGTAATATTATGTGCTGGCCATTTAAATAAGTTTCTGTCCATGTAATACATGGATGTGCCAGATCCAACAGAGTGGGGCTGCTCATAGTGGATCGCTATTCTGGCTCATAAAAGGGACCCCGTCTCCCCGATGTTGTCCATATGAACTAATAAAGCCTATGGACAGGGATTGTCATGGTGAGGCAACCCTTTTAAATTCTAATTCACACCATCTAGGTCATAAACACATCAGCTTTCCTTATGTTGTTCCTAGAGTAGTAGAATACCGATATCATTACCCATACATCTTAATGAGGATGTTGGTAAATGGGGCGTAACTTGAAGAGTCTGGGTCCCAATTTCGAATGTGTACCAGGGTTCTCCAACCATCACATGCCATTTATAGTAGTGCTGTATTCTTATATGATAGACGGGTTTCTGGGCCCCTCAAGCACCAAAGCCCAGATGGTTCCCATGATTACTCAATCACATTGGGCTGCACCCGTTAAGCTGAAGGGGCGACACAAGACTTAACATGGCAGTTATGACCTGTGGCATGTGAAGTCTCTGTTAATTATTTACTTTCTAGAATTGAACAGAAATGGGAAGTTTTCTTTTTACACAAACAGTCCGAGGAATAGCCTGAAGAAAAAAAAGGAAGTGCGGTAGATAGCAGAACTTAAGCTGCTGCATGATGACAGCTCTTCGGGTTACATATTAAACTGAGCGTACCATTCGAAGGATCAGCTACATCAAACATGAGAAACGCTTATCATGTGGACTTAAAATGTAGCCTTTCAAGTGACTTTTCAGAATAAGCTGATATATGTGTGTACATGAGGAATAACACTTTTTCTGGTCATTATATGACTTGTATTCTGCCTTTTTAGCAGTTTTCCATTATGCAGGCTCTAATTCCAAGTTTTCACTAAGCTAGTGGGTGGAATCTAACTCCTATCATGTTTCTGATACACAGCACACATAGACAAGAGCAGAATCCTGCTACCCTATATATTTCTATCATATATAGGAGCAGCAGCAACATAGAGGAGATTTTTCAAAAGTAATGAGAAGTGTAGCTATGAATCCAGCACTTGGATGAGATATACCACTTACTGGAAGCTACACCAGAATGGAAGACATCACATAGGAGTAATGAGCAGGGTAGCTCATTTTTAAGTTTTTTTTCTGTTTCCATAACACTTACTAGAAAGCTGCAGCAACATGGGTGACATTATACAGCAGTAAGGAGCAGTGTAGCTGTGAATCCAGCACTGGGTGAGATATAACACTTAATAGAAGCAGCAGCAACATGGAGGATATTATACAGCAGTAATTAGCAGTTTAGCTGTGAATCCTGCTCCGGTGTGAAATATAACACTTGCTAGGAAGCTGCAGCAACATGGAGGACATTATACAGAAGTAATGAGCAGTGTATCTGTGAATCCAGCACTGGGGTGAAATATAACACTAGAAGCATAAATAGCAGCATGAAAGAGATTATATAGCAGTAATGAGCAGTGTAGCTGTGGATCAAGCACTGGGTGAGATATAGCACTTATAGAAGCCGCAGCAGCATCTTTTTGTCTCTCTGTCTTCTCTCACTCTGTTCCTGCTCCCTCCTCTCCCTCCCTCTCCATAGATTTCTATGGACAGCTGTAACCTGATCCCTCAGTAAGCTGATAATTCGTCTTCTCTCTCAAGATGGGATTTGGCAGTAATTGAGAGGGAATGATCAGTGCAGAAGGCAGGCGGAAGGAAGAGAGGAGTCTGATAAGTCGAGAAAGAGACATTTTTCTCTAATAAGACATATTACAAAGTTTCTTATATTCACTTGTACTATTTATTTATGCAGTTTGCTGAAAGGTTACTCACCATTTAAAACTAAGCTATGTTTTTAGGAAGGCCGAGTGACAACCAAACTGTCCGCATCACAGCTCCCATAGGGCCAAAGGTAGAATAATCTTCTAAAGGATCTTCCTGAGGTTCCCATTAGTTCTAGAGGTCTTTAGAGTTGGTCCTTAGTATTCATGAAGACTAAGAGCAGAGCAGGGCAGACCAGCAAACTATGTTGCCCCCTTGATGAGGCGTAATGCCTTCACTTAAAGAACCATCAGAGTTGAGGGACACTTAATATAACTGAGGGGCAGTTGAGGGGCAATTTTATTAATACAGTCTATGGGATAAAGCTAGACCAGAGAGGCAGAAACGGGGCAAAATTTATCCCAAGGGTGTACGCTGTATGATATATTTGGCGCCTCTTGCTATACATGTTAGACACTTTTCTCTTACTTACGGCACCTCTTGGCTACGTACTTTACACCAATATTTTGCGGCAAAAGAATGGCCATAACTAAATCTGGTCCATTTTACAACCCCTTTAAGCCACGTCCAGTTTTTCTAGACGCTTTTCAGAACTGTCAAGTGAGGTATAAAATGTATCTAAATCACGTAATAAATTTGGCGCACAGCATGTACGCTCGTTTTTTAGTGCAATTTCGGCAAAATTCTGCACTTAGCTTTGTAAATCTCCTTTTAAGGCCAGAATCACACACACAGTTTTGACTTAAGTTTTTGAGCCAAAGCCAGAAGTGGAACTAAAAAGAAGGAAAAGTATAAAGGAAAGACTGATCTCCTTTTTTTTGTGTCCACTTCTTTTTTTGGCTCAAAAAAACGGAACTAAAAACTGAACCAAAAACTGCATCAAAACAGTCTGTGTGATCCTGGCCTAACTGTATTATTGTTACCAGAAATGTTCTTTTAAAGCGGTACTTCCATTTAATTATGTTATGGCATATCACTAGGGCATGCTATAACATTACGGGCATTGGGGCCTGACCCCCCCCCCCCCCCAAGACAGCGGCATTCCCAGCCACCCGCTCTGCAGGGAACTGCACCGCTATACCAAGTGAATGGTTCTATGTTGTAGGTGTCCGGGAACGTCACTGTACAGGAAAACACTGGTTGAGTGTTGCAGCTCCTTTATTCTGTGGTCAAGGGTGTATCTATAGGGGATTCAGAGGGAGCAGTCGCATCTGGGTCTGAGTGCCTGAGGGGGCAAATGCCCCTTTGCCACATATTATAAATGGTACATGATAGGTGGGGACCCTATGACAGATTTTACATTGGGACCCAAGAGCTTAAATTTACGCCTCTGTCTATAGCACTAAGGAAACTGTAAGGTTCATCATACGTGGTCATGGTCAAGTTCATCCATACACTCACTTCTCTATATTGCATACTTTTTTTCGATGTTTCTCAACAGCATTATCTCAGTGCTGGTAAATATTCGCAATTGCTTAAACTGAGAAGTGAAAACCGTAAGATCAGCGTGCAAGGGATATTTTTGTGCTTTCGCTTGATGGTAAGGAGGTCCATAGCTGTAACCAGATAGCCCCCATTCATTGTCATCGTGATCTCCTTACATGACGCACATTTTCATGCAGGAAGAAGTGTGTGCAGAGATAAAACAGGTTTTGTCAGTGAGTTATTTTTTCGCCTTTCACAACAAGTAATATTAGATGCAGAATACAAAGTTGAGGAAGTTCCAAAAACAAGAAAACATAAATAGCAAAAATTAAATAAAATTTAGAAAACAGGAATTGAATTGTATTTCTAACTAATTTTTTTTTATTTTTTTAAATCAGCGGTGAATATAAGTGACTGATTCGTCTTCTTCTCTCTTGCTGTTTCAAGTTCCCTTTAGCTGTATTTTAGAAATATCTGTTGCTGGGAAAGCTACGTGACAAAAAACATGGCTGCCATTATAGCCCTACGGGGGTGTGTGACGGAATTTTCATAATTGTATTGGGAATCTGCATAGTAGCACATTCAGGGTCAAACTGGCCCATAAGAAAACTAGAGGATCCTCTAGTGGGTCCAGGCCCATAATTACTTGGGCTTGGGGGGCCAAGTGGACCCCAGTCTGACATTATTTGCACCACTGAGAGAACTGCAATGGCAGCCATGTTAGTTGTCGCTTAGTTTTCCCGAAAACAAATATAACTAACGCCTCATGCACACGACCGTTGTGCCACTCAGGCCGTTTTTGACGGCATCCTAGTGGTACCCGATAGTCTTCGCGGACCCATTCACTTTAGCGGGTGAATCGGGTCCGTGAAAAATGATTCGAGTCTTCGATCCGAGGAAAGATAGGACATGTTCTATCTTTCCTCAAATCACTGACGGGACTCGGCCGGCGCACACAATCATGTGCATGAGGCTTTAGAAATGCCTAAACAAAATTGTCAAAAACAGACAACAGAGGATAACCCAAGGACTTATATTCTCAATTGGCATATTGACTGCAGGTGGTAATGGGTTTTCATATACAGTAACATCCAGTTTTTACAATTTTTTTCCCCAAAAAAAGTTATACTATTTTTAGAGACATTGAGTCGACAAAAACAACTTATTGCCTACTGAGATTTCACAGGACTCATAATGTCTGTAAGTGAGGTGGCCGTAGTGTATATATCTCCACCCATCTAAATCCAGATCCAAGTGATTATCGTATACAACAGAATATTTTAATTTCACGTCTTTACTGATCTTTTTGTCTTTAATAAAAAAAACATTTTTTGGAATTTTCTACTAAAGAACTGATATATTTTTCTAACACTTTTCTTTTTCAATTTCAAATATCAATATAAACAAAATAGAAACAAACATTTTACATAAAAAAATAATCGAAAAGTTATGCTTATAATGCTTTTATATACTTATATATGATTTATATCAGATACAAAACTTGATAATCGAACTTACCAATTGTTTTTCCACTTCTGAATCGTTCTATGTCTACGTTTGGAGGTCTCGTTGGCTTTTGAGGTGGAGGACCCAGTTGAGCTGGTGACGGCAGGGGTTTTCGTTTTGGTTCTGATGAATCCTTCTTTTCTTTTAAGGTATCCGGGGCAACAGGCACATGATTCGTTGATGAAAGTCTTGGGTATTTGGACATGCCTCCATCATGGTTTGCTTTGGCCTGGAAATCTTTTACTGGTGAACTTTGCTTTGTCTTGTCGTTCGGCTCATCTGCATTTTGCTTTAGAAATGGACTCTGCACTTTAATCCCTGTTGGCCTTAATGTCACTCCAGGAAAGGGCTGAGATGTAGGACCTGGTGCTGTATTTTCTTCTGTGTGTTTTATAGATTTATTTTCGAAAGAGCTTGAGAATGTTTTTGAGGCCACACCATGTTTGTTATAATTGGCTTCACCTGAGGATCCCATATTGTTTGTTGGAGGTTTTGCCCCAAATTGCGTCTTCTTCTGTATGTAAGGTTTGGGTTCATTCTCTGATGCTTTAACAGCTGACGGTCTGGGGAAAACTGGTTTTTGGTTATCCTCAGTTGGAACCGGTGGCTTGTTTCCAAACTTATGTTCTTGGGTAAAGTTATTGGTTAGAAAGGGTTTATTTCCGATGGGCTTTGGAAAAGGCACCTTTGGTTCATCCTTTGGTTGGTCAATAGTCTTATATCCTACTGGCTTAGGCTTCACATCTTGGCTTGTTGAATGTATAGAACCACCGATTCTGTTTATACCTCCCGATCTTAGTGGTTGGAGTTTGATTTCATCAGATTTTGGAACCGTTGTAGGTTTTGGAGAGGCCGGTTTCTTGGGTAACGTTCCCAGGGAGGAGTTGTTAACTTTAGCAAATTCTGCTCTTCTTGCTTGAAAGGTATTCAAAGGAGGGTGTCCTGGGGACTTCTCAGCTCCCTCCATGGGATTGGGTGCCGCATTAAACATAGCTGTGAGGGACCTCACATTTGTCTTTTTTTCCTGCAAGCATAAAGGAAAGAACGAAGTGAAGTGAGAGATGTTGCTACACTGCTCTCACATACTCACAGCTATTTCAAAGGCTTCCTGACTTGAGGCTTGCAACAGAGCTGATTGGTAGAGTTTCTATATGAAGTATCTTCCTGTAGAGCCAAGTGAATGCCCTTCCCCTACTGTTCTATGGGTTCCTTTGCTAACAATTATAATATTATTTACAATTTCTTTTGTGTTTTCTAACACTCATATAGTATTATTATTACAGGACAAGAAATTACCCCTAACTTGAACGGTGAAGGTCCCCCCCCCCCCTGATAATATAATTGCAGCATTGAGTTATATCATGTGTACACCAAGTAACAACTACAATGCACATTTTCCAAGGAGTTATACTCACTATTGTCTTATGCATTTTAAAGTATGTCACATAAAAAATTGGAAATTCAACTTTTCCCTAAAATGAAGGATCTTTTACAGTTCTTCACAGTTTTATTAACCTCAGAGCTGCTGTTCTGCAGACTATTGCACTCAAGGTGTATCTCTTATGTGGACTCCTGGGGAGCTCATAACAATGCTGTTCTGAAGGGACAACATGGAAAGGATTAAGCTGCAGCCTAGAAGAGGATGGAGGAGATATCCAGAACTGCAGCTCTGAGGTAAATAATAGTACACACTGCATCACTTTATGAAGAGCAGTGGGGATCAGGACTATTCATTCTATAAAAAATTGTGGTTGGTAACCATAGGGGAGCATTGTGGAATATTATGATTGGCATTCATGAAGCGGACTGTGGCTGGTACTCCCAGGGGGCAATTATGGCTAGTTCTCATGGGAAGCTCTGTCATCTGGCAATGTTATGAGGGCTCTTTTGCTCGCATTCATGGTGGCACTGTGGTATGGCACTTTTTGCAGGGCACTGAGTTTGGAACTGTTTTTTTAGGGAATTATGGCTGTCTCTCTCACTTATGGGGTATCTGTGCCTGATACTATGGTGACACTGTATGGGTTGTATCTCATGAGTTCTAAATGTCGGATGATTGTGGGTTCAGTTCTGGTGTGAGCAGAAGTAAAACCGCTGCACTTATTTGTTAAAGTTTTCAGAGGGTGGAGCATGGAACAAACAACACAATGTCTATGCTGAAAAATAGCTATTGATTGCTGGAGTTGATTGTGTATTTGTTAGATTTGTGCGGGCAAACAGATGAGCAACATCTGAATTGGGGACCAAATGAGATCTCAGCCCCAGGCCCCCAGCAGTGCCCATACAATAGTTGTTGTTTTAAGTCAGTGCCCGCACAAATAAAATAAAATACTTTTGCAGACATTTTTATTCCTCTTTGTAAAGGGGTTTTATGAGATTAGCACTGGGTGTAGCTGCTATACCAGACACAGCCAGTAGACAAGTGTGGTGCTGTTTCATGGAAAAAGAGCAAACCCTTTTTTTTTCCTTATACAACCTTTAAAAATGGGCCCCTACTGATGGCATCTAGTGTCATGTGAGAAGGTTCATTCAATTTTCCCTATGAAGTAGAGAAACTATCGGGAAAGTGACCAAACTCCAAGAAATCTATTATATTCCCTTATTATGCCTGATGAATGTCGAGAGAGGAAATGTATTAAAAAAGTGTTATGTGGAGTCAGTGTTAACCTGAAGATAGTCATGGTGATTGAAGCCACTTCCTGACTACTGCACGGAGCTGCCGCTTTCACATACAGCTGGGTTTATGTATAAATCTTTGTGCATGAGACATCAGATGCTTTCAAGTTGTCACCCTCTAATTTAAGATAAATGTTTGAGTGGTCCCCATAGCAATAACTCAAGTCTTCTTGAATTTATTTCTGAACACTACACACTATATGGCTACCTGAGGTATTATATCAAACAGCATCTCATATCTCAGCTTCCAAGACCCTTGTGAGTATAACATGGACATTGTGTTATATTTGGGTTAACAATGTTGTACAGCAAGACATATCTTAGCCAGATCTAGGAGCCAGCTACAGCAGGTAGGACGGCAGGGTCCACAATGCCTGATCAAGGATCGATTGCTGAAAACAAAAACACCAGCAAACGTTGTGCAATCGGGTATGTCTGAGACCTACACATCACAATCACCTATGTTGTATCACTGGAAGTGACATCGGCACCAGATCTGTGCATCTGGAGCTTCATGAAATGGGTTTCTATGGTCACTGCACACTAGTTTAAGATTAATATGCACAATGCCAAGTGGCAGCTAGAGTGGTGAAAAGCACGTCGTCACTGGACTCTGTTGCAGCGTGTTCTTTGGAGGGATAAATCACGTCTCACTATCTGGCAGTCTGGTGGAGGAATCTGGGTTTGGCAACGCTACATACTGGAATGCATAGTGCCTAATGTAAAATTTGGTGGAGGAGGGGTAATGGTCTATGGGTGTTTTTCGGGGTTTGGACCCTTATTTCCCGTGAAGGGTTAATGCTACAGCATACAAAGTTATTTTACACAATTGTAGCTTCCTACTTTGTGGTAAGAGTTTGGGGTTCGGCCCTTTCCTGTTCCAACGTGACTGTGCCCCAGTTTACATAGCAAGCTCCATAAAGACATGGGGTGAGGAGTTTGTTGTGGAGGGAATCGATTGGTTGCACAGAGCATGGACCTCAACCACATCCAACAACATTGGGGAGAATTAGAACTAGACCTTCGAGCTAGACCTTCTCCCCCAACATCAGCGCCTTGCCCCACAAATGGCCATAAATGTCTGCAGACACTCCAAAATCTTGCGAAGTCTGTTATATCCGCAAAAGACGGGACCAACTGTAGCGCCCATGGCCGCGGGCCGTCGTGTTCACTCACCTCCTGACGCCCGCAGCCATGGATCTGTGAGCGCTGGCCTCCGTCTCCCTCCTAGGAGATGCCAGCGCTCGCTTCCGCTCCGTCCGGCCGGGTCCCGTAGGGTGCGCGCGCACGCTCGCACCCGCTCTTAAAGGGCCAGCGCGCGCACATGGAATCAATTATCATTAACCCACGTGATTCCCTGCTCTATAAGAATGCCCCAACCCTTCTGATCCTTGCCTGAGCGTTGTTAGTCTTTCCCTGTCTGTCTCGCAAATGGTCCCTTAGTGTCTCCCGTTCCTGCTGTTACCCGTGCCCTGTTACCGTTCCTGTATTCCGCATTGTTCCTGTGCCTACCCGTGTTCAAGTGTCATCTGCCACGTCAAGTCCCATCTGCCACGTCAAGTGCCATCTGCCACGTCAAGTGTCATCTGCCACGTCAAGTGCCATCTGCCACATCAAGTGCCATCTGCCACGTCAAGTGCCATCTTCCACGTCAAGTGCCATCTGCCACGTCAAGTGCCATCTGCCACGTCAAGTGTCATCTGCCACGTCAAGTGCCATCTGCCACGTCAAGTACCATCGGCTCATCGGATACTGCCCGCCACGTCTGGCGCCACTTTCCGAACCTGTCTCCATCCGTGCTGAGGCCACAGTCACCGCCCGGACTATTACAGGTACCTAAACATTACTGTCTGCTATCTACTTTCACATAGACTGTGACCTGGTCAGCTGCCTCCCCGCTGGCCAGCCCAAGACCCCAGTACAGAAAATTCAGACGGAGATGCATGACCTACGCACTCGTCAAGATCAACTCCTTGAGGCGGTGAATTCTATTCTGGTCCGCCTGGATCTACTCGCTGTTCCACCCCCGGATCTTCCTCCAGAAGCTGTTGCCGTGCCATTGCCTGTTGCTCCCCCTGTTTGTTCCGGATCCTCAGTTCCTCTGCCTCTTCCTCCTCACTATGACGGTGATCCCAGAGCATGCCGAGGATTTCTTAATCAATGCACGGTGCATTTTAGGCTACGGCCTCATCTCTTCCCCTCCGAGGAGGCTAAAGTAGCGTTCATTATCTCCCTCCTCGCTGGCAAGGCCCTCGCATGGGCAAACCCAATCTTGGAGCAACAGGGTGCTGTATCCACGGACCTAGCCTTGTTCCTGCAGTCCTTTCGTGCCGTGTTCGAGGAGCCGGGTCGAACATCCTCTGCCGCAGCCACTCTGTTGACCCTCAAGCAAGAAGGCTCCACAGTAGGGGAGTATGCGATCTCCTTCCGTACCCTAGCAGCCGAGCTGGCATGGAACAATGAGGCACTGGTGGCGACCTTCTGGCAGGGACTGTCCTCTCACATCAAGGACGAACTGGCAGCCCGCGACCTTCCTTCTACCTTGGATGCCCTCATCCTGTTAGCCACCCGGGTTGATATGAGAATCCGGGAGCGCTCTCAAGAGGTTCGTCAGGAGAGCCGGGTCCACAGACCAGCACCCCCTGCCCAGGGACCACAATTGTTCACTCCTAGTGCGCTACCTGAGGAACCCATGCAGGTAGACAGAGTCCGGTTATCTGAACAGGAGAAGCAGCGCAGACGCTCCTCTGGACTTTGCATGTATTGCGGCCTCAAGGGTCATTTTGTGCGTCAATGCCCACAGAAACCGGGAAACTCCAGTACCTAGGGTTGGTTGGAGAGGCAACTCTAGGTGGAACGTCTCCAAACGTTAAAACCTCTTCCAAATTATCGATACCTGTGGCCATCGTCACCGGACAGGCATCACATCCTTCCTCCGCCTATCTTGACTCTGGAGCGGCTGCTAATTTTATCCACCAAGATCTAGTGGATCGGTTTCAACTACCCACAGTCCGTCTGGAGAGACCCCTGGCAGTTGCCTCTGTGAATGGTCTACCGCTGCCTGATCCAATCATGCTCATCACTGAGCCGGTGACATTACGGGTCGGAGCTCTTCACTCAGAACAGATCTCCTTCCTGGTACTACTCAAGGCTATCAATCCTATCCTGCTGGGTCTGCCATGGCTCCGTCTACAAGCCCCGACACTCGACTGGAGTTCTGGAGAAGTTCTTCAATGGGGTTCCAGGTGCCATAGCCATTGCCTGTCACAAGTCCGTCCTGTTGTGCCTCCTCTGCCTCAGTCACTCTCCGACCTACCTTCTCAGTATGCTAGTTTTACGGATGTCTTCTGCAAACGAAAGGCTGAGACGTTGCCTCCTCATCGGAGTTATGACTGTCCCATTGATCTGGTACCCAATGCTTCTCTTCCCCGTGGACGAGTATATCCTCTCTCCTTGCCAGATACGTTATCAATCTCAGCCTATATCAAGGAGAACTTGGAGAGGGGTTTTATTCGAAAATCTTCCTCCCCGGCCGGGGCAGGATTCTTCTTCGTTAAAAAGAAAGATGGATCTCTCCGACCCTGCATTGACTACTGTGGTCTCAATCAGATCACGGTCAAGAACAAATACCCGTTGCCACTCATTTCCGAGCTGTTTGATCACATACGAGGAGCCAAACATTTTTCCAAGCTAGGCCTGCGAGGGGCCTATAATCTAATCCGGATTCGCCGGGGTGACGAATGGAAGACGGCATTTAACACCCGCGATGGGCACTACGAATACCGAGTGATGCCCTTCGGACTGTGTAACGCTCCCGCAGTATTTCAGGAGTTAGTTAATGACATCTTCCGAGATCTCCTCTATACGTGTGTTGTAGTTTATCTCGATGATATTCTAATCTTCTCCCCAGATCTGATGACCCATCGGAGGCACGTTCGTCAAGTTCTTCTGCGACTAAGAGAGAATCACTTGTATGCCAAGTTAGAGAAATTCACATTTGAAAAGAGATCTCTGCCCTTCCTGGGCTATGTCATCTCGGATCAAGGCCTTAAGATGGACCCTGAGAAGCTAAAGTCTGTCCTGGAATGGCCACGTCCTCAAGGCCTAAGGGCCATACAGCGGTTCCTGGGTTTCGCCAATTTCTACCGGCAGTTTATTCCGAACTTTTCTTCTCTGACGGCCCCCATCTCTACCCTTACCAAGAAGGGTGTGAACACCAAGGTGTGGACTCCGGAGGCAGAGTCCGCATTCATTAGCCTCAAGAAAGCCTTCACTTCAGCTTCGATCCTCCATCACCCTGACATATCTCGGCAGTTCTCACTGGAGGTGGACGCTTCCTCTGCTGGTGCCTGCGCACTTCTGTTCCAGAGGAGCTCCAAAGGAAAGGCAGTAGTGTGTGGCTACTACTCAAGACTGTTTTCCTCTGCTGAGCGCAATTATTCCATTGGAGATCGGGAGCTACTGGCTATCAAATTGGCCCTGGAGGAGTGGAGACATCTTCTGGAGGGCGCTGCTCACCCCATCCTGATCTTCACCGACCACAAGAATCTCACTTACCTTCAGTCCGCTCAAAGACTGAACCCTCGTCAAGCCAGGTGGTCACTGTTATTCACCCGTTTCCAATTTCTGCTCCACTACCGTCCCGTGGACAAGAACGTGAGGGCCGATGCCCTGTCCAGATCATTCGAAACGGAAGACACGGTGGAGTCCCTTCAGACGATCATAGACCCATCCTGCGTTGTCACCGCCAATCCTCTGCAGCTTAGAGATATTCCTCCAGGGAGAACTTTTGTTCGGGTGGCTGACAGAAAAAGAATTCTCCGCTGGGGACACAGTTTTAAACTGGCTGGGCACGCTGGTGTCCGTAAAACCCAAGACCTGGTCGCTCGTCACTTCTGGTGGCCCACGCTACCTAAAGATGTTCTGGACTTTGTCTCTGCTTGCACGGTGTGTGCCTCTAACAAGGTGGCTCACAGCAAGCCTGCCGGCCTGCTTCAACCCCTGCCTGTACCCAGTGCCCCCTGGCAGCACATCGCTATGGACTTCGTCACGGACCTTCCTCTCTCAGCAGGATGCAACACCATCTGGGTGGTGGTGGACCGGTTCTCTAAGATGGCACATTTTATCCCGCTAACCGGCCTACCCTCTGTTCCTCGACTAGCAAGCTTCTTCATTCAGCACATCTTCCGCTTGCATGGCTTGCCTCTTCACATTGTGTCCGACCGGGGGGTTCAGTTTACCTCCAAGTTCTGGAGAGCCCTCTGTAAACTCCTGGATGTGAGTTTGGACTTTTCCTCTGCCTATCACCCCCAGTCCAATGGGCAAGTTGAGAGGATCAACCAGATCATGGAAAATTACCTCCGCCACTTCATTTCTTCACAGCACGATAACTGGGTACAGCTTCTTCCATGGGCGGAGTTTTCATATAACAACCACACAAGTGAGTCCACCACCTCCACTCCGTTTCACATCGTGTACAGTCAACATCCCAGAGTTCCTCTTCCAGTGTCGACTTCATCTCAGGTACCCGCTGCTGACTCTGCATATGGAGACTTCCTGCAAATCTGGCAACAGACCCGGTCCACTATTTTGCAGGCGGTCGAACGCATGAAGCGTAAGGCAGATACCAAAAGAAGAGAGCCGCCTCAGTATCTTCCTGCGACTAAAGTCTGGCTGTCCTCTCGAAACATTCGCTTGAGGGTGCCTTCATACAAGTTTGCTCCCAGGTTCCTTGGTCCCTTCGAGATCCTGCAACAAATTAACCCTGTTTCCTATAAGCTGCGGCTGCCCCCTACCCTCAGAATCCCTAACTCCTTCCATGTGTCCCTCCTGAAACCAGTGGTCCTGAACCGCTACAGCAAGACCTCTAGTTCCACAGTTGCCTCCAGCGGCCCTTCTGATGTATTCGAGGTAAAGGAGATCCTGGACCGCAAGAGGGTAGGAGGAAGGACTTTCTATCTGGTGGACTGGAGAGGGTTTGGTCCTGAGGAGAGGTCCTGGGAGCCAGAAGAGAACCTCAGTGCTCCTGCTCTTATTAAAAAGTTCCTCTCTCACTCTGGCCCCAAGAAGAGTGGGCGTAAGAGGGGGGATACTGTAGCGCCCATGGCCGCGGGCCGTCGGGTTCACTCACCTCCCGACGCCCGCAGCCATGGATCTGTGAGCGCTGGCCTCCGTCTCCCTCCTAGGAGATGCCAGCGCTCGCTTCCGCTCCGTCCGGCCGGGTCCCGTAGGGTGCGCGCGCACGCTCGAGCCCGCTCTTAAAGGGCCAGCGCGCGCACATGGAATCAATTATCATTAACCCACGTGATTCCCTGCTCTATAAGAATGCCCCAGCCCTTCTGATCCTTGCCTGAGCGTTGTTAGTCTTTCCCTGTCTGTCTCGCAAATGGTCCCTTAGTGTCTCCCGTTCCTGCTGTTACCCGTGCCCTGTTACCGTTCCTGTATTCCGCATTGTTCCTGTGCCTACCCGTGTTCAAGTGTCATCTGCCACGTCAAGTGCCATCTGCCACGTCAATTACCATCGGCTCATCGGATACTGCCCGCCACGTCTGGCACCACTTACCGCACCTGTCTCCATCCGTGCTGAGGCCACAGTCACCGCCCGGACTATTACAGGTACCTAAACATTACTGTCTGCTATCTACTTTCACATAGACTGTGACCTGGTCAGCTGCCTCCCCGCTACGGCGGAGCGGCCTAGTGGGTCCACAAACCCAGTGCCCGTGACACCAACTCCGTATTATTTGCAATGGGATGTCCAACAAGGTCATATAGGTGTGATGGTCAGGGATCACATACTTTTGGCCATATAGTGTAGTGTACAATATATTAAGGAATTGTATAATAAAGGGACAACTGTGCATCTAAAGTAGAAATAAACTCACTAAATCTGTACTGCTCACTGATCGTATTGCTCCCAGTGTTTACAAGCTGGGCAGCTAAACGTGGGTTGGACTTCTGCAGTGTGATTGCTCTAGATTCCTATTTATTATAGAATATAATTTTTACAGTGCTGATAGCTGAGTGCACCAAGCAAAGCATCATATAGTAACACCCAGTATATACAATGAAGGAAATAAGTATTTGATCCCTTGCTGATTTAGTAAGTTTGCCCACTGTCAAAGACATGAACAGTCTAGAATTTTTAGGCTAGGTTAATTTTACCAGTGAGAGATAGATTATATATAAAAAAAAGAAAGAAAATCACATAGTCAAAATTATATATATTTATTTGCATTGTGCACAGAGAAATAAGTATTTGATCCCTTTGGCAAACAAGATTAATACTTTGTGGCAAAACCCTTGTTGGCAAGCACAGCAGTCAGACGTTTTTTGTAGTTGATGATGAGGTTTGCACACATGTTAGATGGAATTTTGGCCCACTCCTCTTTGCAGATCATCTGTAAATCATTAAGATTTCGAGGCTGTCACTTGGCAACTCGGATCTGCAGCTCCCTCCATAAGTTTTTGATGGGATTAAGGTCTGGAGACTGGCTAGGCCACTCCATGACCTTAATGTGCTTATTTTTGAGCCACTCCTTTGTTGCCTTGGCTGTATGTTTCGGGTCATTGTCGTGCTGGAAGACCCAGCCACGAGCGATTTTTAATGTCCTGGTGGAGGGAAGGAGGTTGTCACTCAGGATTTGACGGTACATGGCTCCATCCATTCTCCCATTGATGCGGTGAAGTAGTCCTGTGCCCTTAGCAGAGAAACACCCCCAAAACATAATGTTTCCACCTCCATGCTTGACAGTGGGGACGGTGTTCTTTGGGTCATAGGCAGCATTTCTCTTCCTCCAAACACGGCGAGTTGAGTTAATGCCAAATTGCTCAATTTTAGTCTCATCTGACCACAGCACCTTCTCCCAATCACTCTCAGAATCATCCAGATGTTCATTTGCGGGCACTGCAGGATTTTAATCCATTACGGCGTAATGTGTTACCAATGGTTTTCTTGGTGACTGTGGTCCCAGCTGTCTTGAGATCATTAACAAGTTCCCCCCGTGTAGTTTTCGGCTGAGCTCTCACCTTCCTCAGGATCAAGGATACCCCACGAGGTGATATTTTGCATGGAGCCCCAGATCGATGTCGATTGACAGTCATTTTGTATGTCTTCCATTTTCTTACTATTGCACCAACAGTTGTTTCCTTCTCACCCAGCGTCTTACTTATGGTTTTGTAGCCCATTCCAGCCTTGTGCAGGTCTATAATCTTGTCCCTGACATCCTTAGAAAGCTCTTTGGTCTTGCCCATGTTGTAGAGGTTAGAGTCAGACTGATTAATTGAGTCTGTGGACAGGAGTCTTTTATACAGGTGACCATGTAAGACAGCTGTCTTTAATGCAGGCACCAAGTTGATTTGGATCGTGTAACTGGTCTGGAGGAGGCTGAACTCTTAATGGTTGGTAGGGGATCAAATACTTATTTCTCTGTGCACAATGCAAATAAATATATATCATTTTGACTATGTGATTTTCTGTCTTTTTTTTATATAATCTATCTCTCACTGGTAAAATTAACCTAGCCTAAAAATTCTAGACTGTTCATGACTTTGACAGTGGGCAAACTTACAAAATCAGCAAGGGATCAAATACTTATTTCCTTCACTGTATCTGTATGTCTATATCTTAAGATGGTGATCACAGGCTGTGAACATCGATTTCTTAACTTAGCAATACAGGAAACTCATAAGTGTCAAGAAAAGAGGGTGTTACTTGCATGCCACATACTATGCAACCCATTTACTTATAATGTCCATGTAGAAAAGTGGTGGCACCACACAACCTGCAGTAGCTCAGTGGCCTCTGCTACATTGAGCAGTACCCAGTATTAGTAAATATGCTCAGTGTATACATGTAAGTTTATTCTATCTTGCTTTTTTTTATCTTTTTGTACTTGTTGGACAACCTTTTTAAAGGGGTATTACCATCATATAATGTTATGGCTGATCGCTAGGATATGCCATAACATTCTGATCAGTAGCGGTCTACAAAATAAAGGTCTATATCTTGGTATACGCTTTTTCACTGGATGGATGTAAATTGAATAGTGTAGTCTACTATGCTATTCACTCGAGTAAATAAAAAAATGTATACCAACGTATACCACCCCGACATATGCCTAAAGCCAACTCTTTCAGCATAAGTCAAATCATTGGGACCCTATAGATATGTTCGACTTTTGGCCTTCCCGGCGCATACACTGATATGTGTTCTCAGCTTAATAAGGCTATGTTCACACTTATGTCGTGGCTTCTGTTGGCTGTATGACGGATCCAAACAACACATTATAGGTCATTTTGGTCTGTCAGGCGCCGTTCAGATCTGTCGTACAACAAAGGTAAGCCGTGACGCAGATGTAAACATAGCCAGGCTGAGTTCACACTGCGTTTGTAGTGTATTTTAAAGGGTAACTAAATGTTAAAAAAACTTGTGACATGTCAGAAGTTTTGATCGGTGCGGTTCCGAGCACTGAGACCCCTACTGATCACTAAAACGAAGCAGCTTAACTTCTGATCGGCCTTCCTCGGAGCGGTGTGCAGGCTCAATAGAAAGTATATGAACCCGTACATCAACTGCTTGGCTTTCCGAGAAAAGACAATCAGAAACGAAGCGGCTCAGCGCTCACGGGAGCGCTTCTGCCGCTTTGTTTTGGAGATAAGTCCGAGCACTGAGACCCCCACTGATCAAAATTTTTTGAATGTTTAGTTAAACATATTCCTTCAAGGTTTCCATCATTTTGGTGACAAGAATAGCGCTGCATACCAAAGTGACTAAACTGCCAATGGAGGCTCCAAATTGCACCCTGGATGCAGATCTCATATTGTTAACATTACTGAAACTAAGCATAGCAGCGTTAAATAATATTTGTCCATCTGCCCCTTGTTTTTTTCAAAAGTTAGTAAATTTTCCCGCTAAAATTAGGCAGATTAGGGCTAGGTTAGCAACATCAGGTGAAATGTCCTTGAAATTTCCTCTTCCGTTATTATTAAAAATTGTGTTTAAATCAGCATTTGTTGGATCTGTATCTGGAAAAACAGGATGAACACCAATATGGTAATGATTACAGCTTTCACATAATGTTTTCTCAGACTGCTTACCTGTGAAATCTATTTCATGATAGGGGTTCTCTGCTTTGGACAATCCCTACTTGTAAGGCTGCGTTCACATCTGCGTCAGGGCTCCGTTCTGACATGCCGTCTAAATTTTCCGTCTTAACGGAGCCCTGACTGACACAAACGGAAACCAGAGGTCGACTACACTATTGATTCCGTCAAAACGACAGAACCCCTGCACAATGGAGACAAACGGAAACCATTTGCACCGTATCCGTCACCATTGAAAACAATGGTGATGGTTTGTGTCAGTCAGGGCTCCGTTCCTACAGAAAGCTCAGATGGAATATTGGAACGGAACCCTGACGCAGATGTGAACTCAGCCTTTGAAAGCTGACAATAAGCTGATCACAAAGCGTCCCTCTGCTGGGAACCCAGTGATCAGCTGTAATCTATGGAAAAGTAAGTGTTTAATTTCACTGCAGCACCACCACAGGGGAAATAAAGTATTACACTGTGTCCATTTATTTACAGGTCCTCCAGAGCAAGTGTCACTCTTGGTAACCTGTAAGAGGGTAACCACCAGGGTTAAATTGTGTAACTTTAATTCTGTTTGTTTTCTGTTTTCAGATGGTGATGACTTCTCCAGGGGTAGAGAGTTGTATTACAGGATAATTCCTGAGAGGATAGCCTGAAACTCCATGGAGCATGTGATCGGGGGAATAGAGAAGGGGGTACGGTCAGAGTTAAGTGCGAGGCCAAGGGCTGTCTACACTGCTAAGAAACATGTTGCACTTTGGGTACTTTCGGCCCCGGGCAGTGTTATTCCTGAGCACCATGTTTGGCACATGGTAATTAACACTATTCAGCACTCTCCTAGTGCTGAACCCTTCGAGATGCGCAAGCATAAACACGTAGTCGCGAGATTCGGGTAAAGGAAAGTTGGAGTCTCACACCGACTAAAGGTGTGTGCTGTGCCAGATTGTTGGACGGGCGGGAGCTGCCAAAGGCTGTAAAAAGATGAATTTTCAGACAGGGCAAAAGCTGTCACATGCCAGGCAAGGTGGGAGCTGTTGATTACGAAGCGGGGCAGAAGCCGAGGAGGCCTACTAGAGTCAGATTGCCAGGTGGGGCGGAAGCCGATGAGAACAGGAATACTAGGTGGGCAGAGTTGAATAGGGGGAAAGTCATCGACACCACTAACTATTATACATAGATGACTTTATTTAACCCCTTAACGACATCCAACGTATGGGTATGTCGTTGTCGTTAGGTACTTGACGCAATCCAACGTATGGGTACGTTGGAGCGTTAAGTGGTCACTGTGTCTAAAGACACGGTGACAGAGTAAAGGCAGTAGTCGTGGTGCCACCCCCCGTAGCCATGGTGGGCGTTTCAAACGCCCTTTACCAGCTCTGCCCACCTTATTCCAGTTTGGAACGGTGAGCAGAGCTGGTGTGTGAGTCTGTGAACCGAATACTTTCCGTTGCTGAGGCCTTCTGTGCTGCGATCGTCATCTTCTGCATCTTGCTTTGTGATCACTGACTGTGATCATCATCATCAACTGTGCTGCTGCTGTTTATTTTTTTCAGCAGCAGCAGCAGCACTAGTGATTCCTGAATTTCCCAGTCCCTGTTCCAGCCCCCCCCACACCTCCTGCCCCCTCCCCCTTCCTCCCTCCTCCGTATACATCCTGCGGCCGCCGATCATAGACCCATCCTGCGTTGTCACCGCCAATCCTCTGCAGCTTAGAGATATTCCTCCAGGGAGAACTTTTGTTCGGGTGGCTGACAGAAAAAGAATTCTCCGCTGGGGACACAGTTTTAAACTGGCTGGGCACGCTGGTGTCCGTAAAACCCAAGACCTGGTCGCTCGTCACTTCTGGTGGCCCACGCTACCTAAAGATGTTCTGGACTTTGTCTCTGCTTGCACGGTGTGTGCCTCTAACAAGGTGGCTCACAGCAAGCCTGCCGGCCTGCTTCAACCCCTGCCTGTACCCAGTGCCCCCTGGCAGCACATCGCTATGGACTTCGTCACGGACCTTCCTCTCTCAGCAGGATGCAACACCATCTGGGTGGTGGTGGACCGGTTCTCTAAGATGGCACATTTTATCCCGCTAACCGGCCTACCCTCTGTTCCTCGACTAGCAAGCTTCTTCATTCAGCACATCTTCCGCTTGCATGGCTTGCCTCTTCACATTGTGTCCGACCGGGGGGTTCAGTTTACCTCCAAGTTCTGGAGAGCCCTCTGTAAACTCCTGGATGTGAGTTTGGACTTTTCCTCTGCCTATCACCCCCAGTCCAATGGGCAAGTTGAGAGGATCAACCAGATCATGGAAAATTACCTCCGCCACTTCATTTCTTCACAGCACGATAACTGGGTACAGCTTCTTCCATGGGCGGAGTTTTCATATAACAACCACACAAGTGAGTCCACCACCTCCACTCCGTTTCACATCGTGTACAGTCAACATCCCAGAGTTCCTCTTCCAGTGTCGACTTCATCTCAGGTACCCGCTGCTGACTCTGCATATGGAGACTTCCTGCAAATCTGGCAACAGACCCGGTCCACTATTTTGCAGGCGGTCGAACGCATGAAGCGTAAGGCAGATACCAAAAGAAGAGAGCCGCCTCAGTATCTTCCTGCGACTAAAGTCTGGCTGTCCTCTCGAAACATTCGCTTGAGGGTGCCTTCATACAAGTTTGCTCCCAGGTTCCTTGGTCCCTTCGAGATCCTGCAACAAATTAACCCTGTTTCCTATAAGCTGCGGCTGCCCCCTACCCTCAGAATCCCTAACTCCTTCCATGTGTCCCTCCTGAAACCAGTGGTCCTGAACCGCTACAGCAAGACCTCTAGTTCCACAGTTGCCTCCAGCGGCCCTTCTGATGTATTCGAGGTAAAGGAGATCCTGGACCGCAAGAGGGTAGGAGGAAGGACTTTCTATCTGGTGGACTGGAGAGGGTTTGGTCCTGAGGAGAGGTCCTGGGAGCCAGAAGAGAACCTCAGTGCTCCTGCTCTTATTAAAAAGTTCCTCTCTCACTCTGGCCCCAAGAAGAGTGGGCGTAAGAGGGGGGATACTGTAGCGCCCATGGCCGCGGGCCGTCGGGTTCACTCACCTCCCGACGCCCGCAGCCATGGATCTGTGAGCGCTGGCCTCCGTCTCCCTCCTAGGAGATGCCAGCGCTCGCTTCCGCTCCGTCCGGCCGGGTCCCGTAGGGTGCGCGCGCACGCTCGAGCCCGCTCTTAAAGGGCCAGCGCGCGCACATGGAATCAATTATCATTAACCCACGTGATTCCCTGCTCTATAAGAATGCCCCAGCCCTTCTGATCCTTGCCTGAGCGTTGTTAGTCTTTCCCTGTCTGTCTCGCAAATGGTCCCTTAGTGTCTCCCGTTCCTGCTGTTACCCGTGCCCTGTTACCGTTCCTGTATTCCGCATTGTTCCTGTGCCTACCCGTGTTCAAGTGTCATCTGCCACGTCAAGTGCCATCTGCCACGTCAATTACCATCGGCTCATCGGATACTGCCCGCCACGTCTGGCACCACTTACCGCACCTGTCTCCATCCGTGCTGAGGCCACAGTCACCGCCCGGACTATTACAGGTACCTAAACATTACTGTCTGCTATCTACTTTCACATAGACTGTGACCTGGTCAGCTGCCTCCCCGCTACGGCGGAGCGGCCTAGTGGGTCCACAAACCCAGTGCCCGTGACACCAACTCCGTATTATTTGCAATGGGATGTCCAACAAGGTCATATAGGTGTGATGGTCAGGGATCACATACTTTTGGCCATATAGTGTAGTGTACAATATATTAAGGAATTGTATAATAAAGGGACAACTGTGCATCTAAAGTAGAAATAAACTCACTAAATCTGTACTGCTCACTGATCGTATTGCTCCCAGTGTTTACAAGCTGGGCAGCTAAACGTGGGTTGGACTTCTGCAGTGTGATTGCTCTAGATTCCTATTTATTATAGAATATAATTTTTACAGTGCTGATAGCTGAGTGCACCAAGCAAAGCATCATATAGTAACACCCAGTATATACAATGAAGGAAATAAGTATTTGATCCCTTGCTGATTTAGTAAGTTTGCCCACTGTCAAAGACATGAACAGTCTAGAATTTTTAGGCTAGGTTAATTTTACCAGTGAGAGATAGATTATATATAAAAAAAAAGAAAGAAAATCACATAGTCAAAATTATATATATTTATTTGCATTGTGCACAGAGAAATAAGTATTTGATCCCTTTGGCAAACAAGATTAATACTTTGTGGCAAAACCCTTGTTGGCAAGCACAGCAGTCAGACGTTTTTTGTAGTTGATGATGAGGTTTGCACACATGTTAGATGGAATTTTGGCCCACTCCTCTTTGCAGATCATCTGTAAATCATTAAGATTTCGAGGCTGTCACTTGGCAACTCGGATCTGCAGCTCCCTCCATAAGTTTTTGATGGGATTAAGGTCTGGAGACTGGCTAGGCCACTCCATGACCTTAATGTGCTTATTTTTGAGCCACTCCTTTGTTGCCTTGGCTGTATGTTTCGGGTCATTGTCGTGCTGGAAGACCCAGCCACGAGCGATTTTTAATGTCCTGGTGGAGGGAAGGAGGTTGTCACTCAGGATTTGACGGTACATGGCTCCATCCATTCTCCCATTGATGCGGTGAAGTAGTCCTGTGCCCTTAGCAGAGAAACACCCCCAAAACATAATGTTTCCACCTCCATGCTTGACAGTGGGGACGGTGTTCTTTGGGTCATAGGCAGCATTTCTCTTCCTCCAAACACGGCGAGTTGAGTTAATGCCAAATTGCTCAATTTTAGTCTCATCTGACCACAGCACCTTCTCCCAATCACTCTCAGAATCATCCAGATGTTCATTTGCGGGCACTGCAGGATTTTAATCCATTACGGCGTAATGTGTTACCAATGGTTTTCTTGGTGACTGTGGTCCCAGCTGCCTTGAGATCATTAACAAGTTCCCCCCGTGTAGTTTTCGGCTGAGCTCTCACCTTCCTCAGGATCAAGGATACCCCACGAGGTGATATTTTGCATGGAGCCCCAGATCGATGTCGATTGACAGTCATTTTGTATGTCTTCCATTTTCTTACTATTGCACCAACAGTTGTTTCCTTCTCACCCAGCGTCTTACTTATGGTTTTGTAGCCCATTCCAGCCTTGTGCAGGTCTATAATCTTGTCCCTGACATCCTTAGAAAGCTCTTTGGTCTTGCCCATGTTGTAGAGGTTAGAGTCAGACTGATTAATTGAGTCTGTGGACAGGAGTCTTTTATACAGGTGACCATGTAAGACAGCTGTCTTTAATGCAGGCACCAAGTTGATTTGGATCGTGTAACTGGTCTGGAGGAGGCTGAACTCTTAATGGTTGGTAGGGGATCAAATACTTATTTCTCTGTGCACAATGCAAATAAATATATATCATTTTGACTATGTGATTTTCTGTCTTTTTTTTATATAATCTATCTCTCACTGGTAAAATTAACCTAGCCTAAAAATTCTAGACTGTTCATGACTTTGACAGTGGGCAAACTTACAAAATCAGCAAGGGATCAAATACTTATTTCCTTCACTGTATCTGTATGTCTATATCTTAAGATGGTGATCACAGGCTGTGAACATCGATTTCTTAACTTAGCAATACAGGAAACTCATAAGTGTCAAGAAAAGAGGGTGTTACTTGCATGCCACATACTATGCAACCCATTTACTTATAATGTCCATGTAGAAAAGTGGTGGCACCACACAACCTGCAGTAGCTCAGTGGCCTCTGCTACATTGAGCAGTACCCAGTATTAGTAAATATGCTCAGTGTATACATGTAAGTTTATTCTATCTTGCTTTTTTTTATCTTTTTGTACTTGTTGGACAACCTTTTTAAAGGGGTATTACCATCATATAATGTTATGGCTGATCGCTAGGATATGCCATAACATTCTGATCAGTAGCGGTCTACAAAATAAAGGTCTATATCTTGGTATACGCTTTTTCACTGGATGGATGTAAATTGAATAGTGTAGTCTACTATGCTATTCACTCGAGTAAATAAAAAAATGTATACCAACGTATACCACCCCGACATATGCCTAAAGCCAACTCTTTCAGCATAAGTCAAATCATTGGGACCCTATAGATATGTTCGACTTTTGGCCTTCCCGGCGCATACACTGATATGTGTTCTCAGCTTAATAAGGCTATGTTCACACTTATGTCGTGGCTTCTGTTGGCTGTATGACGGATCCAAACAACACATTATAGGTCATTTTGGTCTGTCAGGCGCCGTTCAGATCTGTCGTACAACAAAGGTAAGCCGTGACGCAGATGTAAACATAGCCAGGCTGAGTTCACACTGCGTTTGTAGTGTATTTTAAAGGGTAACTAAATGTTAAAAAAACTTGTGACATGTCAGAAGTTTTGATCGGTGCGGTTCCGAGCACTGAGACCCCTACTGATCACTAAAACGAAGCAGCTTAACTTCTGATCGGCCTTCCTCGGAGCGGTGTGCAGGCTCAATAGAAAGTATATGAACCCGTACATCAACTGCTTGGCTTTCCGAGAAAAGACAATCAGAAACGAAGCGGCTCAGCGCTCACGGGAGCGCTTCTGCCGCTTTGTTTTGGAGATAAGTCCGAGCACTGAGACCCCCACTGATCAAAATTTTTTGAATGTTTAGTTAAACATATTCCTTCAAGGTTTCCATCATTTTGGTGACAAGAATAGCGCTGCATACCAAAGTGACTAAACTGCCAATGGAGGCTCCAAATTGCACCCTGGATGCAGATCTCATATTGTTAACATTACTGAAACTAAGCATAGCAGCGTTAAATAATATTTGTCCATCTGCCCCTTGTTTTTTTCAAAAGTTAGTAAATTTTCCCGCTAAAATTAGGCAGATTAGGGCTAGGTTAGCAACATCAGGTGAAATGTCCTTGAAATTTCCTCTTCCGTTATTATTAAAAATTGTGTTTAAATCAGCATTTGTTGGATCTGTATCTGGAAAAACAGGATGAACACCAATATGGTAATGATTACAGCTTTCACATAATGTTTTCTCAGACTGCTTACCTGTGAAATCTATTTCATGATAGGGGTTCTCTGCTTTGGACAATCCCTACTTGTAAGGCTGCGTTCACATCTGCGTCAGGGCTCCGTTCTGACATGCCGTCTAAATTTTCCGTCTTAACGGAGCCCTGACTGACACAAACGGAAACCAGAGGTCGACTACACTATTGATTCCGTCAAAACGACAGAACCCCTGCACAATGGAGACAAACGGAAACCATTTGCACCGTATCCGTCACCATTGAAAACAATGGTGATGGTTTGTGTCAGTCAGGGCTCCGTTCCTACAGAAAGCTCAGATGGAATATTGGAACGGAACCCTGACGCAGATGTGAACTCAGCCTTTGAAAGCTGACAATAAGCTGATCACAAAGCGTCCCTCTGCTGGGAACCCAGTGATCAGCTGTAATCTATGGAAAAGTAAGTGTTTAATTTCACTGCAGCACCACCACAGGGGAAATAAAGTATTACACTGTGTCCATTTATTTACAGGTCCTCCAGAGCAAGTGTCACTCTTGGTAACCTGTAAGAGGGTAACCACCAGGGTTAAATTGTGTAACTTTAATTCTGTTTGTTTTCTGTTTTCAGATGGTGATGACTTCTCCAGGGGTAGAGAGTTGTATTACAGGATAATTCCTGAGAGGATAGCCTGGAACTCCATGGAGCATGTGATCGGGGGAATAGAGAAGGGGGTACGGTCAGAGTTAAGTGCGAGGCCAAGGGCTGTCTACACTGCTAAGAAACATGTTGCACTTTGGGTACTTTCGGCCCCGGGCAGTGTTATTCCTGAGCACAATGTTTGGCACATGGTAATTAACACTATTCAGCACTCTCCTAGTGCTGAACCCTTCGAGATGCGCAAGCATAAACACGTAGTCGCGAGATTCGGGTAAAGGAAAGTTGGAGTCTCACACCGACTAAAGGTGTGTGCTGTGCCAGATTGTTGGACGGGCGGGAGCTGCCAAAGGCTGTAAAAAGATGAATTTTCAGACAGGGCAAAAGCTGTCACATGCCAGGCAAGGTGGGAGCTGTTGATTACGAAGCGGGGCAGAAGCCGAGGAGGCCTACTAGAGTCAGATTGCCAGGTGGGGCGGAAGCCGATGAGAACAGGAATACTAGGTGGGCAGAGTTGAATAGGGGGAAAGTCATCGACACCACTAACTATTATACATAGATGACTTTATTTAACCCCTTAACGACATCCAACGTATGGGTATGTCGTTGTCGTTAGGTACTTGACGCAATCCAACGTATGGGTACGTTGGAGCGTTAAGTGGTCACTGTGTCTAAAGACACGGTGACAGAGTAAAGGCAGTAGTCGTGGTGCCACCCCCCGTAGCCATGGTGGGCGTTTCAAACGCCCTTTACCAGCTCTGCCCACCTTATTCCAGTTTGGAACGGTGAGCAGAGCTGGTGTGTGAGTCTGTGAACCGAATACTTTCCGTTGCTGAGGCCTTCTGTGCTGCGATCGTCATCTTCTGCATCTTGCTTTGTGATCACTGACTGTGATCATCATCATCAACTGTGCTGCTGCTGTTTATTTTTTTCAGCAGCAGCAGCAGCACTAGTGATTCCTGAATTTCCCAGTCCCTGTTCCAGCCCCCCCCACACCTCCTGCCCCCTCCCCCTTCCTCCCTCCTCCGTATACATCCTGCGGCCGCTGATCAGCAATTTTTGGCACAGGACTTTTTTTTTTACAGTTTTGCACCATCTCCGTGTGTGCGCCCTGCGGCCACTGAGTGCTGATCAGTGACCGACATCACTGATCAGTCTGTGGTAATTTTTTTTTTACGCAGGTTTTGATTTTTTCTTTTTCTGCCAGCAACATCTGTGTGTGTGTGCCCTGCAGCCTCTGAGCGCTGATCAGTGACCGCCATCACTGATCGTCATTTTTGCTCTTTTTTTGGCACAGTTTTTTTATTTCGGGCCTATTTTTACTGCACCATTTTCTTGTGCTGAGTCCATAATCAGCCACAGTGGTAATTTATTGACACAGGGTTTTTTTGGGCATTTTTTTTTTCCATTTTTCTGCCAGCACCGTCTCCGTGTGTGCGACCTGCAGCCCTTGAGCGCTGATCAGTGACCACCATCACTGATCGGCATCTGTGCTAATTTTTTGGCGCAGGCTTATTTTTTGGCCTATTTTTTTTGCACTATCTTTTTATGTGCGCCCTGCGGCCACTGAGTGCTGAGTCTATAATCAGCCTCAGTGGTAATTTGTTGACGCAGGTTTTTTTGGGCCTTTTTTTATATATAAAACTGTAAAAAAGTTTAAAAAAAAAGTTAAATGAAATATAGTTACGTGTAGCTAGTACCTGCATAGGTAGGACGTTAGGGTAGCAGTATTTTCGGAGTAGCTAATACCTGCATAGGTAGGACGTTAGGGTAGCGGTAGTTTAGGGGTAGCTAGTACCGGCATAGGTAGGGCGTTAGAGTAGCGGTAATTTCGGAGTAGCTAGTACCTGCCTATGTAGGGCGTTAGGGTAGCGGTAGTTTAGGGGTAGCTAGTACCTGCATAGGTAGGGCATTAGGGTAGCGGTAGTTTAGGGGTAGCTAGTACCTGCATATGTAGGGCGTTAGGGTAGCGGTAGTTTAGGGGTAGCTAGTACCTGCATAGGTAGGGCGTTAGAGTAGCGGTAATTTCGGAGTAGCTAGTACCTGCCTATGTAGGGCGTTTGGGTAGCAGTAGTTTCGGAGTAGCTAATACCTGCATAGGTAGGACGTTAGGGTAGCAGTAGTTTCGGAGTAGCTAATACCTGCATAGGTAGGACGTTAGGGTAGCGGTAGTTTAGGGGTAGCTAGTACCGGCATAGGTAGGGCGTTAGAGTAGCGGTAATTTCGGAGTAGCTAGTACCTGCCTATGTAGGGCGTTAGGGTAGCGGTAGTTTAGGGGTAGCTAGTACCTGCATAGGTAGGGCATTAGGGTAGCGGTAGTTTAGGGGTAGCTAGTACCTGCATATGTAGGGCGTTAGGGTAGCGGTAGTTTAGGGGTAGCTAGTACCTGCATAGGTAGGGCGTTAGAGTAGCGGTAATTTCGGAGTAGCTAGTACCTGCCTATGTAGGGCGTTAGGGTAGCGGTAGTTTAGGGGTAGCTAGTACCTGCATAGGTAGGGCGTTAGGGTAGCGGTAGTTTAGGGGTAGCTAGTACCTGCATAGGTAGGGCGTTAGGGTAGCGGTAGTTTAGGGGTAGCTAGTACCTGCATATGTAGGGCGTTAGGGTATCGGTAGTTTAGGGGTAGCTAGTACCTGCATAGGTAGGGAGTTTGGGTAGCGGACGTATAGGTTAGCGTTCGTTTTATAATAAAAAAAATTGCATAACATTTTAGGTAGTTTTAGCTATACAAATTTTCTAGAGTTAGTGTCAATTTACTGTATTATATTTCTTATACTACAGTTTTTTTTCTAAAATATAGTGCTACATTTAGTGTCAGTGGTTACTGTAGCTTTATAGTTTTAGTCTAAATTGATTGCAGTATAATTTTTATACTACAGTTTTTTTTAGCACTAATATATAGCGTTACAGATTTAGCGTCAGTTAGTGACGGACATTCAGTTTTTTTATTGAAGTTCGTTCACTAAATTTTACATAGCGTAATTTTATAGTTTTAGCCTAAATTTACTGCAGTAGTTTTTATATTCCAATTTTTTTTTTAGCAGATTGAACGTCACTAAATTTTAGTTAGTGTCAGGTAGTCAGGAAATTCTTTACAGTTTTATATTGCCAGAATTTTTTGTTACTGAAGTTTGTTCAGTAAATTTTTTATACTTCCATTTTTTTCTAAACTTTTATTTTCTATCTTTCTTCTCTTCTTTTTCTTTTTTTATCCAGCAATTTTGAAATACAGGTGTAAAAGTACAACACACACAAACCCCTGTGTAAAAATAAAGTCAGTGTTACACGTGTTCAAGCACTACCCACCCCCCTAATAAAATTGTCCCAATCATCCCAAAGGGTCTATTCAGCAGAGGAGGCATACGCCATCCTGGCCTCTGACACTGATTCCGTCAGCGAGGGAGAAGAGGAATTCACCCCATACATCTTGTCCTCGTCCTCCTCATCATCATCCAGTGATGAAGAACCCCCGCAAAGGCGACCCAGGACATCAGCTGTGGCAACCCCCCAGATAAGTGATCCCGTGTGGAACCCACCCCCTGAGAATTATGAGCCTCAGATCCCCGAATTCATAGGTAGCTCAGGAACTCATTTTGAGACTGAAGGCCTCACAGAAATAGATTTTTTAAAGGTTTTCTTCAGTGAGGATTTAGTTAATTTGATGGTGGCCCAGACCAATTTATATGCCCAGCAATTTATTGCCCAGAACCCCACATCATCATATGCTAGACCCTTCAAGTGGACCCCTGTAGATGCAGCGGAGATGCTCAAATTTTGGGGCATTGTGCTGCATATGGGGCTAGTAAAGAAGCCACAGATCAGGCAATACTGGAGTACAGATGTTTTGTACAACACCCCAATTTACCGCATGGCAATGCCCCGGAGTCGCTTTGAAGCTATTATAAAATTTTTGCATTATAATAATAATGCACAGTTGTAATGGCAGGAAGGAGGTGAAGGGAAAGTGAGCCCTAATCTACCCACCGCCCTGTCCCTGCCTACTTGCAACGACCCGCCCTAGGCGACGAGGTACAACTGGGCGGCGGTCCCTACGCTGGCTAAGTGCACAGGAAGACAAACAGGGAACACGCAAGGGAAGGGGCAGTAGCCACGGAACGCCACGAGGAAACGGGGCGGCGAACGAACAGTCAGGACCAGGACGAAGTGAGTACACCCGAGCGGGCACGGAGACAGAAGCAAGCCAGGGGCAAAGCAAGCAGAACTGCAGCAAGGCAGAAGCATGGCAGAAGCAGGCTGGAGCAAGCAGCAGTGGGGCCAGGAATCCAAAAGAATTACAAGCACTGAGGGAGAGCACAGGGCAGGTAATAAAGGGCAGGGGGCGGAGCTAACTCCGACAGACCAGGCCGCGATAGGCTCTCCCACTCCTGAGCCTGCCACCCTGGTTGGTGGGAGATGGTGTCAGTCGAACAGGTCTGGCCTCAGGTGTGGATTGATTAATCCCAGGAGTATAGCTAGATGAAGTACCTGGCAGATCCCTAACAGTACTCCCCCTTTTATGAGGGGCCACCGGACCCTTACTAAGGGGACCCGGTTTAGTGGGGAAGAGGAGGTGGAACCTCCTGATCAATACCCCAGCGTGAACATCACGGGCAGGTACCCAAGTCCTCTCCTCCGGCCCGTATCCTCTCCAATGGACCAGGTACTGGAGGGAGCCCTGGACCATCCTACTGTCCATAATCTTGGCCACCTCGAATTCCACCCCCTCAGGGGTGAGAACGGGAACAGGAGGTATCCTCGAGGGGGACCAGGACGGGGAGCAGCGTTTAAGGAGGGAGGCATGGAAGACGTCATGTATGCGAAAGGATGGGGGGAGCTCCAGACGGAAGGATACAGGGTTGAGGACTTCAATGATCTTATAAGGTCCAATAAATCGGGGAGCAAACTTCCTGGACGGGACCTTAAGGCGCAAGTTCCTGGACGACAACCAGACCAAATCCCCGACGACAAACCGGGGGTTAGCAGAACGTCTACTATCCGCCTGAATCTTTTGTGTGCTCTGGGACGCCTCTAGGTTCTTCTGAACCTGGGCCCAGACAGTGCACAGTTCCCGATGAACCTCCTCTACCACCTCAGGATTATTGGAACAACCAGGGGAGACGGAGGAGAACCTTGGGTTAAACCCGAAATTACAGAAAAACGGGGAGACCCCTGACGAGTTACTGACCCGGTTATTCAGGGAAAATTCAGCGAGGGGAAGGAATGAGACCCAATCGAATTGACAGTCAGAGATGAAACACCTTAAATATCGTTCCAGGGATTGGTTGGTCCTTTCCGTTTGGCCATTAGTTTCGGGATGGAAGGCGGAGGAGAAGGACAGATCAATCTCCAACTTTTTACAAAAAGCTCTCCAAAATAAGGAAACAAATTGTACCCCTCTGTCAGAAACGATATTGACTGGGGCCCCATGGAGACGCAGGATGTGTTTCACAAACAAAGAAGCTAACGTCTTGGCGTTAGGTAGCTTCTTAAGGGGCACAAAGTGGCACATCTTGCTGAAGCGGTCGACTACCACCCACACCACCGACTTGCCCTGAGATGGAGGCAAATCGGTGATAAAATCCATGGAGATATGGGTCCAAGGTCTCTGGGGGATGGGCAAGGAACGTAGTAGGCCCGCAGGTCGGGACCTAGGGGTTTTGGACCTAGCGCAAACCTCACAAGCGGCGACGTAAGCCCTAACATCTTTAGGCAACCCAGGCCACCAATAGTTTCTGGTAATGAGGTGTTTGGTGCCCAAGATGCCAGGATGACCAGATAGAGCGGAGTCATGGTTTTCCCTGAGTACCCTCAGCCGGTATTGCAGGGGAACAAACAGTTTGTCCCCAGGGACGTTCCCGGGGGCTGTACCCTGATCAGCCGCGATATCAGAAGCTAAATCAGAATCCGTGGCAGAGACGATTATACCAGGGGGTAAAATACAAGCAGGATCCTTCTCGGAAGGAGGATTGGCCATGAAACTACGTGACAGAGCGTCAGCCTTAATATTCTTGGACCCAGCCCTATAGGTAACCAAGAAATTAAATCTGGTAAAGAATAGTGCCCACCGAGCTTGTCTAGGATTAAGCCTCCGGGCCGATTCTAGGAAAACCAGATTCTTGTGATCCGTAAGGACCGTTACCTGGTGTCTGGCCCCCTCCAGGAAGTGCCGCCACTCCTCAAAAGCCCATTTAATGGCTAGAAGTTCGCGGTTGCCAATATCATAGTTACTCTCCGTGGGCGAAAACTTCCTAGAGAAGTAAGCACAGGGGCGGAGATGGGTGAGGGAGCTGGTACCCTGGGACAAGACGGCCCCCACTCCCACCTCGGAAGCGTCAACCTCCACAATAAATGGCTCCTCTTGGTTGGGCTGAATCAGCACGGGGGCCGAGATAAAGCACTTCTTGAGAGTCTCAAAGGCCTGGACGGCCTCAGGGGGCCAATGGAGGACATCGGCACCCTTGCGGGTAAGGTCCGTAAGAGGCTTAGCGACGACCGAGAAGTTGGCAATAAATCTCCTGTAATAGTTGGCGAACCCTAAAAAACACTGTAACGCCTTAAGGGAGGCAGGTTGGACCCATTCCGCCACAGCTTGAACCTTGGCAGGGTCCATGCGGAATTCATGAGGAGTGAGGATTTGCCCTAAAAATGGTATCTCCTGTACCCCAAAGACACATTTTTCAGTCTTAGCAAACAGATTATTCTCCCGAAGGACCTGGAGCACCTTCCTGACATGCTCCACGTGGGAGGACCAGTCCTTGGAAAACACCAGTATGTCATCAAGGTACACAACAAGAAAATTACCCAGGTACTCTCTCAGGATTTCATTAATAAAATTCTGGAAGACAGCAGGGGCATTACACAACCCAAAGGGCATGACCAGGTATTCGAAATGACCCTCGGGTGTGTTGAACGCAGTTTTCCACTCATCCCCCTCTTTGATGCGGATAAGGTTATATGCCCCCCGTAGATCGAACTTAGAAAACCATTGGGCTCCCTGAACCTGATTAAAAAGATCCGGAATCAAAGGAAGTGGGTACTGGTTCCTTACGGTGACCTTATTCAGGTTACGATAATCAATGCACGGCCTAAGACCACCATCCTTCTTCCCCACGAAGAAGAAGCCAGCACCTACAGGAGAAGTCGAGGGGCGAATGAAACCCTTGGCCAGGCATTCTTGGATATACACCCTCATCGCTTCACGTTCAGGACATGAAAGATTAAATATCCTACCCTTAGGAAGCTTGGCACCAGGCACCAAATCGATAGCGCAATCGTAATCTCTATAGGGGGGCAACACCTCGGAGGCCTCCTTAGAAAACACATCGGCGAAGTCCTGAACAAACTCAGGAAGCGTGTTTACCTCCTCCCGGGGAGAAATAGAGTTAACAGAAAGACATGACATAAGACATTCATTACCCCATTTAGTGAGATCCCCAGTATTCCAATCAAATGTGGGATTATGCAACTGCAACCAGGGAAGGCCTAAAACCAGATCAGACGATAATCCCTGCATCACCAGTACAGAGCACTGCTCCAAATGCATGGAGCCAACCAGGAGTTCAAAAACAGGAGTATGCTGAGTAAAATAACCATTAGCAAGGGGGGTTGAGTCGATTCCTACTACAGGGATAGGATAAGGTAAATCAATACAAGGCATCTTTAGAGACATAGCAAATTCCACAGACATGATATTAGCAGATGAGCCAGAATCCACGAAAGCACTGCCCGTGGCAGATCGGCCAGCAAACGAGACCTGAAAGGGAAGCAAAATTTTATTGCGTTTCACATTAACGGGAAATACCTGTGCGCCCAAGTGACCTCCCCGATGATCACTTAGGCGCGGAAGTTTTCCGGCTTCTTATTCTTGCGCCTGGGACAGGTGTTCAGTAGATGCTTGTCGTCCCCACAGTAGAAGCAGAGACCATTCATTCTGCGAAACTCCCTAAGTTGTCGAGGGGACATGGAGGCCCCGAGTTGCATAGGTACCTCCGAGTCCTCCGTGGAGGGGCGAGGAGACGGGACCTCGGGGGGAATCGCAGAAAAGTCAGAGGGGAGCACACTGAAGCGTTCTAGCTGACGTTCCCTGAGACGTCGGTCAAGTCGTACAGCTAGGGCCATAACCTGGTCAAGGGAGTCAGGCGAGGGGTAGCTAACCAGCAGATCCTTCAGGGCGTCAGATAATCCTAACCTAAACTGGCACCTTAGGGCCGGATCGTTCCACTGAGAAGCTACGCACCACTTCCTAAAATCCGAACAGTATTCCTCAACCGGTCTCCTACCCTGACGTAAGGTCACCAGCTGACTCTCGGCTAAAGCAGTCCTGTCAGTCTCGTCGTAAATGAGTCCGAGGGCAGAGAAAAAACGATCAACAGAGGAAAGTTCAGGGGCGTCAGGAGCCAAGGAGAAGGCCCACTCTTGGGGCCCTTCCTGGAGTCGGGATATGATGATACCCACCCGCTGGTTCTCGGAACCAGAGGAGTGGGGCTTTAGGCGGAAATACAGTCTGCAACTCTCCCGGAAGGAGAGAAACGTCTTACGGTCCCCTGAAAACCGGTCAGGTAGCTTGAGGTCAGGTTCTAGAGGTGAGGTGAGGGGTACTACTAAAGCAGCGTCACCCTGATTGACCCTTTGGGCCAGGGCCTGGACCTGTAGGGAGAGGCCCTGCATCTGCTGGGTCAGGGTCTCAAGGGGGTCCATGATAGCGTCAGCGTAGGAGAAATGGTAGACTAGGTAAGGGCTTGTAATTATGTAATGGCAGGAAGGAGGTGAAGGGAAAGTGAGCCCTAATCTACCCACCGCCCTGTCCCTGCCTACTTGCAACGACCCGCCCTAGGCGACGAGGTACAACTGGGCGGCGGTCCCTACGCTGGCTAAGTGCACAGGAAGACAAACAGGGAACACGCAAGGGAAGGGGCAGTAGCCACGGAACGCCACGAGGAAACGGGGCGGCGAACGAACAGTCAGGACCAGGACGAAGTGAGTACACCCGAGCGGGCACGGAGACAGAAGCAAGCCAGGGGCAAAGCAAGCAGGTCAAGCAGAACTGCAGCAAGGCAGAAGCACGGCAGAAGCAGGCTGGAGCAAGCAGCAGTGGGGCCAGGAATCCAAAAGAATTACAAGCACTGAGGGAGAGCACAGGGCAGGTAATAAAGGGCAGGGGGCGGAGCTAACTCCGACAGACCAGGCCGCGATAGGCTCTCCCACTCCTGAGCCTGCCACCCTGGTTGGTGGGAGATGGTGTCAGTCGAACAGGTCTGGCCTCAGGTGTGGATTGATTAATCCCAGGAGTATAGCTAGATGAAGTACCTGGCAGATCCCTAACAACAGTGCCCACCCCACGATAACCCCACATATGACCGCCTATTCAAAATCAGGCCAGTCATTAATCATTTCTGCACCAAATTTCAAGAAGCGTATACCCCACAAAAGAACATTGTAATAGACGAGTCCCTTTTACATTTTAAGGGTAGGCTAAAATTCTGCCAATACCTGCCCAGTAAGAGGGCAAGGTATGGGATAAAAATGTACAAGCTGTGTGCGAGAGTAGCTCAGGGTACACCTACAATTTTCAGGTTTATGAAGAGAAGGACTCCAGGATTGAACCCCCAGAATGCCCCCGTCCCGGGAGTTAGTGCGAAAATAGTGTGGGATTTGGTGCACCCACTGCTGGACCAGGGTTATCACCTTTACGAGGATAACTTCTACACCAGCATCCCACTATTTAAATGCCTCTCCACCAAAAATACTGCAGCATGCGGCACGGTGCGCAAAAACAAGAAAGGCCTCCCTAAAACACTGCTTGGCCAACGTGTTTGAAGGGGTGAGAGCAGGGCATTATGCAGCGAGAACGGGTTGTTCGTCAAGTATAAGGAGAAGAGGGATGTCCTTCTCTTGACCACAATACATGGGAACGGCAGCGCCCCTTTCCCTGTACGAGGTACCACAACAGTGACCCACAAGCCAGATTGCATCGTGGGCTATAACAAGTACATGGGAGGGGTTGATCTCTCAGATCAAGTGCTAAAGCCCTATAGTGCCATGAGAAAAACAAGGGTGTGGTACAAAAAGCTGACCGTGCACATGGTACAGATGGCATTGTATAACGCTTACGTGCTATCCAAATGTGCAGGCCTGACAGGGTCATTTCTTAATTTTCAGGAGGAGATTATCAAGATACTTGTGTTTGACAAGCAGGCAGGGGAGGGCCCAAGCACATCTGCTGAAAGTGAGGGTGCCCATATTGTACCAGGGCAACACTTTGCCGGCATCGTTCCCCAAACTGCAAAGAAGGGAAGATCCCAAAAAATGTACAGAGTGCGTATTAAAAGGGGCATAAGAAGGGACACCACTTATCAGTGCGACACCTTCCCCCGAAAAACCTGGCCTGTGCATAAAGGATTGCTTCAAGGCTTACCACACATCTATGAATTATTAATTTTATTATTCATGTACCCTTTTATTATACTCTGATTTGCTCTTCACAACATACACATGCCCCCACATTATATATTGAAATACCAGTAAATACGGCCTAATTCAACTAAATTCAGACAAAAAACCTGCTAAATGCTAACTATACCCTTAGATAAGTTCCATGAGGGATGTAGTTTCCTAAATGGGATCACTTTTGGGGTGTTCCCACTGTTTTGTTCCCTCAGGGGCTTTGCAAAGGCGGCATGGCGCCACAAACCAATCCCGCAAAATCTGAAAGCCAAATAGCACTTCTTCCCTTCCGAGCACTGCCGTGTGTCCAAACAGCCGTTTATGGTCACATATGGGGTATTGTTTTACTCAGGAGAAACTGCTCTACAAATGTTGGGGTGCTTTTTGTGCTTTAGTTCTTGTGGAAATGAAAAAAAAATAGCTAAATCTACATTTTATTGAAAAAAATGTAGATTTTCATTTTCACGGCTTAATTCCAATAATTTTAGCAAAACACCTGTGGGGTCAAAATGCTAACTATACCCTTAGATAAGTTCCTTGAGGGGTGTAGTTTCCTAAATGGGGTCACTTTTGGGGGGTTTCCACTGTTTTGTCCCCTCAGGGGCTTTGCAATTGTGACATGGCCTCCGCAAACCATTCCAGCTAAATTTGAGCTCCAAAAGTCAAATGGCGCTCTTTCCATTCTGAGCCCTGCCATGTGTCCAAACAGCCATTTATGACCACATATGGGGTATTGTTTTACTCAGGAGAAACTGCTCTACAAATGTTTGGGTGCGTTTGCTGCTTTAGTTCTCGTGGAAATGAGAAAAAAATTAGCTAAACCTACTTTTTATTGAAAAAAATGTAGATTTTAATTTTCATGGCCTACTTCCAATAATTTCTGCAAAACACCTGTGGGGTCAAAATGCTAACTATACCCTTAGATAAGTTCCTTGAGGGGTGTAGTTTCCTAAATGGGGTCACTTTTGGGGGGTTTCCACTGTTTTGTCCCCTCAGGGGCTTTGCAATTGTGACATGGCCTCCGCAAACCATTCCAGCTAAATTTGAGCTCCAAAAGTCAAATGGCGCTCTTTCCATTCTGAGCCCTGCCATGTGTCCAAACAGCCATTTATGACCACATATGGGGTATTGTTTTACTCAGGAGAAACTGCTCTACAAATGTTTGGGTGCGTTTGCTGCTTTAGTTCTCGTGGAAATGAGAAAAAAATTAGCTAAACCTACTTTTTATTGAAAAAAATGTAGATTTTAATTTTCACGGCCTACTTCCAATAATTTCTGCAAAACACCTGTGGGGTCAAAATGCTAACTATACCCTTAGATAAGTTCCTTGAGGGGTGTAGTTTCCTAAATGGGGTCACTTTTGGGGGGTTTCCACTGTTTTGTCCCCTCAGGGGCTTTGCAATTGTGACATGGCCTCCGCAAACCATTCCAGCTAAATTTGAGCTCCAAAAGTCAAATGGCGCTCTTTCCATTCTGAGCCCTGCCATGTGTCCAAACAGCCATTTATGACCACATATGGGGTATTGTTTTACTCAGGAGAAACTGCTCTACAAATGTTGGGGTGCTTTTTGTGCTTTAGTTCTTGTGGAAATGAAAAAAAAATAGCTAAATCTACCTTTTATTGAAAAAAATGTAGATTTTCATTTTCACGGCTTAATTCCAATAATTTTAGCAAAACACCTGTGGGGTCAAAATGCTAACTATACCCTTAGATAAGTTCCTTGAGGGGTGTAGTTTCCTAAATGGGGTCACTTTTGGGGGGTTTCCACTGTTTTGTCCCCTCAGGGGCTTTGCAATTGTGACATGGCCTCCGCAAACCATTCCAGCTAAATTTGAGCTCCAAAAGTCAAATGGCGCTCTTTCCATTCTGAGCCCTGCCATGTGTCCAAACAGCCATTTATGACCACATATGGGGTATTGTTTTACTCAGGAGAAACTGCTCTATAAATGTTTGGGTGCGTTTGCTGCTTTAGTTCTCGTGGAAATGAGAAAAAAATTAGCTAAACCTACTTTTTATTGAAAAAAATGTAGATTTTAATTTTCACGGCCTACTTCCAATAATTTCTGCAAAAAACCTGTGGGGTCAAAATGCTCACTATACCCCTAGATAATTTTCTTGAGGGGTTTAGCTTCCTAAATAGGGTCACTTTTGGGGGGTTTCTACTGTTTTGTCACCACAAGACCTTTTCAAACCTGACATGGTGCCTAAAATATATTCTAATAAAAAGGAGGCCCCAAAATCCTCTAGGTGCTCCTTTGCTTCTGAGGCTTGTGTTTCAGTCCATTACCACTCTAGGGCCACATGTGAGATATTTCTAAAAACTGCAGAACCTGGGCAATAAATATTAAGTAACGTTTCTCTGGTAAAACCTTCTGTGTTACAGAAAAAATTGGACTAAAACAGATTTTTTGCAAAAAAAATGAAATTTGTAAATTTCTCCTCTATTTTGGTGTAATTCCTGTGAAGCACCTAAAGGGTTAAGAAACTTTCTAAAAGCTGTTTTTAATAGTTTGAGGGGTTAGGTTTTTAAAATGGGGTGATTTATGGGGGGTTTCTAATATATAAGGCCCTCAAAGTCACTTTAGAACTGAACTTGTCCTTAAAAAAATAGCCTTTTGAAATTTTCTTGAAATTGTGAGGAATTGCTGCTAAAGTTCTAAGCCTTGTAACATCCTAGAAAAAGAAAAGAATGTTCAAAAAATGATGCCAACATAAAGTAGACGTATGAGATATGTGAACTAATAACTATTTTGTGTGGTATTACTATCTGTTTTACAAGCAGATACTTTTAAATTTAGAAAAATGTTAATTTAAAATTTTTCTCTACATTTTGGTGTTTTTTTTTTTTACAAATAAACACTGAATGTATCGACCACATTTTACGACTAACTTAAAGTCCAATGTGTCATGAGAAAACAATCTCAGAATCGCTTGGATAGGTGAAAGCATTCCAAAGTTATTACCACTTAAAGAGGCTCTGTCACCAGATTTTGCAACCCCTATCTGCTATTGCAGCAGATAGGCGCTGCAATGTAGATTACAGTAACGTTTTTATTTTTAAAAAACGAGCATTTTTGGCCAAGTTATGACCATTTTTGTAATTATGCAAATGAGGCTTGCAAAAGTCCAAGTGGGTGTGTTTAAAAGTAAAAGTCCAAGTGGGCGTGTATTATGTGCGTACATCGGGGCGTTTTTAATACTTTTACTAGCTGGGTGCTCTGAAGAGAAGTAACATCCTCTTCTCTTCAGAACGCCCAGCTTCTGACAGTGCAGATCTGTGACGTCACTCACAGGTCCTGCATCGTGACGGCCACATCGGCACCAGAGGCTACAGTTGATTCTGCAGCAGCATCAGCGTTTGGCCTGGTCCATAAGGCGAAAACAGGCTGTGTCCTTAACCCCTAGGCGCACCACGACGCAACTGTACTTCCATGTGGCCAGTGTCTTAGCGCACAGGGACGTACAGTTACTGCGCAGTTCCCGGTGATAGTGTGCACCGGGAAGCCAGCTGTCCTTGACAGCTGACACTCCACTGTATGCCGATCAGCGGCTTATTTCCGCTGATATCGGCAATTAACCCCTTAATTGCGGTGATCGATTGTAATCACCGCATTTTAGGGGTTTCTAGCACATCGGCAGACCTCACAATGAAATTGTGAGGTTCGCAGATGGCTAGCATGGCCACTGGAGGCCAAGTAATGGAGAAGATTATCAGGACCAGCCTCCTGATAGACTTCCTGTCAGAGTGACAGGATGTCACTGCCGTTCACGATGCACACTGCCGGTGACAGTGTCTGTGATAGTGTGCATCGGGAACCGGGACGTCAGCTGTCCCTGACAGCTGACACTCCACTGTTGCCGATCAGTGGCTCATTGCCGCTGATTTTGTTAATTAACCCGTTAAATGCGGAGCTCGATTGCGATCGCATGTAGGGGGTTTGTAGCACATCAACAGCTCCCATGCAATTGTGGGGGCTGCTGATGCTTGTGATGCCACACGAGAGCCAGACAACGGCCTCCGGCCCTGCCATGTACGGAAGCCTATGAGGACCAGCCTCTGTCTGGTCCTCGTAGACTAACTGTCAGAGTGACTGTGACGTCACACTGACAGTTGGAATACATTACACTACCTAGGTAGAGTAATATATTCTAGCAGTGGTCAGAGCTGCAGGTAAAAAAAGAAAGTGTAAAAAGTAGAAAAAAGTTAATAAAAATGTTTTACAAAAGTGTAAAAATAAAAGATTTTTTTTTCCTATAATAAGTCTCTTATTATAGGGATAAAATTAAACCGTTAAAAAACAGTACACATATTTGGTATCACCGCGTTCGTAACGACCCAATCTATAAAACAATATATATTATTTTTACCGCACGGTGAACGCCGCAAAAATAATAAACGAAAATCAATGCCAGAATCACAATTTTTTTGGTCACCACCCCTCCCAAAATATAGAATAAAAAGTGATCAAAAGGTTGTATGTACCAAAAAATGGTAACAATAAAAACTACAGCTCGTCCTGCCAAAAATAAGCCCTCACACCGCTCAATTCATGGAAAAATAAAAAAGTTATGGCGTTTGGAAGGCGGGGAGTGAGAAACTAAAATGGAAAAGCAAAAAAGGATCAGTCCTGCAAAGGTTAATTAATTTCTATTAAAAAAATAATTTATTACCACATGTGGGGTATTGTCGTACTCGGGAGAGATTGCGTTACAAATTTAGGGTGACTTTTTCTCCTTTATCCCTTGTGAAAATGAAAAAATTCAACATTTTAGTGGACAAAAATGTTTATATTCATTTTCATGGCCTAATTCTACTAAATTCTGCAAAAAACCTGTGTGGTATAAATGCTTACTATACCCCTAGAAAAATTTCTTGAGGGGTGCAGTTTCCCAAATGGGGTCACTTTTGGGGTGTTTCCACTGTTTTGTTCCCTCCAGGGCGTTGCAATCGCGACATGGCACTAAAAACCAATCCTGCAAAATCTGCGCTCCAAAATCCAAATGGTGCTCCCTCCCTTCTGAGCCCTGCCGTGGGTCCAAACATCAGTTTATTACCACATATGGGGTATTTCCGTAATTGGGAGAAGATGCTTTACAAATGTTGGGGTGCATTTTCTTTATTCCTTGTAAATATTATTTTCACAGACTAACTCCAATAAATATAGAAAAATACCTGTGGGGTCAAAGTGCTAACTATACACCTAGATAAATTCCTTGAGGGGTCTAGTTTCCAAAATGGGGTCACTTTTGGGGAGTTTCCACTGTTTTGGCACCACAAGACATCTTCAAACCTGACATAGTGCCTAAAATATAATCTAAAAATAAGCAGGCCCTAAAATTTCACTAGGTGCTCTTTTGCTTCTGAGGCCGGTGTTTCGGTCCATTAGGGCACTAGGGCCACATGTGGGATATTCCTAAAAACTGCAGGACCTGGGCAATAAATATTGAGTTGCGTTTCTCTGGTAAAACCTTGTGTGTTACAGATTTTTTTTTTATTACAAATGAATTTCAGCAAAAAAAAAAAGAAATTTGTAAATTTCCCCTCTTCTTTGCTTTATTTCCTGTGAAATGCCTAAAGGGTTAAGAAACTTTCTGAATGCTGTTTTGAATACTTTGAGGGGTGAAGTTTTTAAAATGGGGGGATTTATTGGGGGATTCTAATATATAAGGCCCTCAAAACCACTTCAGAACTAAACTGGTACCTATAAAAATAGCCTTTTGAAATTTTCTTGAAAATGTGAGAAATTGCTGCTAAAGTTCTAAGCCTTGTAACGTCCTAGAAAAATAAAAGGATGTTCAAAAAACTATGCAAATATAAAGTACACATATGGGAAATAGTGACTATTTTGTGTGGTATTACTATCTGTTTTACAAGCAGAAACATTTAAATTTAGAAAAATGCACATTTTTGCTAATTTTCTCTAAATTTTTGTGTTTTTCACAAATAAATATTTAATTTATTGATCAAATTCTTCCACTATCATAAAGTACAATATGTCACGAGAAAACAATCTTAGAATCGCTTGAATAGGTAAAAGCATTCCCAAGTTATTACCACATAAAGTGACACATGTCAGATTTGAAAAAATCGGCTGTGCCACAAGGCCAAAACAGGCTGCGTCCTAAAGGGGTTAATGGGTTAAGAGACTGGGTATGTGCACACGCAAGCAGGCCTTTACGGCTGAAATGACAGACTGTTTTCAGGAGAAAACAGCTGCCTCGTTTCAGCCGTAAAAGCTCCTCCTCGTATTATGCGAGGCGTCTGTGACGCTCGTAAATCTTGAGCTGCTCTTCATTGAGTTCAATGAAGAACGGCTCAAACTACGTTGCAAAGAAGTGCCCTGCACTTCTTTGCCGAGGCAGTCAATTTACGCGTCGTCGTTTGACAGCTGTCAAACGACGACGCGTAAATTACAGGTCGTCTGCACAGAACGTCGGCAAACCCATTCAAATGAATGGGCAGATGTTTGCCGACGTATTGTAGCCCTATTTTTAGGCGTAAATCGAGGCATAATACGCCTCGTTTACGCCTGAAAATAGGTTGTGTGAACCCAGCCACTGTGTTATTGTATTTGTAATGCTTAAGATTTCTGCCTCTACAATAGATTTAATCTGTAGTAAAGATTCTATTTGCCATCTCGATCGTGTGGGTGATAATTACTCCAATACAAAGAGGGTCCACAAGGGTTCTCCGGTGGTGGGCTATCAATACTGAGATTAAGCTACAACCCCGGGGAGTAAAGCTTGGGATCCGTTGCAGTGGGCCAGATATCTTGCTATGCGAATACCCCGGTACCAAAGAACCAGTGACCAGGGCCACCGTTACAAACCGCTCTCTACTGTGGCCAGTAGATGAGGATTCTGAACAGAGGACCCCCCTCTATAACTCAGAATTCCACCCCCTCAGGCACTTCACTAGGCATGGCACAGTTTTACTTGGAATGTTCCTTTAATTCACATATATTCTACCTTTAGACAAGCTATTTGCGTGGCGAGAAAGGGTGGGGGGGGGGGAGGGGGGACTTGACCAGGAAGTGTAGGTCCTGTTATCTGTCACATATGTATTTGCACAGTCTTGTCTTGCATGATCACTGAAGAGTTCTCGGTTTTGTGCTTCCTTTTTTTCTGTTTTTACTATGGTTACTTCCCTCTTCTTTTTTGGTTTAGTTGCATTACTGTATTTTAATTATAATAATTCTTATTATTTTTACCATTATTATTATAATAATTGTCCCAATTTTCCAGGGGTCTTGCTTAGCAGATAAACTCCTCCCACAATGTAAAGGTTAACGGGACAAAATGCCATTTACTGCCATGAAGAGTTCAATTTTCTCAGACTTTCCTTCTCCTTTTAGAGAGGAACTTCTTTGCATATATGTCACAAGGAGCATTGCCACAAAATGTATTTGACTGTACCAGCTGATCGAGGTTAGAGTTTTCTTGGAAATGTTTGTCCCTGGGAATAGCTTTGTTTGAACATTAAGAGAGAATACCTGTGTCATGCCCCGCCCACTCAGGCTCTGCACTAGGCATGACACAGCTTTGCCTGGAATGTTCCTTTAATTCACATATATTCTACTAGTAGACAAACTATTTGCATGGAAGTTGGGGGGATGGATTTTTTTGATGAAGTATACAAGTAGTTAAATTCTATAGAGCCATTTCTGTGCTATATCTATTGCTGGGAAATCTGAAGGATATACTGATGTCCTTATGGCCGTATGTAGCATCTTCCATAGGGGTTGTCAATCAGAAATCCCGGACTCCTAAACGGCAAATCAAGCTAACTGTTTAGTCTGGGAAAGGAGCCTGTGAAAGATGTAATGGTGGCCATGTTGGTGGCTATACAGTTTTTCCAGAAACAGATCCGACTAATTATGATTAGACTAAAATTTTAATCTTAAGAGTTTCTATTTATTAATAATAAAGAATATTTTTTAATTTTAGGAGGAATTAATCTTTAAAGGGGTTGCCCCTATGGACAATAGAAGAGTCCCTCGATCAAAAGCTGATCCTGCAGGGTCCCCCTGTGATCTTTTATCTAAGCTGGAATCTGATAGCATGTGTTAAATTTCCATGCAGTGCCACCACATGGGAGAATAAGGCATTACACAGTTCTTATTAAAATCAATAGACTGTCCTTATAATTTACAGACGTGCATACATGTAATGGCAGAGGCTAAGGGGCTATTCAATCCTGTAAGGAGTAGTGTCGCACATGGGGGAGTTCACTAAAGAAAGCCCCTATATATTGTCTGAAATGTCTAACTTTTGGGTTATTTTATATATATATATATATATATATATATATATATATATATATACTGTATATATAAAATATACCACAGTTTTACTAAGGACAGAAGTTGTCAAACCAACCTGATTTGTTTTTATGAAGAGGTGAGCAGAAGCCTAGACAGAGGGGCCGCTGTGGATATAGTGTTTTTGGACTTTGCAAAGGCATTTGACACTGTCCCTCATAGACGTCTAATGGGTAAATGAAGGACTATAGGTTTAGAAAGTATAGTTTGTAATTGGATTGAGAATTGTCTAAAGGACCGTATCCAGAGAGTTGTGGTCAATGATTCCTACTCTGAATGGTCCCCGGTTATAAGTGGTGTACCCCAGGGTTCAGTGCTGGGACCACTATTATTCAACTTATTTATTAATGATATAGAGGATGGGATTAATAGCACTATTTCTATTTTTGCAGATGACACCAAGCTATGTAATATAGTTCAGTCTATGGAAGATGTTCATGAATTGCAAGCAGATTTAAACAAACTAAGTGTTTGGGCGTCCACTTGGCAAATTAAGTTTAATGTAGATAAATGTAAAGTTATGCATCTAGGTACCAACAACCTGCATGCATCATATGTCCTAGGGGGAGCTACACTGGGGGAGTCACTTGTTGAGAAGGATCTGGGTGTACTTGTAGATCATAAACTAAATAACAGCATGCAATGTCAATCAGCTGCTTCAAAGGCAAGCAAGATATTGTCATGTATTAAAAGAGACATGGACTCGCGGGATAGGGATGTAATATTACCACTTTACAAAGCATTAGTGCGGCCTCATCTAGAATATACAGTCCAGTTCTGGGCTCCAGTTCATAGAAAGGATGCCCTAGAGTTAGAAAAAAATACAAAGAAGAGCAACGAAGCTAATAAGGGGCATGAAGAATCTAAGTTATGAGGAAAGATTAAAAGAATTAAACATATTTAGCCTTGAAAAGAGACGACTAAAGGGGGACATGATTAATTCATAGAAATATATGAATAGCCCATACAAGAAATATAGTGAAAACGTGTTCCATATAAAACCCCCTCAAAAAACAAGGGGGTGCTCCCTCCGTCTGGAGAAAAAAGAAAAATAGGTTCTACCTGCAGAGGCGACAAGCCTTCTTTACTGTGAGAACTGTAAATCTATGGAATAGTCACCGGGACAGTGGATGGCTTTAAAGAGGCTCTGTCACCACATTATAAGTGCCCTATCGCCTATTTAAGGAGATCGGCGCTATAATGTTGGTGACATTAATGCTTTTTATTTAGAAAAACTATCTATTTTAAACCACTTTATGAGCGATTTTTAGCTTTATGCTAATGAGGTTCTTAATGGACAACTGGGCGTGTTTTACTTTAGACCAAGTGGGCGTAGTACAGAGTAGTGTATGACGCTGACCAATCAGCGTCATACACTTCTCTCCATTCATTTACACTGCACTAGCGATATAGTTATATCGTTATGTGTCGCTACATACACAAACATTAACATTACTGTAGTGTCCTGATAATGAATATACATCACTACCAGCCAGGACGTGATGTTTATTCAGAATCCTGACACGTCTGAATCTTTTCTGTGAGATTCCAGCAAGGCAAGCGTAATCTCGTTTGAAATGACAGGTTACATCGTAATCTCGCGAGATTACATAGTTACATAGTTAGTACGGCTGAAAAAAGACACATGTCCATCAAGTTCAACCAAGGGAAGGGAAAAGGGAAGGAAAAATTTCTACACATAGGAGCTAATATTTTTTTGTTCTAGGAAATTATCTAACCCTTTTTTAAAGCCATCTACTGTCCCTGCTGTGACCAGCTCCTGCGGTAGGCTATTCCATAAATTCACCGTTCTTACTGTAAAGAAGCCTTGTCGCCTCTGCAGCTTGAACCTTTTTTTCTCCAGACGGAGGGAGTGCCCCCTTGTTTTTTGAGGGGGTTTTACAAGGAACAGGATTTCACCATATTTTTTGTATGCGCCATTCATATATTTATATAAGTTAATCATGTCCCCCCTTAGTCATCTTTTTTCAAGGCTAAATAGGTTTAGTTCTTTTAATCTTTCCTCATAACTTAAATTCTCCATGCCCCTAATTAGCTTCGTTGCTCTTCTTTGTATTTTTTCCAACTCCAGGGCATCCTTTCTATGAACTGGAGCCCAGAACTGGACTGCATATTCTAGATGAGGCCTCACTAATGCTTTGTAAAGTGGTAATATTACATCCCTGTCCCGCGAGTCCATGCCTCTTTTAATACACGACAATATCCTGCTGGCCTTTGAAGCAGCTGATTGACACTGCATGCTGTTATTACGCTTGCCTTACTGTAAATCTCACAGAGGCGCTACAGACATGTCAGGATTCAGAATAAATATCACGTCCAGGCTGGTAGTGATGTATATTCATTATCAGGACTACAGTAATGTTCGTGTTTGTGTATGTAGCTGCACATAACGATATAACTATATCGCTAGTGCAGTGTAAATGAATGGAGAGAAGTGTACGACGCTGATTGGTCAGTGTCATACACTCCTCTGTACAACGCCCACTTGGTCTAAAGTAAAACACGCCCACTTGGGCATTAAGAAACTCATTAGCATAAAGCTAAAAATCGCTCATAAAGTGGTTTAAAATAGATAGTTTTTCGAAATAAAAAGCATTACTGTCACCTACATTATAGCGCCGATCTTCTTATATAGGAGATAGGGCACTTATAATGTGGTGACAGAGCCTCTTTAAAAAAGGCTTAGATAATTTCCTAGAACGAAAAAATATCAGCTCCTATGTCAATGTGTAGAAATTTTGTTTCATCCCTACCCTTTCTCACATCCATTGGTTGAGCTTGATGGACACGTCTATTTTCAACCGAACTATGCAACAATATATATATACACACAAACACAGCGTAAATGGCACATGTGACATGTATCACATGATTTAAATAACGCTTCTGATTGGCTGTGCACACATTTTTGTTCATCTTTAGACATTACTATTATTGTACAGTTCAGGACGCGTTAGTTACTGTAACGTCTATGGCCACGGCCCGTCGATCGGTCGTTAACCCCGACGGCCGTGGCCATGGACAGCTTACCTGCCTGCAGCGTCGTCCCCCAGTCAGGCGCCGGCACTCTCTTCCGGGTTCCGAGTGTCTCCGGCGGGTGCGCGCGCCCGCGCGTGCACGGCCTTAAAGGGCCAGTGCGCGCGTTTTGCAAAAAACTGCAATCTGGCCCAGGATGCCATGGGCTATAAAAAGGGCTCTGCCCTCTTGCCCTTTGCCAGAGTGTTGTTAGTTTTCCCGTTGTTCGTCTTGCTTATGGTCTCCCAGTGTCTTCCAGCCTCCCAGTGTACCTTGCTCCTGTATTCCGTATCCTGTATCCTGTTTCCGTGCTACCTAGTGCTATTGCCGTGCTGTGCTACCTGCCGTGCTGTGCTACAGTCTACGCTACCCTGCTATGCCTCACCGAACGACTTCCCACCGCCTGGTTCTGGACGTGTCCGCCTCGCCACTGCCTACGATTGCCTCAGGTACTCTCGCTGAACCATTGAACTGTGTACCTTCCGGTTTGGCCAGCTGCCATCCCCGCTACGCGGTACGGCCCAGTGGGTCCACACCCCACATCGTGACAGTACGCTCTGGCCATGGACCCCGCTGGCCAATTCAAGGGCTTGTCACCCTCCCAAGCCATGCAGGCGGATCTGCTGGATCTCCGAGCTAGGCAGGACCAGCTCCTCGTGGCCGTGGACTCTATGGCGCAGCAGCTAGGGACGCTAGTTGCCGCCATTCCTGCTTCTGTGCAAGTTCCTCAAGCCGACCCTCCTGTTGCTCCTCCTGGCAGTTCCTGTACGGACCCTCGGTTCTCGCTGCCATTGCCCTCTCGGTTCGATGGAGACGCCAGTGCTTGTTGGGGGTTCCTGAACCAATGCCACATTCATTTTACCCTGCACTCTCGGGCATTTCCGTCAGATGGAGCCAAGATCGCATTTATCATCTCCCTCCTGACCGGCAAGGCCCTGGCATGGGCTAACCCTATCTGGGAACGTCAGGGACACGAGACCCGAGACTTCCAGGAGTTCGCACGAATTTTCCGAACCGTTTTTGAGGAACCAGGACGAGTCTCATCAGCCGCCACCGCCATCTTCAACCTTCGCGAAGAGGACAACTCTGTGGGCGAGTATACTATTCAGTTCCGGACTCTGGCAGGAGAGCTATCCTGGAACAATGAGGCATTTGTGGCATCCTATTGGCATGGTCTGTCGCCCGAGATCAAGGACGAACTGGCTGCTCGAGACCTGCCTCCCGCGTTGGACGACTTGATTCTGCTTGCCACTCGGGTTGACATAAGGCTGAGGGAGAGATCCCATGAAGTTCGTCAGGAGCGCCGGCGTCCTAGACTGGCGTCCAACTTTCAGCAACCCCTCTTGCCTGAGGTTCCGATGCAAGTTGACCGACTAAAATTATCGGTCCAGGAGAAACAGCACAGGCGCACCTCTGGACTGTGCTTATATTGCGGCCTCGCTGGCCACGTCGTGCGTCTGTGTCCTCACAAGCCAAAAAACCCCAGCGCCTAGGCTTGGTTGGAGAGACAACCCTGGGAGTCAACACATTAAAGCAAGAACTCTCCTCCAAACTATCTATTCCTGTAACCATTATTGCTGGCGAGAGGTCTCATCAGGTCTCCGCATATCTGGACTCCGGCTCTGCAGCCAACTTCATCTGCGAGGATCTTGTGGATCTCCTACAGTTGCCCACTATCCCGCTTGAAAGGCCGTTGATCGTTGCCTCGGTGGATGGACTGCCATTACCAGACCCAGTTGTGTCCATAACCAAGCCGTTGAAACTCCAAGTGGGAGCCCTTCATGCTGAGATCATCTCTCTGTTCGTCCTATCCAAGGCCGTCAACCCCGTGCTGCTGGGGTTGCCTTGGCTTCGTCTGCACGCCCCCGTCCTGGATTGGAACTCTGGAGAGGTTCTCCAGTGGGGCCCGAAGTGTCTTGACTGCTGTCTGAGTCACATCCAGTCGCCACAGCCCGCTCCTCTTCAGTCGTTGGCAGGTTTGCCCCTCTGTTTCTCTATGTCTTCAATAAAAAGGAGGCCGAGACCTTGCCGCCACACCGGGCATATGACTGCCCAATCGACCTGGTTCCGGAATAATCTCCTCCTCATGGTAGAGTGTATCCTCTCTCTGTAAAGGATCTGCCAGTTTCTACGTCTGTGTATACTCCCGGGATTAATCAGTCGACACCTGAGGCCAGACCTCTTAGACTGACACCGGCTCCCACCAACCAGGGTGGCAGGCTCAGGAGTGGGAGAGCCTATCGCGGCCTGGTCAGTTGGAGTTAGCTCCGCCCCCTGTCCATTTATACCTGCCATGTTCTCTTCCTCAGTGCTTGTTATTCTTCTTGGATTCCTGGCCCCACTGCTGCCTTGCTCCAGCCTGCTTCTGCCGTGCTTCTGCCTTGCTTCAGTTCCGCTTACCCTGCTTCACTTTGCCCCTGGCTTGCTTCCTGCTCCGTGCTCTCGTTGGTATACTCCACTACATCCTGATCCTGACTGACTCATTCACCGCTCCGTTTCCTCGCGGCGTTCCGTGGGCTACTGCCCCTTCCCTTGCGTGTTCCCTGTTTGTACTCCCTTGCACTTAGACAGCGTAGGGACCGCCGCCAAGTTGTACCCCGTCGCCTAGGGCGGGTCGTTGCTAGTAGGCAGGGACAGGGCGGTGGGTAGATTAGGGCTTACTTGTTCCCTTCACCTCGTTCCTGCCATTACACTCTCCTTGCCAGAGACCCAGTCCATGTCGGCTTACATCAAGGAGAACCTGGAGAGGGGTTTCATCTGTAAATCTTCATCCCCGGCCGGAGCAGGGTTCTTCTTTGTTAAAAAGAAAGATGGATCATTACGACCTTGTATCGACTACCGAGGTCTAAACCAGATCACGGTGAAGAACAGGTATCCTCTGCCTTTAATTTCTGAACTGTTTGATCGCATACGGGGGGCAATTTTTTTTTCTAAACTGGACCTGCGGGGGGCCTATAATCTGATCCGGATTCGTCGAGGTGACGAGTGGAAGACTGCCTTTAATACTCGTGATGGGCATTACGAATACTTAGTCATGCCCTTTGGCCTGTGTAACGCTCCCGCAGTATTCCAAGAATTTGTCAATGACATTTTTCGTGATCTCCTGTATGTTTGTGTTGTGGTGTATCTCGATGACATTCACATTTTTTCCCCAGACCCAGTAACTCATCGAAGTCATGTCCGCCAGGTGTTGCTCCGTCTAAGAGAGAATCGACTTTACGCCAAATTGGAGAAGTGTGTGTTCGAGAAGAAGTCTCTATCCTTCCTGGGCTATATTATCTCAGATCAGGGTCTCAAGATGGATCCCCAGAAGGTAAAGGCCGTCCTGGAGTGGCCACGCCCCCAAGGCTTAAGGGCCATCCAACGCTTTCTAGGATTCGCCAACTTCTACCGACTCTTCATCCCCAACTTCTCATCTTTGACAGCACCTATCTCCACCCTCACTAAGAAAGGTATGAATGCCAAGTTGTGGACCCCGGAGGCTGAAGCCGCATTTGAATCCTTAAAGAAAGCCTTCACATCTGCCTCCATTCTGCACCATCCGGACGTGTCCTTACAGTTTTCGTTAGAGGTGGACGCCTCCTCGGTGTGTGCTGGTGCACTGTTGTTCCAGAAAAGACCGAAAGGCAAGGCCGTGGTATGTGGTTACTATTCCAAGCTGTTTTCTCCCGCAGAGCGTAACTACTCGATTGGGGACCGGGAGTTACTGGCCATCAAACTGGCTCTGCAGGAGTGGAGACACCTACTGGAAGGCGCGGTTCACCCTATCCTGATCTTCACGGATCACAAGAATTTGACCTACATGCAGACGGCCCAGCGGTTGAATCCTCGTCAAGCCAGGTGGTCGTTGTTCTTTGCTCGGTTCCGGTTCGAACTCCACTACCGTCTCGCCGACAAGAATGTGAGGGCCGATGCCTTGTCTAGATCTTTCGAAACCGAGGACGTCATGGAATCTCCACAGAATAACATTGACCCATCCTGTATCTTCTCTGTGAATCCCCTGCAAGTCAGAGACATTCCTCCGGGTAGGACTTTTGTGCGTCTGGCTGACCGAGGAAGAATTCTTCGCTGGGGTCACAACTCTAAGCTGGCAGGTCACGCGGGTGCTCGTAAGACCCAAGATTTAATCACCCGTCAGTTCTGGTGGCCCACGCTGCCCAAAGATGTCATGGACTTTGTCTCCTCGTGCACAGTCTGTGCAGCAAATAAAGTTGCTCACTCCAGACCTGCGCGCTTGCTCCAACCACTGCCTGTGCCCGTTGCCCCGTGGCAACATGTCGCTATGGACTTCGTCACGGATCTTCCTCCTTCTGCGAGTTGCAGTGTGATCTGGGTGGTGGTGGATCGATTTTCCAAGATGGCTCACTTCATCCCGTTGACCGCTCTGCCGTCTGCTACGCGGTTGGCTGACCTCTTCATACAGCACATCTTCCGTCTGCACGGATTGCCCCTGCATATTGTCTCGGACAGAGGTGTCCAGTTCACCTCGAAGTTTTGGAGAGCACTCTGCGGGCTCCTTGGTGTGAAATTGGACTTCTCTTCGGCCTATCATCCCCAGTCCAACGGGCAAGTCGAGAGAGTTAACCAGATTATGGAGAACTACCTACGTCACTTTGTGTCCAGGCGCCATGATGATTGAGTGCAGTTGCTCCCGTGGGCAGAGTTCTCCTATAACAACCACACCAGTGAGTCGACCACATCCAGTCCATTTTTCATCGTCTACGGCCAACATCCTCGTATACCTCTTCCTGTTTCTACAATGTCCCAGGTGCCTGCAGCCGACTCCACCTTCAGGGACTTTCTACAGATATGGCAACAGACCCGATCTTCTATCCTCTTGGCGGTGGACCGCATGAAGAGAAAGGCAGATACAAGAAGACGGGTTCCTCCGCAGTTCCTTCCAGGGACTAAAGTCTGGCTGTCTTCTAGGAATATCCGGCTGAAGGTGCCGTCATGCAAATTTGCCCCGAGGTTCCTTGGTCCCTTTGAAGTCCTGCTACAAATTAACCCGGTATCCTACAAGCTGCGCCTCCCCCCCACTCTCAGAATCCCTAACTCCTTTCACGTCTCCCTGCTAAAACCGGTGGTCCTGAACCGCTACTCCAGGACTCCTAGTCCCACAGTGGTTCCTGGCGGCCCATCTGGGACTTTCGAGGTAAAGGAGATTCTGGCTACCAAGAAGGTGGGAGGAAGGACATTTTATTTGTGGACTGGAGGGGGTTCGGCCCAGAAGAGAGGTCTTGGGAGCCAGAGGAGAACATCGATGCCCCTGTCCTTGTGAGGAAGTTTCTCTCTCGCTCTGGTCCCAAGAAGAGGGGGCGTAAGAGGGGGGATACTGTAACGTCTATGGCCACGGCCCGTCGATCGGTCCTTAACCCCGACGGCCGTGGCCATGGACAGCTTACCTGCCTGCAGCGTCGTCCCCCAGTCAGGCGCCGGCACTCTCTTCCAGGTTCCGAGTGTCTCCGGCGGGTGCGCGCGCCCGCGCGTGCACGGCCTTAAAGGGCCAGTGCGCGCGTTTTGCAAAAAACTGCAATCTGGCCCAGGATGCCCTGGGCTATAAAAAGGGCTCTGCCCTCTTGCCCTTTGCCAGAGCGTTGTTAGTTTTCCCGTTGTTCGTCTTGCTTATGGTCTCCCAGTGTCTTCCAGCCTCCCAGTGTACCTTGCTCCTGTATTCCGTATCCTGTTTCCGTGCTACCTAGTGCTATTGCCGTGCTGTGCTACCTGCCGTGCTGTGCTACAGTCTACGCTACCCTGCTACGCCTCACCGAACGACTTCCCACCACCTGGTTCTGGACGTGTCCGCCTCGCCACTGCCTACGATTGCCTCAGGTACTCTCGCTGAACCATTGAACTGTGTACCTTCCGGTTTGGCCAGCTGCCATCCCCGCTACTCGGTACGGCCCAGTGGGTCCACACCCCGCATCGTGACAGTTACATGGCTATAACTTTCTTATTTGTTGGCCTAGCGACATAATTTTTGCAATGTTTTTTTTGTGATCAATGCAAATTTATTTTCTTATAACTTTTTTTATCTTCATAACTTTAGCTTTTTAACATTTATAGGCTTATAGTTTGAAAAAATAGAAAACCAAAAATCTTTCGCACTTCTTAGCTTATATTTTCTGATAATTATGCAGTGTTACCGTAAAATAGACTTTTTATTTGTGATCTTCATTGTCTTCCTTAAATTTTGATATATTAAATGCCTATTTTAGGGTTATTGGGTCAGGGCTAACGTTACGAGAACGATTGGCAGGGAGAGCGTTTTTTGGGTGGGGAATGTTATGTGTCACATTTATTTTATTGATTTTGTTTGTTTTTTTTTACTTTTATTTTTTTATTATTACAGCCTTTACCTCAAAGGTCAGAAAAGACCTTTGGGGGACTTTATTATTTAATTAGATTTTTTTTTACAATATATTTCTCCACTGTTTCTGTTATAGTGACTATTGTCACATGACCACTGGGACCGGTAGAGGCAGCGGCCCCTATTCTATACACATCACTGTGTACGTAAGTACAGAAAAGACCAAAGCAGTGAAAACCGCTTCTGTCATCTTTCTGGGGTCCCTGGCAGTCTCCGACTGCCAGGCATCCGACATTCACCCAATAATTCGGGCAGCAAGATTAAACCCATGACGTATATATCCAATTGGCGATCCTCAACCGGTTAATCAGTTTCAATATTGCTCTTTTTGTTTTAGTTATATAACGGGAATTCCAAAAATATCAGTCCATTAGGGCGGTACCTGTAAATGTGGGGAGACTGTGCAGTACAGTCTGTAACTAAACCTGACTATGTACCTGTGGGTGAGAAGAGTGTGGGTTGATTTTGTAACAAATCATTTATTGCCGTCATTTATCATGCACCAAAGTGCACACAGGAAGCGGTGCAGCAATTATCAGACGGCATGATCTACATCAAATCCTATGTGATATCCTCCCAGATTACAGCTTTTACCTACTATAAAGACAGGAGTGTGAACAGAAATCACAGGGCCCCAAGGCAAAATTTTAAACCCTCCCCCCTCCAAGAGAAACATAACAAAAAAAAAACTTTTGGGACTGGTGACCGCAACACAGTGAGAGACTAAATATACTATACAGTCACATATTGTGCTGCAGCCTGAGTCCCCCCCCCCACCCCGGAGGCATCCCAGAGGCATTTCAGAGGTATCACCAAGAGGAAGAGGTACTACTTCATGTAGGCAGTGCTGCTGCAAAATCCAAAAATCACCTACTGTAGATCTGTTGTGATGATCAGGCTGTCTGTGATGAAGTCTGAGACTCAGAGTATGAGATTGATTCAGAGACTCTCATTCAGATACCTACAGGGAGCAGTGGGCCTCAGGAGTCGGGATATCACACTGGCACTTGACGGTATCCTAGGGACCAGATTGGGGTGGGGTTACTCGGCGTTATGCCCACCAGCATCAAAACACCTATGGCCTGCCTTCATTGGTGATACACCACTATATATACGGATGTAGCCATCTTTATCTTGACTCTGATAACTTGCTGCAGCGTGATATCACACAAGAAAAACCATTGAAAAGTCAAGATAAAGAATCTGTGTATTTCATGCGTCAAAAGTCAAGATAAATATGGCTACATCTGTAGGTTATTTTGTACATTAGTAGTCGGATAAGACAGAGACATTATCCCTCATCACGGGCGTAGCTAGGGGGGGAGGCGGGGCATGTGCCCCGGGCACAATTGGGAGAAACGGTAGAAGGGGGCGCCAGGCCGGGCGCAGGTACAGTTGAACTTAATGTTGAAGTAACGAACAGTAAGCTCCCTGCTTCAGCATTAGTTCAGAGCAGAGGGAGGTCCTCCACTCGTCGAAGACTCCCCGGGCACATCGCTACTTAAAGTGCTGTGCCCGGGGAAGCCCTTGATGTCACTGTCCATATATGGGCAGTGACGTCCGTGGCTCCTCTAAAGCGGAATCCCCATTGCCGATGCTATGGCAGGGGATTCCAAAAGGGATTCCGCTCCAGGAGTAGCCCTGACGTTACTGTCCATAGATGATAACGTCAGGAGCTACTCCTGGACCGCAATCCCCTGCCCTAGCGTCGGCAGCGGGGATTCTGAAGCAAAATCCCCATTGGAATCCCCTGCCATAGCGTTGGCAACGAGGACTCCGCTTCAGAGGAGCTACTGACGTCACTGTCCATATATATGGACAGTGGCTCCTCTGAGGTGGAAACCCCATTGGTATCCCCTGCCATAGCATCAGAAACTGGGATTCCGCTTGAGAGGTGCCACTGACGTCACTGTCCACATATGGACAGTGACGTCAGTGGCTACTCTGAAGTGGAATCTTCGTTGCCGATGCTATGGCAGGGGATTCCGTTCCAGGAGTAGCTCCTGACGTTACTGTCCATATATGGACAGTGACGTCACTGTCCATATATGAACAGTAGAATCTAAGAGCGGAATCCCCAGCATATTTTCTGGCAGGTGTTGCCGACGCTTTTCCTAGGGATTCTGCTCCCTGACGTCACTATCCGTATATGGGCAGTGACATCAGAGGCTCCTCTAGGGAGACCCAATTCGAGGCTCCTCTAGGGAGACCCAATTCCGCTATGTACAGGGAGGTGGGGGTGTAGTGCTATCTACATGAGGGTGTGTGTGCTACTATTTACAGGGGTTCATGGCACTATTTACAGGGGGCTGTGTGACACTATCTACAAGGGGTGTGTGTGTGGCACTATCTACAAAGGGGCTGTGTGGCACTATCTACAAGGCGGTGACTATCTATAGAGGGCACTGTGGCACTATCTACAGGTGGGCTGTTTGGTACTATCTACAGGGTGGCTGTGTGGCACTATCTACAAGAGGAGGTGTGTGGCACTAACTACAGGGGACTGTGCGGCACTATCTACAAGAGAAGGCTGTTCATATAGTCTCATTAGCCTCAGTTATACAATCTGTTTTAGTCCGGCACTGACCTGTTTATTTATTTTCTGTTAATTTATCATTATGTTAACTAGCTTATAGAACTATATTGCTTGTGAAATGTACAAATGGTTTTATGCTCGAGTTACATTAAAAAGATGAAACCAAAAATTTACATCTCATGGATTGGTAGAGAAAGTAAACCTGGCGAGGGGGAAGGAGATGTCGGGAAAGAGGTTTGGGGTGGGGGGCGCCAAACTGAATCTTTGCCCCGGGTGCTGGAAACCTAGCTACGCCTCTGCCCTCATGGACAGTTCATCGCTGGGGAAACCTTGAAATGGATTGTGGTTGTCAAAACTAGACAACCCCTTTAGGCCAGGATCAAAACACATTGTGATGCAGAAGCATAAAGATCAACTTTGCTTTCAACGACGTTATACTGTTAAAAATAATCATACAAATCATTATACTGCTAAGCCACACAAATCGACAACTATTTCGCTTTATTGTTTTTACACTGATTTTAAGTTATGTAATCATTTATGATCATAGCTACGTGCAAAAATGTTCTTGGTTGCCCTTGGAAACAGACAGCGGTTTACATTTAACCAATGCAATGCAACACATTGTAGAAGTTAAAGGGATTGAGACTAAAACAAAGTGTTGGCTTTTTTTTCCATAAGCGATGCTATTTATGGGATTTTTCTAGTATTGCAGTTCAGTCTATGGACAAGTTGAGCTGTGTCTGGAAAACATGACATATACACATGCCTACACACAGAAATACAATATATATGCAAACCCCCATAGTGTACACACACTCATTAGATAAAAACAATTTAGTGTATGCCCTCACAACAGCTGGTATCTGAAAGCGTAAACTACATTTGCATGCAGATAAATAGTGCTTACAGCTAGCAGATAGTTATACAGCATCCAGCTATATAGCGTCATACAGCATCCAGAAATATAGTACCATACATCACCCAGATATATAGTGTCATACAGAATACAGATATATAGTACCATACATCACCCAGATATATAGTGTCATACAGAATACAGATATATAGTATCATACAGCATCCAGATATATAGCGTCATACATCATTCAGATATATAGTGTCATACATCATCCAGATATATAGTATCATACAGCATCCAGACATATAGAGTCATACAGCATCGAGATATATAGTACAATACGTCATCCAGATATATAGCGTCATACATCATCCAGATATATAGTGTCATACAGCATCCAGATATATAGTATCATACAGCATCCAGATATATAGTATCATACAGCATCCAGATATATAGTGTGATACAGCATCCAGATATATCGTGTCATACAGCATCCAGATATATAGTATAATACAGCATCCAGATATATAGTATCATACAGCATCCAGATATATAGCATCATACATCATCCAGATATATAGTGTCATACAGCATCCAGATATATAGCATCATACATCATCCAGATATATAGTGTCATACAGCATCCAGATATATAGTATCATACAGCATCCAGATATATAGTGTCATACAGCATCCAGATATATAGTATCATACAGCATCCAGATATATAGTGTCATACAGCATCCAGATATATAGTGTCAAACAGCATCCAGATATATAGTGTCATACAGCATCCAGATATATAGTACAATACGTCATCCAGATATATAGTATCATACAGCATCCAGATATATAGTGTCATACAGCATCCAGATATATAGTGTCATACAGCATCCAGATATATAGTGTCATACAGCATCCAGATATATAGTGTCATACAGCATCAAGATATATAGTGTCATACAGCATCCAGATATATAGTACAATACGTCATCCAGATATATAGTATCATACAGCATCCAGATATATAGTGTCATACAACATCCAGATATATAGTGTCATACATCATCCAGATATATAGTATCATACAGCATCCAGATATATAGCGTCATACAGCATCCAGATATATAGTATCATATATCATCCAGATAAATAGTATCATACATCATCCAGATATATAGTATCATACAGCATCCAGATATATAGTGTCATACAGCATCCAGATATATCGTGTCATACAGCATCCAGATATATAGTGTCATACAGCATCCAGATATATAGTGTCATACAGCATCCAGATACATAGTGTCATACAGCATCCAGATATATAGTGTCATACAGCATCCAGATATATAGTACCATACATCATCCAGATATATAGTATCATACAACATCCAGAAATATAGTATCATACAGCATCCAGATATATGGTATCATATAGCATCTAGATATATAGTGTCCTACAGCATTCAGATATATAGTATCATACATCATCCAGATATATAGTATCATACAGCATCCAGATATATAGCATCATACAGCATCCAGATATATAGTACAATACGTCATCCAGATATATAGTATCATACATCATCCAGATATATAGTGTCATACATCATCCAGATATATAGTGTCATACAGCATCCAGATATATAGTGTCATACATCATCCAGATATATAGTGTCATACAGCATCCAGATATATCGTGTCATACAGCATCCAGATATATAGTATCCTACAGCACCCAGATATATAGTATCATACAGCACCCAGATATATAGTATCATACAGCATCCAGATATATAGTGTCAAACAGCATCCAGATATATAGTGTCATACAGCATCCAGATATATAGTATCATACAGCATCCAGATATATAGTATCATACATCATCCAGATATATAGTATCATACAGCATCCAGATATATAGCGTCATACAGCATCCAGATATATTGTATCATACATCATTCAGATATATAGTGTCATACAGCATCCAGATATATAGTATCATACATCATCCAGATATATAGTATCATACAGCATCCAGAAATATAGTATAATACAGCATCCAGAAATATGGTATCATACAGCATCTAGATATATAGTGTCATACAGCATTTAGATATATAGTATCATACATCATCCAGATATATAGTATCATACATCATCCAGATATATAGTATCATACAGCATCCAGATATATAGCGTCATACAGCATCCAGATATATAGCGTCATACAGCATCCAGATATATAGTGTCATACAACATCCAGATATATAGTATCATACAGCATCCAGATATATAGTATCAAACATCATCCAGATATATAGTCATACATCATCCAGATATATAGTATCATACAGCATCCAAATATATAGTGTCATACAGCATCCAGATATATAGTGTCATACATCATCCAGATAAATAATGTAACACAGCGTCCATAAAAGTAGTAGCATGCAGTGTTCAGATATATAATGTTATCATACAGAATCCAGATATATAGTATCATACATCATCCAGATACATAGTGTCATACAGCATCCAGATATATAGTATCATACAGCATCTAGATATATGGTATCATACAGCATCCAGATAAACTATAATACATCATCCAGATATATAGTATCATACAGCATCCAGATATATAGTGTCAAATAGCATCCAGATATATAGTATCATACAGCATTCAGATATATAGCATCATACAGCATCCAGATATATAGTGTCATACAGCATCCAGATATATAGTGTCATACAGCATCCAGATATATAGTATCATACAGCATCCAGATATATAGTGTCATACAGCATCCAGATATATAGTATCATACATCATCCAGATATATAGTATCATACATCATCCAGATATATAGTGTCATACAGAATACAGACATATAGTATCATCCAGCATCCAGATATATAGTATCATACAGCATCCAGATATATAGTGTCATACAGCATCCAGATATATAGTATCATACATCATCCAGATATATAGTATCATACATCATCCAGATATATAGTGTCATACAGAATACAGACATATAGTATCATACAGCATCCAGATATATAGTATCATACAGCATCCAGATATATAGTGTCATACAGCATCCAGATATATAGTATCATACAGCATCCAGATATATAGCATAATACAGCATCCAGATATATAGTGTCATACAGCATCCAGATATATAGTATCATACATCATCCAGATATATAGTATCATACATCATCCAGATATATAGCATCATACATCATCCAGATATATAGTATCATACAGCATCCAGATATATAGTGTCATACAGCATCCAGATATATAGCATCATACAGAATACAGACATATAGTATCATCCAGCATCCAGATATATAGTATCATACAGCATCCAGATATATAGTGTCATACAGCATCCAGATATATAGTATCATACAGCATCCAGATATATAGCATCATACAGCATCCAGATATATAGTATCATACAGCATCCAGATATATAGTATCATACAGCATCCAGATATATAGCATCATACAGCATCCAGATATATAGTGTCATACAGCATCCAGATATATCGTGTCATACATCGTCCAGATATATAGTATCATACATCATCCAGATATATAGTGTCATACAGAATACAGATATATAGTATCATCCAGCATCCAGATATATAGTATCATACAGCATCCAGATATATAGTATCATACAGCATCCAGATATATAGTGTCATACATCATCCAGATATATAGTGTCATACATCATTCAGATATATAGCGTCATACAGCATCCAGATATATTGTATCATACAGCATCCACATATATAGTATCATACAGCATCCAGATATATAGTGTCATACAGCATCCAGATATATAGTATCATACAGCATCCAGATATATAGCGTCATACATCATCCAGATATATAGTGTCATACAGCATCCAGATATATAGCATCATACAGCATCCAGATATATAGCGTCATACGGCATCCAGATGTATAGTATTATACAGCATCCAGATATATAGCGTCAAACATCATCCAGATATATAGTCATACATCATCCAGATATATAGTATCATACAGTATCCAGATATATAGCGTCATACAGCATCCAGATATATCGTGTCATACAGCATCCAGATTTATAGTATCATACAGCATCCAGATATATAGTATTATACAGCATCCAGATATATGGTATCATACAGCATCTACATATATAGTGTCATACAGCATTCAGATATATAGTATCATACAGCATCCAGATATATAGTGTCATACAGCATCCAGATATATAGCGTCATACATCATCCAGATATATAGTGTCATACATCATCCAGATATATAGTATCATACAGCATCCAGATATATGGTATCATACAGCATCCAGATATATAGCATCATACATCATCCAGATATATAGTGTCATACATCATCCAGATATATAGTATCATACAGCATCCAGATATATGGTATCATACAGCATCCAGATATATAGTATCATACAGCATCCAGATATATAGTGTCATGCAGCATCCAAATATATAGTGTCGTACAGCATCCAGATATATGGTATGATACAGCATCCAAATATATGGTATCATACAGCATTCAGATATATAGCGTCATACAGCATCCAGATATATAGTGTCATACAGCATTCAGATTTATAGTATCATACATCATCCAGATATATAGTGTCATAGAGCATCCAGATATATAGCGTCATACAGCATCCAAATATATAGTATCATACAGCATCCAGATATATAGTGTCATAGAGCATCCAGATATATAGTATCATACCTCATCCAGATATATTGTGTCATACAGCATCCAGATGTATAGCGTCATACAGCATCCAGATATATTGTATCATACATCATCCAGATATATAGTATCATACATCATCCAGATATATAGTGTCATACAGCATCCAGATAAATAATGTAATACAGCGTCCACAAAAGTAGTAGCATGCAGTGTTTCGATATATAATGTATAATGTCATCATACAGCATCCAGATATATAGTGTCATACAGCATCCAGATATATAGTATCATACATCATCCAGATATATATTATCATACAGCATCCAGATATATAGTATCATACATCATCCAGATATATAGTGTCATACAGCATCCAGATATATAGTATCATACAGCATCCTGATATATAGTATCATACAGCATCCAGATATATAGTGTCATACAGCATCCAGATATATAGTATCATACAGCATCCAGATATATAGTATCATACAGCATCCAGATATATAGTGTCATACAGCATCCAGATATATAGTATCATACAGCATCCAGATATATAGTATCATACAGCATCCAGATATATAGTGTCATACAGCATTCAGATTTATAGTATCATACATCATCCAGATATATAGTATCATACAGCATCCAGATATATAGTGTCATAGAGCATCCAGATATATAGCGTCATACAGCATCCAGATATATAGTATCATACAGCATCCAGATATATGGTATCATACAGCATCCAGATATAATATATGGTATCATACAGCATCCAGATATATAGCGTCATACAGCATCCAAATATATCGTATTATACATCATCCAGATATATTGTATCATACATCATCCAGATATATAGTGTTATACATCATCCAGATATATAGCGTCATACAGCATCCAGATATATAGTATCATACAGCATCCAGATATATAGCGTCATTCAGCATTCAGATATATAGCGTCATACAGCATCCAGATATATAGTATCATACAGCATCCAGATATATAGTGTCATACAGCATCCAGATATATAGTGTCATACAGCATCCAGATATATAGTGTCATACAGCATCCAGATATATAGTGTCATACATCATCCAGATATATAGTGTCATACAGCATCCATATATATAGCGTCATACAGCATCCAGATATATAGCGTCATACAGCATCCAGATATATAGTATCATACAGCATCCAGAAATATAGTATAATACAGCATCCAGATGTATAGTATCATACAGCATCCAGAAATATAGTATAATACAGCATCCAGATATATAGTATCATACAGCATCCTGATATATAGTATCATACAGCATCCAGATATATAGTGTCATACAGCATCCAGATATATAGTATCATACAGCATCCAGATATATAGTATCATACAGCATCCAGATATATAGTGTCATACAGCATCCAGATATATAGTGTCATACAACATTCAGATTTATAGTATCATACATCATCCAGATATATAGTATCATACAGCATCCAGATATATAGTGTCATAGAGCATCCAGATATATAGCGTCATACAGTATCCAGATATATAGTATCATACAGCATCCAGATATATAGTGTCATAGAGCATCCAGATATATAGTATCATACCTCATCCAGATATATAGCGTCATACAGTATCCAGATATATTGTATCATACATCATCCAGATATATAGTATCATACATCATCCAGATATATAGTGTCATACAGCGTCCATAAAAGTAGTAGCATGCAGTGTTTCGATATATAATGTCATCATACAGCATCCAGATATATAGTGTCATACAGCATCCAGATATATAGTATCATACATCATCCAGATATATAGTGTCATACAGCATCCTGATATATAGTATCATACAGCATCATGATATATAGTATCATACAGCATCCAGATATATAGTATCAAACATCATCCAGATATATAGTATCCTACAGCATCCAGATAAACAGTATAATACAGTGTCCATAAAATGAGTCTCATAGTGTTCAGAAATATAGTGTCATACAGCATCCAGATACATAAATAGTGTAATACAGTGTCCATAAAAGTGTTCAGATATATAATGTCATCATACAGCATCCAGATATATAGCGTCATACAGCATCCAGATAAACAGTATAATACAGTGTCCATAAAAGTAGTAGCATGCAGTGTTCAGATATATAATGTCATCATACAGCATCCAAATATATAGTGTCATACATCATCCAGATATATAGTATCATACATCATCCAGATATATAGTGTCATGCAGCATCCAAATATATAGTGTCATACATCATCCAGATATATAGTGTCATACAGCATCCAGATATATAGTGTCATACAGCATCCAGATATATAGTGTCATACATCATCCAGATATATAGTATCATACATCATCCAGATATATAGCGTCATACAGCATCCAGATATATAGCGTCATACATCATCCAGATATATAGTATCATACATCATCCAGATATATAGTATCATACAGCATCCAGATATATAGTATCATACAGCATCCAGATATATAGTATCATACAGAATCCAGATATATAGTGTCATGCAGCATCCAGATATATAGTACCATACATCATCCAGATATATAGTATCATACAGTATCCAGATATATAGTATCATACAGCATCCAGATATATAGCATCATACAGCATCCAGATATATAGCATCATACATCATCCAGATATATAGTGTCATACAGCATCCAGATATATAGTGTCATACAGCATCCACATATATAGCATCATACAGCATCCAGATATATAGTGTCATACAGCATCCAGATATATAGTATCATACAGCATCCAGATATATAGCATCATACAGCATCCAGATATATAGCATCATACATCATCCAGATATATAGCGTCATACATCATCCAGATATATAGTGTCATACAGCATCCACATATATAGCATCATACAGCATCCAGATATATAGTGTCATACAGCATCCAGATATATAGTATCATACAGCATCCAGATATATAGCATCATACAGCATCCAGATATATAGTATCATACAGCATCCAGATATATAGTATCATACATCATCCAGATATATAGTATTATACAGCATCCAGATATATAGTATCATACAGCATCCAGATATATAGTGTCATACAGCATCCAGATACATAGTGTCATACATCATCCAGATATAAAGTATCATACAGCATCCACATATATAGCATCATACAGCATCCAGATATATAGTGTCATACAGCATTTAGATATATAGTATCATACATCATCCAGATATATAGTATCATACAGCATCCAGATATATAGTATCATACATCATCCAGATATATAGTATCATACAGCATCCAGATATATAGCATCATACATCATCCAGATATATAGTATCATACATCATCCAGATATATAGTATCATACAGCATCCAGATATATAGTATCATACATCATCCAGATATATAGTATCATACAGCATCCAGATATATAGTATCATACATCATCCAGATATATAGTATCATACAGCATCCAGATATATAGCATCATACATCATCCAGATATATAGTATCATACAGCATCCAGATATATAGTATCATACAGCATCCTGATATATAGTATCATACATCATCCAGATATATAGTGTCATACAGCATCCAGATATATAGTATCATACAGCATCCAGATATATAGCATCATACATCATCCAGATATATAGTGTCATACAGCATCCAGATATATAGTGTCATATAGCATCCAGATATATAGTATCATACTGCATCCAGATATATAGCATCATACATCATCCAGATATATAGAGTCATACATCATCCAGATATATAGCATCATACATCATCCAGATATATAGTATCATACAGCATCCAGATATATAGTGTCATATAGCATCCAGATATATAGTATCATACTGCATCCAGATATATAGCATCATACATCATCCAGATATATAGAGTCATACATCATCCAGATATATAGTATCATACAGCATCCAGATATATAGTGTCATACATCATCCAGATATATAGTGTCATACATCATCCAGATATATAGTATCATACATCATCCAGATATATAGCGTCATACAGCATCCAGATATATAGCGTCATACAGCATCCAGATATATAGTATCATACATCATCCAGATATATAGTATCATACAGCATCCAGATATATAGTATCATACAATATCCAGATATATAGTATCATACAGCATTCAGATTTATAGTATCATACATCATCCAGATATATAGTATCATACAGCATCCAGATATATAGTATCATACAGCATCCAGATATATAGTATCATATAGCATCCAGATTTATAGTATCATACATCATCCAGATATATAGTATCATACAGCATCCACATATATAGCATCATACATCATCCAGATATATAGTATCATACAGCATCCAGATATATAGTATCATACAGTATCCAGATATATAGTATCATACAGCATTCAGATTTATAGTATCATACATCATCCAGATATATAGTATCATACAGCATCCAGATATATAGTATCATACAGCATCCAGATATATAGTATCATACAGCATCCAGATTTATAGTATCATACATCATCCAGATATATAGTATCATACAGCATCCACATATATAGCATCATACATCATCCAGATATATAGTGTCATACAGCATCCAGATATATAGTATCATACAGCATCCAGATACATAGTGTCATACAGCATCCAGATATATAGCATCATACAGCATCCAGATACATAGTGTCATACAGCACCCAGATATATAGTATCATACATCATCCAGATATATAGTATCATACAGCATCCAGATATATAGTATCATACAGCATCCAGATATATAGCATCATACATCATCCAGATATATAGTATCATACAGCATCCAGATATATAGCATCATACATCATCCAGATATATAGTATCATACAGCATCCAGATATATAGTATCATACAGCATCCTGATATATAGTATCATACATCATCCAGATATATAGTGTCATACAGCATCCAGATATATAGTATCATACAGCATCCAGATATATAGCATCATACATCATCCAGATATATAGTGTCATACAGCATCCAGATATATAGTGTCATATAGCATCCAGATATATAGTATCATACTGCATCCAGATATATAGCATCATACATCATCCAGATATATAGAGTCATACATCATCCAGATATATAGCATCATACATCATCCAGATATATAGTATCATACAGCATCCAGATATATAGTGTCATATAGCATCCAGATATATAGTATCATACTGCATCCAGATATATAGCATCATACATCATCCAGATATATAGAGTCATACATCATCCAGATATATAGTATCATACAGCATCCAGATATATAGTGTCATACATCATCCAGATATATAGTGTCATACATCATCCAGATATATAGTATCATACATCATCCAGATATATAGCGTCATACAGCATCCAGATATATAGCGTCATACAGCATCCAGATATATAGTATCATACATCATCCAGATATATAGTATCATACAGCATCCAGATATATAGTATCATACAATATCCAGATATATAGTATCATACAGCATTCAGATTTATAGTATCATACATCATCCAGATATATAGTATCATACAGCATCCAGATATATAGTATCATACAGCATCCAGATATATAGTATCATACAGCATCCAGATTTATAGTATCATACATCATCCAGATATATAGTATCATACAGCATCCACATATATAGCATCATACATCATCCAGATATATAGTATCATACAGCATCCAGATATATAGTATCATACAGTATCCAGATATATAGTATCATACAGCATTCAGATTTATAGTATCATACATCATCCAGATATATAGTATCATACAGCATCCAGATATATAGTATCATACAGCATCCAGATATATAGTATCATACAGCATCCAGATTTATAGTATCATACATCATCCAGATATATAGTATCATACAGCATCCACATATATAGCATCATACATCATCCAGATATATAGTGTCATACAGCATCCAGATATATAGTATCATACAGCATCCAGATACATAGTGTCATACAGCATCCAGATATATAGCATCATACAGCATCCAGATACATAGTGTCATACAGCACCCAGATATATAGTATCATACATCATCCAGATATATAGTATCATACAGCATCCAGATATATAGTATCATACAGCATCCAGATATATAGTGTCATACAGCATCCAGATATATTGTATCATACATCATCCAGATATATGGTATCCTACAGCATCTACATATATATAGTATCATACAGCATCCAGATATATAGTGTCATACAGCATCCAGATATATAGCGTCATACATCATTAAGATATATAGCGTCATACAGCATTCAGATATATAGCGTCATACAGCATCAAGATAAATTTTGCCTCTGATTCCGAATGGAGAGCTCCTCTGAATGAGCGGGTTCCGTTCCGGTGGACTTAAATCCTCCTTGCATTAAATGGACGGCCATTCATCTGAATGACCAGCATGTTATACTACATGCCTGGCTGGTCGTGACGTCCCCCGCCTAAATCAGTTGTTTGCTGGGGGTAACTAAAGTCGATCAGCTGATTGCCCCAGGGGCCACACTCTGAAAGGGGCTGTCTCTGATTATACAACACCTTTAATGAGGGAAAGAAAATTTCCAGCGACCATCATCATCAGTATGACGACCCTACCAAATATCTTCCTATATCTCAGCTTCTAATTGAATTTTCAGGTTTTAACTAGAATTATGCTATAAGAGTGACATATCTATGTACAGATATAATGCAAGATATTCATCAAGACAATTTTTATCAAAACTATAACCTCAGAATGTAGAGATACATTATCTATATGACATATTACTCACAGACCCAATGCCTTCGTTGTATCATGAGTAATGACGACGACTTACACCGCGGAATGTATAACTCTATGCGCCTGAGTTACAAAGTAGTTGAATAAACTTTCTTACCGGATGCCAAATGACAAACAATCACACTTTTCATATAGCAACGTTGTTTAATAAGGAACTAGACTAAAGGGAAGCTGGAAGTGAAATGAAACACTCTATTTTAATTACAGTTCTTGTAAATTGACAGTGGTAAATTATAATAATACAAAGCAACATACAGCTAAAGAGAATGTATAATCAGAAAGTGACAAATTATTTCTATTATGAATGTACTTTTAAATATATATATAATCTTGAAATGTTTAAATACTCACGCTGGCCACTAGAGCACATACGTTAGGCTGACACTTCCTGCTTTCAGTAGCTCACTTGTCAGCTTTGCTGTATAGACTAGGATAGGATGAGCAGAGTCATCTCATTATCATTAGAGGGTGAGGGAGTTAGTGACAGCTTTACTGTACTGCTGTTGTACTGCTGGTGGCCTAGAGAAGGCAGGGTAGTAACACTATACGCTATGCACACAAATAAGGCTTATCGTGAATGTAGTAAGGTTCCCATGAACTTATTGCCTGGGGGCCCAGGAAGTTGTAAGTCTTTCTCACAGGTAGGAAAGGCTGCAGCTGCAACTTTTCTTGTATAGTGAAAAGATCTGTAACTTTCTAATATGATTGTGTTTTGGTTTCTTGACATTTTCAAAACTCTGCTTGCTGTAAGTGGATAGAATCATTCTGTGTTTATATCCAGGGGCTAAAATCCCGTTCTGATCATGTCCAGCTAACACAGGTGCACACCAAGAAAGATTTAAGATTCACCTTGGTTATGTTCACACATGACAGAAATCCGTGCACATGCTACATAAACAACTCCATTCACATGTATGAAAGAGATTTTTCCGTTGTAGAAATTTCTGCAATGAATACATGTGAACACTGCCTTATATCCTATAAACTTCATCTGTGCCCACGGGACATGATGGCATTTAATATTCTAAACAGAGTATAGCTAAGGCTGTGATCATATCACACTTGTGGTGTATATTCACAGTATATGCTGGGAAATCTCTTGAGGTATACCTCGAACATATAGCCTATAAGTATGCCAAAAAAAGTGTTTTTGACACACATCCCCTCAATATCTCTGCTTGCTATCAGGCAATACGTGTAGCCCTAAGTAATATAAAATTATTATGGGATTTCCGTCTCTGACAGCAAGGAGAGATATTGAGGGGATGTATACCACCAGAATGTGTGTGAAAAAGACACTATTTTGGAATACTTCGGGCCATTATAGGCTATATGTTCGAGGTATATGTCAAGAATGTACACCACAAGCATGATTTGATCACAGCCTTACCTTTACTCTGCCTAGAATATTAAATGCCAGATCCTGTACAGTGTGACGCAGCACTAAAATACCAAAAGTTCGGCTGTTAAATTAGGGGTATTGATAAAATAGTTTTTCTTTGTTTTACAGCCTGGCACATACACAAGACTCCATAACATTTCCATTGTTGCTTCTCATCTTGTGTTGTGTGACCCCTACTGGTGGATTTACATTTCAGCACACCGTAGTTTATTTAAGCCTATAATGTCCACCTTTAAAGCCTATTTCCACCTTTGCAACTCATTTTCTTTATTTCTCCAATACACCTAATATGAAAAATGTAAATCTTTGCAAATAAACTTCATTAAAAATCTTTTCCCGTTTTTTCTCTGCAGTTCCTATGCATACCTATGTCTTATCATGACAAAAGTCAACAAACAAACTTTGTGTAGTCTGATCCTGCAGTCATACTCTCTTCCATGAGCCCTCTACTACTAAAATACATCTAGTAAATTAGGAATAAATAAGTGACAAATGGAAGGAAGTTGTCATGGGCATACCTCCCAACTTTCAGATAGTGCAAAGATGGGCAACTGTCAACACTGTAATGTTCGCGATCGCAGACCACCGCCTCCCCTTACCTGCTGACGGCCACGAATGCAGACCTTCCTCCTCTTGCTGATGTCTCCTTCCCCAGAGACGTCAGCGCTTCCGGACACTCTGTCCTGCAATGTCCACGATCGGGAGCGTGTGCGCTGGTTCCTGGTCTTAAAGGGTCAGCACGCGCATATGTAGTTAATTAATTCATTATTTCTCAGATCACCCTGGACAATAAAAAGGGCCCTGCCCTTTCACTACTTGCCTGAGCATTGTTGATGTCTACCCATGTTCGTGATGCAAATTGTCCCTTAGTGTTATCCTGCTACCAGTGTTCCCGTGCCCTGCTACCTGTATCCTGTATCCCGTGCTGTGTTATGTTCCTGAGCCTCTCTAGTGTTGGAGTCGTGTTGTGCCGCCTGCTGTTATACACCACGTCTGGTGTCATTTGCCACTCCTGGTATCATCCGCCATGTCTGGCGCCACCTGCCACACCTGCTGTTATGCACCACATCTGGTGTCATTTGCCACTTCTGGTATCATCCGCCACGTCTGGCGCTACCTGCTACGTCTAGCCCCATCCGTGCCAAAGCCTCTGCCACTGTCTGAACTATGTCAGGTACCCTTTTGCTAAGGAACCTTTGTATAGACTTTGCATAGACTGTGACTTGGCCAGTTGCCTCTCCGCAATGGCAGAGCGGCCTAGTGGGTCCACATACCCCTTGATCGTGACAAACACGTAAAGCGTGGCAAATGTATTTAAACAATCCTTAACAAGCATTGCTACTAAGCCCCCAAAAGACCCCCACACAGTATCATGCCCCAGTAGTGCCCATCACACAGCACCTTGCCCCATAGTATCCCCATACAGTATTCTGCCTTCATAGTGCCCCACACACAGTATCATGCCACTATAGTGCCTCCCACAAACACAGTATAATGCCCCAATATTACCCACCCCCACAGTTTATTGCCCCAATAGTGCCCACCCCCACAGTATAATGCCCCTATAGTGCCCCACACACAGCATATTGCACTATAAAATAAACACTCACCTAGTCTCGTTCCCACGTCGATTGAAGTAGATCACTCTGCTCCTCCGTTCTGTGCTCTGTGTTGCTCTCCACAGTCACTGCATCTCACCTGTCTATGCCAAGCCATTTATGGCTTGCATCACATTGTGAATGGTGGATCAGGGAGGTAACAGCTCCGTTGGCAAAGGTCGATGTGGACAAACAGGATACAAAAACAGTAGACAAGATGTAGGGCCCATTACAAGCATAGATCAGGACTGGCGGAAGACGGTCACTCACGATTCAGCAGAGCCAGAGGTTAAGGCAGGTGGTAGACGGTCGTCACAGTGAGAAGGCAAATTGTTCGGGCAGGCAGGCAAGGTCAATATCAGGCAGGGTCGTTAACAGATAATCCAAGTAGAAGTCACAGGAGAAAACAACTAGCCAACTAGAAAATGGAATCTAATTGCTCAGGCAAAGAGCATTGGGGGACGGTACCTTAAGTACCCAGTAAAGCTGGGTGGCCTTTTAAGAGGATCAGCACGCAAACTCTAAGGGGCTGGCAGAGGAGCTGAAGTAGAGCGCCGGTGAGGGAGGCCGCAGGCTGCGTGGACAGGGGCAGATGCGCCCCACCCGCTGGGAACCAGAAGAGGTTGGGGACCAGTGAGTACATGGTAGCGGGATCCGGAGGCAGCAACTGAGGTCGTGTAACTTCAGGATCAGACTACACAGGGTTTATTTGTTGTCTGTTACCATGGAGACACATACTGTATGTGGGAAGTAATGGCGCCTAATATTGTGCACTGTTCCTTTGATGCTATTTGTGTTGTTTTCCCATGTTTTCTATGCTTTGTATTTTGCACTGTAACGTTTATTTTGTTTGGCAGCTACTTACAAATGTTGGTTGGCTCATTGGATATTGGAGCTGGGATGAACGGCCTAGATAACATCTTTGCTAATTGCTTTGCTGCATTCTGACACTGTGGGCAGTGTTCCAGCTAGTTAGTGTGGAGTGCATGGGCTTCCCTTTTCCCGTCCCTTGGTTGAACTTGATGGACATGTGTCTTTTTTCAGCCGTACTAACTATGTAACTATGTAACAGCTAGGGTTGACCCTGATTTGTAAACCACTGGCCCAGCCGGTATAACTATCAGGAGGCCGGTATTTCATTTGTACAGGCAATACTCATGACTGGTAACATACATCGGCACATTAATTTAGGGCGATGGGCCGCAGTGCGGGAGATGGGCTCTCCTCATTTTCTGGGTGCGGGACCTATGAGTCCTCCATCCATTGTACACTGGCGACCTTGCCAGCTCCATTCCCAAAATGTTGGGCTGTCCTGCATTTTTTGCCATGATTTTTTGAAAATTGCTGAAAAATGCAGATGTTGGGGGGAAAGAAGCATCAGGCATGTGGGATTTCAATATGCCTGATCATTTGTTCCCGTGGGAGACAAGCCGTTGCCAGAGGGGTCTGGCCATGGGTGTCGTTGGAGGGCCTCCTATGCCTTGCTTAGGATATTTAGATACAAGGTGAAGGCAGCAAACGTAATCTTAATCCTAGTTGAATAAAGGACTTGCTTTGCCTCTAGGTCTGGCATAAGCTACCGTGTTTCCCCGAAAGTAAGACAGTGTCTTACTTTCTTTTTATCCCCAAAAGCCCCACTATGTCTTACTTTCGGGGTATGTCTTATATTGTAAAAAAATTGTCGAATTTTTTTTTTTTTTTTTTCACAAACTTTATTTAACAGTTTTACATTTTTTTTTTTAGTCCCACCAGGGGACTTCACTATGCGATGTGCCGATCGCATATATAATGCTTTGGTATACTTAGTATACCGAAGCATTATTGCCTGTCAGTGTAAAACTGACAGGCAACCTATTAGGTCATGCCTCCGGCATCGCCTAACAGGCAGATGCTGAAGGCAGACCTGGGGGTCTTTGTTAGACCCCCGGCTGTCATGGAAACCCGACGGCGACCCGCGATTTGTTTGCGGGGGCGCCGATCGGGTGACAGAGGGAGCTCCCCCCTCTGTCAAACACATTAAATGCCGCTGTCACTATTGACAGCGGCATTTAATGGGTTAAACTGCCGGAATCGGCGCGCGCTTCGATTCCGGCAGTTGCAGCAGGAGCAAGTGCAGGGGACGGCGCGGTGACGTATGGAGAGGGGGGCGGCGCGGAAGTGGGCAGGAGGCGGCAATACCCCAGTGTTTCCCCGAAAGTAAGACATATGTCTTACTTTCGGGGTACGGCTTATATTAGCCGACCCCCCTGAAACCCCCGATACGTCTTACAATCGGGGGTGTCTTACTATCGGGGAAACACGGTAGTTCCCTTTTCCCCATTGAAATAAATATGCATATTCAGCCTCGCCGAGCATATATGTATATAAAGTCGGGAGGAATAGCTGTCAACTGAATGAGCTTTCGGGATGTTGTCTTTCCCGGGAGGAAAGAGGACTGCGGGAACGGGGAGAGGTAAATATGTTGGAAAAAAACGGGGCATCAGGGAGACTTTTCTGGGAGTCCGGGAGATCTCCCCTTTTTCTGGGTGAGTTGACAAGTATAGCCTGCAGGAGAAATGTGCCCGCTGCAGGAGAAATGTTTGCCGGCTTCCCCTGATGATAATAGCTTTTCAGACGCCGGAACCACAGCAACCTCCTGATTTCCAGACTGGCTTAATTTTCAAAGACAACCCCTGTAATAATATTACACCTTCACAGTTTTGGGATTAGTCATAGAGGCAGGGGCGGATTATAAGAAGGGCAATCTGGCCAAGTGTCCTGGGCCCGAGGCTGGAAGGTGGCCCAGTTCACCCCGGTTCTCCCGTACCGGCTGTTAAAATTACAGCCGGTTCAGAGAACCGGAGTGAAGCGGGACCTCTCACCCAATTGTATCCGCATCCTTAGGATTCGGATACAATTGCTTACATTAGCGCTGGCGTTCCCTTCCTCCCATTCAGCACCTTACTAATGACACAGTCGGCGCAATGATGTCATCACGCCGACTGCGCTGTTACAATGGATGACGCTGTCTGGTCTCTGACCAGTCTTGCGGCGCTGGAGGAAGACGCGGGAACGGGGACAGGTGAGAATGTTTTGTTTTTTTCTCGGCAGCGTTGGGGGCAATAGCTATAGGGGGCATTATCTAGAGTGGGCATTGTAACTGGCACTATCTACAGGGGGCATTATCTACAGTGAATATTGTAACTGGCACTATCTACAGGGGGCATTGTGACTGGTGCTATCTACAGTGCACATTATCTACAGTGGGCATTGTAACTGGCGCTATCTACAGGGGACATTATCTACAGTGGACATTGTAACTGGCGCTATCTACAGGGGACATTATCTACAATGGGTATTGTAACTGGCGCTAACTACAGGGAGAATTGTGACTGGCGCTATCTACAGGGGACATTATCTACAGTGGGCATTGTAACTGGTGCTATTTACAGGGGGCATTGTGACTGGCGCTATCTACAAGGGGCATTGCAACTGGCACTATCTACAGGGGGCATTATCTAGAGAGGGCATTGTAACTGGCACTATCTACAGGGGGCATTGTGACTGTCGCTATCTACAGGGGGCAATGTTAGTGTGTGGTGTTTTACTTTACAGTGTTTGACACCATTTCAGGAGCACAGTGTATAATACTATTATACAGGGGCGCAGTGTATAGTACTATTATATTCAGGAGTACAGTGTATAATACTATTATATTCAGGAGCACAGTGTATAGTACTATTATATTCAGGAGTACAGTGTATAGTACTATTATATTCAGGAGTACAGTGTATAATACTATTATTTTCAGTGGCGCAGTGTATGGTAGTATTCAGGGGCGCAGTGTATAATACTATTATATTCAGGGGCACAGTGTATAGTACTATTATATTCAGGAGCACAGTGTATAATACTATTATATTCAGGAGCACAGTGTATAGTACTATTATATTCAGGGGCACAGTGTATAGTACTATTATATTCAGGAGTACAGTGCATAGTACTATTATATTCAGGAGTACAGTGTATAGTACTATTATATTCAGGAGTACAGTGTATAGTACTATTATATTCGGGAGCACAGTGTATAGTACTATTATATTCAGGAGCACAGTGTATAGTACTATTATATTCAGGGGTGCAGTGTATAATACTATTATATTCAGGAGCACAGTGTATAGTACTATTATATTCAGGAGAACAGTGTATAGTACTATTATATTCAGGAGTACAGTGTATAGTACTATTATATTCAGGAGTACAGTGTATAGTATATTATATTCAGGAGTACAGTGTATAGTACTATTATATTCAGGAGTACAGTGTATAGGATTATTATATTCAGGAGAACAGTGTATAGTACTATTATATTCAGGAGTACAGTGTATAATACTATTATATTCAGGAGCACAGTGTATAGTACTATTATATTCAGGGGCACAGTGTATAGTACTATTATATTCAGGAGTACAGTGCATAGTACTATTATATTCAGGAGTACAGTGTATAGTACTATTATATTCAGGAGTACAGTGTATAGTACTATTATATTCGGGAGCACAGTGTATAGTACTATTATATTCAGGAGCACAGTGTATAGTACTATTATATTCAGGGGTGCAGTGTATAATACTATTATATTCAGGAGCACAGTGTATAGTACTATTATATTCAGGAGAACAGTGTATAGTACTATTATATTCAGGAGTACAGTGTATAGTACTATTATATTCAGGAGTACAGTGTATAGTATATTATATTCAGGAGTACAGTGTATAGTACTATTATATTCAGGAGTACAGTGTATAGGATTATTATATTCAGGAGAACAGTGTATAGTACTATTATATTCAGGAGTACAGTGTATAGTACTATTATATTCAGGAGCACAGTGTATAGTACTATTATATTCAGGGGCACAGTGTATAGTACTATTATATTGAGGAGCACGGTGCATAGTACTATTATATTCAGGCGCACAGTGTATAGTACTATTATATTCAGGAGTACAGTGTATAGTACTATTATATTCAGGAGTACAGTGTATAGTACTATTATATTCAGGAGAACAGTTTATAGTACTATTATATTCAGGGGCACAGTGTATAGTACTATTATATTCAGGAGCACGGTGTATAGTACTATTATATTCAGGCGCACAGTGTATAGTACTATTATATTCAGGAGTACAGTGTATAGTACTATTATATTCAGGCGCACAGTGTATAGTACTATTATATTCAGGAGTACAGTGTATAGTACTATTATATTCAGGAGTACAGTGTATAGTACTATTATATTCAGGAGTACAGTGTATAGTACTATTATATTCAGGAGAACAGTGTATAGTACTATTATATTCAGGGGCACAGTGCATAGTACTATTATATTCAGGAGTACAGTGTATAGTACTATTATATTCAGGAGCACAGTGTATAGTACTATTATATTCAGGAGCACAGTGTATAATACTATTATATTCAGGAGCACAGTGTATAGTACTTTTATATTCAGGAGCACAGTGTATAGTACTATTATATTCAGGAGCACATTGTATAGTACTATTATATACAGGAGCACAGTGTATAGTACTATTATATTCAGAAGTACAGTGTATAGTACTATTATATTCAGGAGCACAGTGTATAGTACTATTATATTCAGGAGTACAGTGTATAATACTATTATATTCAGGAGCACAGTGTATAGTACTTTTATATTCAGGAGCACAGTCTATAGTACTCTTATATTCAGGAGTACAGTGTATAGTACTTTTATATTCAGGAGCACAGTCTATAGTACTCTTATATTCAGGAGTACAGTGTATAGTACTATTATATTCAGGAGCACAGTGTATAATACTATTATATTCAGGAGCACAGTGTATAGTACTTTTATATTCAGGAGCACAGTGTATAGTACTATTATATTCAGGAGCACATTGTATAGTACTATTATATACAGGAGCGCAGTGTATAGTACTATTATATTCAGGGGCACAGTGTATAGTACTATTATATTCAGGAGTACAGTGTATAGTACTATTATATTCAGGAGTACAGTGTATAGTACTATTATATTCAGGAGTACAGTGTATAGTACTATTATATTCAGGAGTACAGTGTATAGGATTATTATATTCAGGAGAACAGTGTATAGTACTATTATATTCAGGAGTACAGTGTATAGTACTATTATATTCAGGAGCACGGTGTATAGTACTATTATATTCAGGGGCACAGTGTATAGTACTATTATATTCAGGAGCACGGTGTATAGTACTATTATATTCAGGCGCACAGTGTATAGTACTATTATATTCAGGAGTACAGTGTATAGTACTATTATATTCAGGAGTACAGTGTATAGTACTATTATATTCAGGAGAACAGTTTATAGTACTATTATATTCAGGGGCACAGTGTATAGTACTATTATATTCAGGAGCACGGTGTATAGTACTATTATATTCAGGCGCACAGTGTATAGTACTATTATATTCAGGAGTACAGTGTATAGTACTATTATATTCAGGAGTACAGTGTATAGTACTATTATATTCAGGAGAACAGTGTATAGTACTATTATATTCAGGAGTACAGTGTATAGTACTATTATATTCAGGAGTACAGTGTATAGTACTATTATATTCAGGAGAACAGTGTATAGTACTATTATATTCAGGGGCACAGTGTATAGTACTATTATATTCAGGAGTACAGTGTATAGTACTATTATATTCAGGAGCACAGTGTATAGTACTATTATATTCAGGAGCACAGTGTATAATACTATTATATTCAGGAGCACAGTGTATAGTACTTTTATATTCAGGAGCACAGTGTATAGTACTATTATATTCAGGAGCACATTGTATAGTACTATTATATACAGGAGCACAGTGTATAGTACTATTATATTCAGAAGTACAGTGTATAGTACTATTATATTCAGGAGCACAGTGTATAGTACTATTATATTCAGGAGTACAGTGTATAATACTATTATATTCAGGAGCACAGTGTATAGTACTTTTATATTCAGGAGCACAGTCTATAGTACTCTTATATTCAGGAGTACAGTGTATAGTACTATTATATTCAGGAGCACAGTGTATAATACTATTATATTCAGGAGCACAGTGTATAGTACTTTTATATTCAGGAGCACAGTGTATAGTACTATTATATTCAGGAGCACATTGTATAGTACTATTATATACAGGAGCACAGTGTATAGTACTATTATATTCAGGAGTACAGTGTATAGTACTATTATATTCAGGAGTACAGTGTATAGTACTATTATATTCAGGAGAACAGTGTATAGTACTATTATATTCAGGAGTACAGTGTATAGTACTTTTATATTCAGGAGCACAGTGTATAGTACTATTATATTCAGGAGCACAGTGTATAGTACTATTATATTCAGGGGCACAGTGTATAGTACTATTATATACAGGAGCACAGCGTATAGTACTATTATATTCAGGGGCACAGTGTATAGTACTATTATATTCAGGAGCGCAGTGTATAGTACTATTATATTCAGGGGAACAGTGTATAGTACCATTATATTCAGGAGCACAGTGTATAGTACTATTATATTCAGGGGCACAGTGTATAGTACTATTATATTCAGGAGTACAGTGTATAGTACTATTATATTCAGGAGCACAGTGTATAGTACTATTATATTCAGGAGTACAGTGTATAGTACTATTATATTCAGGAGTACAGTGTATAGTACTATTATATTCAGGAGCACAGTGTATAGTACTATTATATTCAGGAGTACAGTGTATAGTACTATTATATTCAGGAGTACAGTGTATAGTACTATTATATTCAGGAGCACAGTGTATAGTACTATTATATTCAGAAGTACAGTGTATAGTACTATTATATTCAGGAGCGCAGTGTATAATACTATTATATTCAGGGGCACAGTGTATAGTACTATTATATTCAGGAGCACAGTGTATAGTACTATTATATTCAGGAGTACAGTGTATAGTACTATTATATTCAGGAGCACAGTGAGTGTATAGTACTATTATATTCAGAAGTACAGTGTATAGTACTATTATATTCAGGAGCACAGTGTATAGTACTATTATATTCAGGAGTACAGTGTATAGTACTATTATATTCAGGAGCACAGTGTATAATACTATTATATTCAGGAGCACAGTGTATAGTACTTTTATATTCAGGAGCACAGTGTATAATACTATTATATTCAGGAGCACATTGTATAGTACTATTATATACAGGAGCACAGTGTATAGTACTATTATATTCAGGGGCACAGTGTATAGTACTATTATATTCAGGAGCGCAGTGTATAGTACTATTATATTCAGGAGTACAGTGTATAGTACTATTATATTCAGGAGTACAGTGTATAGTACTATTATATTCAGGAGAACAGTGTATAGTACTATTATATTCAGGAGTACAGTGTATAGTACTTTTATATTCAGGAGCACAGTGTATAGTACTATTATATTCAGGAGCACATTGTATAGTACTATTATATACAGGAGCACAGTGTATAGTACTATTATATTCAGGGGCACAGTGTATAGTACTATTATATTCAGGAGCGCAGTGTATAGTACTATTATATTCAGGGGCACAGTGTATAGTACTATTATATTCAGGGGCACAGTGTATAGTACTATTATATTCAGGGGAACAGTGTATAGTACTATTATATTCAGGGGCACAGTGTATAGTACTATTATATTCAGGGGAACAGTGTATAGTACCATTATATTCAGGAGTACGGTGTATAGCACTATTATATTCAGGAGTACAGTGTATAGTACTATTATATTCAGGAGCACGGTGTATAGTACTATTATATTCAGGAGCACAGTGTATAGTACTATTATATTCAGGGGCACAGTGTATAGTACTATTATATTCAGGAGCGCAGTGTATAGTACTATTATATTCAGGGGCACAGTGTATAGTACTATTATATACAGGAGCACAGTGTATAGTACTATTATATTCAGGAGCACAGTGTATAGTACTATTATATTCAGGGGCACAGTGCATAGTACTATTATATTCAGGAGCACAGTGTATAGTACTATTATATTCAGGAGCACAGTGTATAGTACTATTATATCCAGGAGCACAGTGTATAGTACTATTATATTCAGGAGCACAGTGTATAGTACTATTATATTCAGTAGTACAGTGTATAGTACTATTATATTCAGGAGCACAGTGTATAGTACTATTATATTCAGTAGTACAGTGTATAGTAATATTATATTCAGGAGCACAGTGTATAATACTATTATATTCAGGAGTACAGTGTATAGTACTATTATATTCAGGGGCACAGTGTATAGTACTATTATATTCAGGGGAACAGTGTATAGTACTATTATATTCAGGAGTACAGTGTATAGTACTATTATATACAGGAGCACAGTGTATAGTACTATTATATTCAGGGGCACAGTGTATAGTACTATTATATTCAGGAGCGCAGTGTATAGTACTATTATATTCAGGGGCACAGTGTATAGTACTATTATATTCAGGGGCACAGTGTATAGTACTATTATATTCAGGAGCACAGTGTATAGTACTATTATATTCAGGAGCACAGTGTATAGTACTATTATATCCAGGAGCACAGTTTATAGTACTATTATATTCAGGAGCACAGTGTATAGTACTATTATATTCAGGAGCACAGTGTATAGTACTATTATATTCAGGAGCACAGTGTATAGTACTATTATATTCAGGAGCACAGTGTATAGTACTATTATATCCAGGAGCACAGTTTATAGTACTATTATATTCATGAGCACAGTGTATAGTACTATTATATCCAGGAGCACAGTTTATAGTACTATTATATTCAGGAGCGCAGTGTATAGTACTATTATATTCAGGAGCACAGTGTATAGTACTATTATATCCAGGAGCACAGTTTATAGTACTATTATATTCAGGAGCACAGTGTATAGTACTATTATATCCAGGAGCACAGTTTATAGTACTATTATATTCAGGAGCACAGTGTATAGTACTATTATATTCAGGAGCACGGTGTATAGTACTATTATATTCAGGAGCACAGTGTATAGTACTATTATATTCAGGGGCACAGTGTATAGTACTATTATATTCAGGAGCGCAGTGTATAGTACTATTATATTCAGGGGCACAGTGTATAGTACTATTATATACAGGAGCACAGTGTATAGTACTATTATATTCAGGAGCACAGTGTATAGTACTATTATATTCAGGGGCACAGTGCATAGTACTATTATATTCAGGAGCACAGTGTATAGTACTATTATATTCAGGAGCACAGTGTAAAGTACTATTATATCCAGGAGCACAGTGTATAGTACTATTATATTCAGGAGCACAGTGTATAGTACTATTATATTCAGTAGTACAGTGTATAGTACTATTATATTCAGGAGCACAGTGTATAGTACTATTATATTCAGTAGTACAGTGTATAGTAATATTATATTCAGGAGCACAGTGTATAATACTATTATATTCAGGAGTACAGTGTATAGTACTATTATATTCAGGGGCACAGTGTATAGTACTATTATATTCAGGGGAACAGTGTATAGTACTATTATATTCAGGAGTACAGTGTATAGTACTATTATATACAGGAGCACAGTGTATAGTACTATTATATTCAGGGGCACAGTGTATAGTACTATTATATTCAGGAGCGCAGTGTATAGTACTATTATATTCAGGGGCACAGTGTATAGTACTATTATATTCAGGGGCACAGTGTATAGTACTATTATATTCAGGAGCACAGTGTATAGTACTATTATATTCAGGAGCACAGTGTATAGTACTATTATATCCAGGAGCACAGTTTATAGTACTATTATATTCAGGAGCACAGTGTATAGTACTATTATATTCAGGAGCACAGTGTATAGTACTATTATATTCAGGAGCACAGTGTATAGTACTATTATATTCAGGAGCACAGTGTATAGTACTATTATATCCAGGAGCACAGTTTATAGTACTATTATATTCATGAGCACAGTGTATAGTACTATTATATCCAGGAGCACAGTTTATAGTACTATTATATTCAGGAGCGCAGTGTATAGTACTATTATATTCAGGAGCACAGTGTATAGTACTATTATATCCAGGAGCACAGTTTATAGTACTATTATATTCAGGAGCACAGTGTATAGTACTATTATATCCAGGAGCACAGTTTATAGTACTATTATATTCAGGAGCACAGTGTATAGTACTATTATATTCAGGAGCACAGTTTATAGTACTATTATATTCAGGAGCACTGTGTGTAGCACAATTATGTTTGGGGGCAGAGTATATGATACTATTATATTCAGGGGCACAGTTTATGATACTATTATATTTAGAAGCATAGAGTGTGGCATCATGAGAAATGTAATCTTCATTTATAGGTGCGGAAATGTTGGAAAAGTGAGGAGCTGAAGAAATCTGAGCTGCAAACTGCAGAAATGAGCCGTGCCCGGAAGAAGTCTGGACCGGATGGAGAATAAAAGAGAGAAAAAGAACGAAAAAGAATCTGAGACATCACCTGTGAGTCACTCAATGTAAATGTTTATTCTCCCTGTGAATGATCAGTACTGTAGTCACTGTATGATCTGCAGTGAGGTGATTGATAGTAGCATTCTTTTTTGTTAAATAGAAACTCCCAGCTTAACCTAACCATTGTTCAGGCTATACTGGGAACTGTTGTTTTATGTACAAATTTATACAGCAGGGGTTAAACTGAATTTGAAAATGATCTCTGTATTGAACTGTATTTGTTCTGGTTCTGTATATGTGAACTGAGCTCGGTTCTGTTGCTGCATATATGTACTGAGATTGGTTCTGGGTCTGTATATATGTACTGAGCTTGGTTCTGGTGTTGTATATATGTACTGAGCTTTGTTCTGGTGCTGTAGTTATGTACTGAGCTTGGTTCTGGGGCTGTATATATGTACTGAACTCGGTTCTGTTGCTGCATATATGTACTGAGATTGGTTCTGGGTCTGTATATTTGTACTGAGCTTGATTCTGGGTCTGTATATATTTATTTCTATTAAGGTAAAAGTAGATGTTAAAATCTACTTTTACCTTAAGAGAAGGTAAATATATACAGTAAAAACTAAACCCAAGAAACCATGGAGGAATCTCAGTTTTTCCAATTCACCCATTATATGGTACTTTAAATGGTGCCATTAAAAACTACAACTCCTCCTGCAAAAAAATAATCCTTCACACACCACTCCATTGACGTAAAAATAAAAAAGTTATAAAGCTCCTGACCACTTTAGTGCCTCAAAATATTCAGCTTTTTCTCTTCTATATGGCTCATTCTGCTTTTACAGCTAATTCAAAACTGTGCCAGATCTGTGGCCGCCTAAACAGATATCTGCAAATATATACGGTACAGCGTCTTCAATGTTCTGTCTTCAGTGTTCGGGGGGGGGGGGCAGACTTGAAATAGTGCCCGGGGCCCATGGTACCCTTAATCCGCCCCTGCATAGAGGACACGCGTCATCAGGCACATCACCAGTTTAAAGAGAACCTTTCACCTCCCCAAACATGTGCAGCTGAGTGAAGCATGTTATAGGAAACGCTTCACAAACCCTGTCTCACGTAAAATAATTTTTCGAACTCCATCCGTTATTTACATATTGGTGCTGTTATATTTGGTGCCCGATATGTAAATATGCCCCTGAACAGTCAATGGGGCATTTCTAACTAACTAACTAACTAACTAACTAACTAACTAACTAACTAACTAACTAACTAACTAACTAACTAACTAACTAACTAACTAACTAACTAACTAACTAACTAACTAGCTTACTAACTAACTAACTAACTAACTAACTAAGTAACTAACAGGCAAGCGGGCGTGATGCCTTCGCTCTGACACTGTCCAATCAGCTGTGGACAGTGTCAGGGCGGCTAGTGCTGTGCTCTCTCCCGCGAGAACACACACAGACTTGGTGTTTTTGCTGCAGATAGCGTGCACGCGCCCTCACGCATGCGCGCACGGCCGTTCGCTAGCAGATCGATGTCATCACTCCCGCCGTCACAGAACGAGAAGAGACGAGGAGAAGGAGACAAGGAGGAGATCTACTTACATCCGTCGATGTGCGCGTGCGCGCCCACGCTATCTGCAGCACAACCACCAGATAGCGTGGGTGCGCACGTGCACGCGCACATCGACGGATGTAAGTAGATCTCCTCCTTGTCTCCTTCTCCTCGTCTCTTCTCGTTCCGTGGCGGCGGGAGTGGTGGCGTCGATGTGCGAGCGAATGGCCGTGCGCGCATGCGTGAGGGCGCGCGCACGCTATCTGCAGCAAAAACACCAAGTCTGTGTGTGTTCTCGCGGGAGAGAACACAGCACTAGCCGCCCTGACACTGTCCGCAGCTGATTGGACAGTGTCAGAGCGGAGATATCACACCCCCTTGCCTGTTAGTTAGTTAGAAATGCCCCATTGACTGTTCAGGGGCTTATTCACATATCGGGCGCCAAATATAACGGCACCGATATGTAAATAACGGAGGGAGTTAGAAACATTATTTTATGTGAGACAGGGTTTGTAAACTCTTTCCTATAACATGCTGCACTGAGCTGCACATGTTTGGGGAGGTGAAAGGTTCTCTTTAAGTGGCCATTGTGATCCTTCCTCTTTTGTCGCCTTCTGTCTTATAGGGAACATTTGTTTATGGAACGTGGGACAGTTGATAAAAATAAAAGTCTTTTGTTCCATTTTATAACACAATGAATCCTTGTACCTGAGATGTTTGCATGGCACAAAATCGCTCCAAGGTAATAAACACTCAGGTATCTTCATAACAAAGAGCTGTAGTCTTACAATGAAAGCCATATGCAAAGCTCCGTAGCCGTGTGGGTTTAGATTATTACCTTAACAAAGTGTGATAAACCAAAAAAAAGTCATCCTAAAGGGATAAAAAAATCTGATGAAATATCCCATCAAAATTATTATCAATCGAGGAGACTAGGACCAGAATTTTTATTTATTTTTTTCTCTTTGCATTCGAGCGGTCATAACCGTTTTTGTTTCTTTATACGTAGCTGTATGAAGCTTTGCTTTTTGCGGAGCAGGTTGTACTTTTTGTGCGATTTTTGTGTACTTATGCATTAGCATTTAAGTTATATACATTTTTATTTTGGCAAAAAAGATGAAAATAAATAAATTTCTAAACAACTCTAGAGTATGCACTAGTATGTTTCCTGCTTGGGACTACTTTATTTTAGCTGATATGAGAGCCACGTGCAATGTTGCCAATTGCAAACTATGGACTGCATGTAACGGCCGCGGTCGTGGACCGCCGCCTCCCCTTACCTGCTGACGGCCGCGACCGCAGAACCCTCTCATCCAGCCGACGTCTCCCTACCCAAGCGGCCGTCCTGCCCTGCAGTGACCACTAGGATGAGCGCATGAGTTCGTTCTCAACCTTAAAGGGCCAGTGCGCGCACATGTAAATAATTAACTAATTATCCCCAGATCACCCTGGACTATAAAAAGGGCTCTGCCCTTTCACTGCTTGCCTGAGCGTTGTTGTGTATTTCCAAATGGTCCCTTAGTCGTATCCTGTTCCCAGTGTTAATATGCCCTGCTACCTGTATCCTGTATCCCGTGCTGTGTTTGTTCCTATGCCTTTTCTAGTGTCGTAGTCGTGTTGTGCCATCTGCTACGCCTGCTATCATACACCACATCTGATGTCATCTGCCACACCTGGTACCTTCCATCATGTTTTGCATCACCTGCCGTTAAAGTTCCACCTGTACCTAAGCCGCTGCTACTGTCTGGACTAATACAGGTACCCTTGTGCTTGGATTTTGTAAATACTTGGTATACTGTTGTTTGGCCAGCTGCTACTCCGCTATGGTGGTGCGGCCTAGTGGTTCCACATACCCACGGATTACGACAGTACGCTCAGGCCATGGAACCTGCTGGTCAACCCAAGACACTGACGACATCGCAAATCATGCAGGCAGATATGTGAGACCTCCGATCACGACAGGACCAACTCCTCCAGGTGGTTAACGCCGTTGCTCATCGGCTGGATACACAAGCTGCAGCCTTCACGGCACCTGCTCCTTCTGTTCCTCCTGCTACACCTCCTGGCATTACCGATCCCCGATTCTCTCTGCCACTACTTCCTTGCTTTGACGGAGACGCGAGGACCTGCAGGGGATTTCTAAACCAATGTCAGATCCACTTCAGACTGCATGCAAAGCATTTTCTTCCGATGACGCAAGGATCGCCTTCATAGTCTCTCTTCTTACTGGCAAGGCCCTGACATGGGTGAACCCCATCTGGAAACGTCAGGGACCAGAGACCTGAGATTTACAGTGTTTCCTACAGTCCTCCCGCACAGTATTTGAGGAACCTGGGTGAGTCTCTTCTGTGGCTGCTTCTCTGCTGACCCTTCACCAAGGAGACACCTCCGTGGGCGAGTACGCCATTCAGTTCCGTACCTTGGCACAGAGCTGACTTGGAACAATGAGGCCTTGGTGGCTACCTTCTGGAAGGGGCTCTCCTCCGATATTAAAGACAAGCTTGCCGCTCGAGATTACCTCATTCTTCTGGCCACCCAGATTGACATGAGCATCCAGGAACGGTCCCAAGAGGTCCACTGGAACAGAAGATTGCCTAGGCTGGCTCCTACATTCCAGCAATCCCTGCTGCCCTCATCAGTAATTCCACCAGAGGAACCTATGCAAGTAGACCGTCTCAAGTTATCAGTACAGGAGAAATAACGCAGACGCACTTCGGGACTCTGTCTGTATTGTGGCCTCGGAGGCCATTTTGTGCATCTGTTGTAAAGGATTTGCCAGACACAGCTTCTGTGTCGACGCCCGTGGGCAATCAGTCTGCACCTGCTCCTATGTCTGTGAGACTGACTCCATCTTCCACCACTCAGGATGGCAGGCTTAGGAGCGGGAGAGCCTATCACAGCCTGGCCAGACGGAGCTAGCTCCCGCCCACTGTCTATCTATACATGCCTTTCCTGTTCCTCCTTTGCCTGTGATTCTTCTATGCTTGTTTCCTGGCTTGCTGCTGCTGCTTGTACTACTCATCATCTGCTTGTTATTAACCTTGGCTTTATGACCACTCTCCTGCTCAGCGTTTTGTACCTCGTTCTCTCCTTGTTCGACTCGGCTTGTTCACTACTCTTGTTGCTCACGGTGTCTCCGTGGGCAGCTGCCCCGTTTTCCCTAGCTTCTGTGTACCCTTGTCTGTTTGTCTGTCTTGCACTTAGTGAGCGTAGGGACCGCCGCCCAGTTGTACCCCGTCGATTAGGACGGGTCGTTGCAAGTAGGCAGGGACTGAGTGGCGGGTAGATTAGGGCTCACCTGTCTGTCTTGAACGTTTTTGTGCCTTCTCCTCTGACTCCCCCATGATGCCTCCCGAGGTTCCGTTGCTTCGTTCTTCCACGGAAGACTCGGATGTACATATGCAACTCGGGGCCTCAGTGTCCCCCCAACAACGTAGAGAGTTCCGCAGGAAGAATGGTCTCTGCTTCTATTGTGGGGATGACAAGCATCAACTGAACAACTGTCCTAGGTGTAAGAATAAGCAGCCGGAAGAACTTCCGCGCCTAAGTGATCATCGGGGAGGTCACTTGGGCGCACAGGTATTTCCCGTAAAGATGAAACCTAATAAAATCTTGCTTCCCTTTCAGGTCTCTTTCGGTGGTAGGTCTGCTACCGGCAGTGCCTTCGTGGATTCAGGGTCTTCTGCTAATATTATGTCTGTGGAATTTGCTATGTCTCTAGCTATGCCATTTATTGATTTGCCTAAACCTGTCCCGGTAGTGGGTATCGACTCCACTCCTCTTGCTAATGGTTATTTTACACAGCATACCCCTGTTTTTGAACTCCTTGTTGGCTCCATGCATTTGGAGCAGTGCTCTGTACTGGTGATGCAGGTATTATCGTCCGATTTGGTTTTAGGCCTTCCCTGGTTGCAGATGCATAATCCCATGTTTAACTGGAATACTGGGGATCTTACCAAATGGGGTAATGAATGCATGACGTCATGTTTTTCTGTTAATTATATTTCTCTCCCTGAGGAGGTGAACACTCTACCTGAGTTTGTTCAGGACTTCGTTGATGTTTTCTTTAAAGAGGCCTCCGAAGTGTTACCTCCTCATAGAGAATACGATTGCGCAATCGATTTGGTACCAGGAGCTAAGCTCCCTAAGGGTAGGATATTCAATCTCTCTTGTTCCGAACGTGAAGCCATGAGAGAGTATATCCAGGAATGCCTGGCCAAGGGTTACATTCGCCCCTCTACTTCTCCGGTAGGTGCTGGCTTCTTCTTCGTAGGGAAGAAGGATGGTGGTCTTAGGCCGTGCATCGACTACCGGAACTTGAATAAGGTCACTGTAAGGAACCAGTACCCCCTTCCTTTGATTCCTGATCTCTTCAATCAGGTTCAGGGGGCCCAATGGTTCTCTAAGTTTGATCTACGGGGGGCTTATAAACTTATCCGCATCAAAGAGGGGGATGAGTGGAAGACTGCGTTTAACACTTCCCGAAGGTCATTTCGAATACCTCATCATGCCCTTTGGGTTGTGTAATGCTCCCGCGGTCTTCCAGAATTTCATAAATGAGATTTTAAGAGACTACCTGGGGGTATTTCTTGTAGTGTACCTTGATGACATACTTGTGTTTTCCAAGGACTGGTCCTCTAACATTGAGCATGTCAGGAAGGTGCTCCAGGTCCTTCGGGAAAACAAACTGTTTGCTAAGACCGAAAAATGTGTGTTTGGGGTGCAAGAGATACCATTTTTGGGTCAAATCCTCACTCCTCATGAATTCCGCATGGACCCCGCCAAGGTCCAGGCTGTGGCAGAATGGGTCCAACCTGCCTCCCTGAAGGCGATACAGTGCTTCCTGGGATTCACTAATTATTACAGGAGATTTATTGCTAACTTCTCGGTCATCACTAAGCCTCTTACGGATCTCACTCGCAAAGGTGCGGATCTCCTCCACTGGCCTCCTGAGGCTGTCCGGCTTTTGAGGTCCTTAAGAAGTACTTTATCTCGGCCCCAGTGCTGGTTCAGCCCAACCATATGGAGCCATTCATCGTGGAGGTTGACGCCTCCGAGGTGGGAGTGGGTGCTGTCTTGTCCCAGGGTACCAGGTCCCTCACCCATCTCCGTCCCTGTTTCTACTTCTCCAGGAAGTTTTCGCCCACTGAGAATAACTATGATATTGGCAACCGCAAACCCTTAGCCATTAAATGGGCATTTGAAGAGTGGCGCCACTTCCTGGAGGGGGCTAGGCACCAGGTAACGGTCCTTACCGACCACAAGAATCTGGTTTTCTTAGAATCTGCCCGGAGGCTAAACCCGAGACAAGCTCGATGGGCGTTATTTTTTACCAGATTCAACTTTTTGGTCACCTATAGGGCTGGGTCTAAAAATATTAAGGCTGACGCACTGTCGCGTAGCTTCATGGCCAGCCCTCCTTCGGAGGAAGATCCTGCTTGTATTTTGCCTCCAGGTATAATCATTTCCTCTATTGATTCTGATTTAGTCTCTGAAATTGCGCCTGATCAAGGTTCAGCTCCCGGGAACCTTCCTGAGAACAAGCTGTTTGTTCCCCTGCAACTCCGGCTAAGGGTACTTAGGGAAAATCATGACTCTGCACTATCTGGCCATCCAGGCATCCTGGGTACCCAGCACCTCATTGCCAGAAACTACTGGTGGCCTGGATTGCTTAAAGACGTTAAGGCCTACGTCGCCACTTGTGAGGTTTGTGCTAGGTCCAAGACTCCCAGGTCCCGACCAGCGGGCTTACTATGTTCTTTGCCCATTCCCCAGAGACCTTAGACCCATATCGCCATGGATTTTATCACCAATTTGCCTCCATCTCAAGGCAAGTCGGTGGTATGGGTTGTAGTAGACCGCTTCAGTAAGATGTGCCACTTTGTGCCCCTCAAGAAACTACCCAATGCTAAGACGTTAGCTACCTTGTTTGTCAAACACATCCTGCGTCTCCATGGGGTTCCTGTCAATATTGTTTCTGACAGAGGGGTACAATTTGTTTCATTGTTTTGGAGAGCCTTCTGTAAAAAGTTGGAGATTGATCTGTCCTTCTCCTCGGCTTTCCATCCTGAAACTAATGGCCAAACGGAGAGGACTAATCAGTCTCTAGAACAATATTTAAGGTGTTTTATCTCTGACTGTCAACATGATTGGGTCTCATTCATTCCCCTCGCCGAATTTTCCCTTAATAACCGGGTCAGTAACTCGTCAGGGGTCTCTCCCTTTTTCTGTAATTTTGGGTTTAATCCACGGTTCTCCTCCGTTTCACCTGGTAGTTTCAACAATCCCGAGGTAGATGTTGTTCATCAGGAACTGTGCACAGTCTGGGCCCAGGTTCAGAAGAACCTAGAGGCGTCCCAGAGCATACAAAAGACTCAGATAGATAGAAAACGTTCTGCTAACACCTTGTTTGTCGGGGATCTGGTGTGGCTATCGTCAAAGAACTTGCGCCTTAAATTCCCGTCCAAGAAGTTTGCTCCCCGGCTTATAGGACCATACAAGGTCATTGAAGTCCTTAACCCTGTCTCCTTCCGACTGGAGTTGCCCCCGTCTTTTCGAGTGCACGACGTCTTTCATGCCTCCCTCCTTAAACGCTGCTCCCCGGCCTTGGCTCCCTCGAGGAAACCTCCGGTCCCTGTTCTCACCCCTGACGGGGTAGAATTCGAGGTGGCCAAGATTGTGGACAGCAGGATTGTCCAAGGCTCCCTCCAGTACCTGGTCCATTGGAGGGGATACGGGCCTGAGGAGAGGACTTGGGTACTCGCCCGGGATGTTCACGCTGGGGTATTGCTCAGGAGGTTCCACCTTCATTTCCCCAATAAACCAGGTCCACCTAGAAAGGGTCCGGTGGCCCCTCATAAAAGGGGGGGTACTGTAAAGGATTTGCCAGACACAGCTTCTGTGTCGACGCCCATGGGCAATCAGTCTGCACCTGCTCTTATGTCTGTGAGACTGACTCCATCTTCCACCACTCAGGATGGCAGGCTTAGGAGCAGGAGAGCCTATCACAGCCTGGCCAGACGGAGCTAGCTCCCGCCCACTGTCTATTTCCTGTTCCTCCTTTGCCTGTGATTCTTCTATGTTTGTTTCCTGGCTTGCTGCTGCTGCTTGTTCTACTCATCATCTGCTTGTTATTGACCTTGGCTTTCTGACCACTCTCCTGCTCAGCGTTTTGTACCTCGTTCTCTCCTGGTTTGACTCGGCTCGTTCACTACTCTTGTTGCTCACGGTGTCTCTGTGGGCAGCTGTCCCATTTTCCCTAGCTTCTGTGTACCCTTGTCTGTTTGTCTGTCTTGCACTTACTGAGCGTAGGGACCGTCGCCCAGTTGCACTCAGTCGCTTCGGACAGGTCGTTGCAAGTAGGCAGGGACTGAGTGGCGGGTAGATTAGGGCTCACCTGTCTGTCTCCCTACCCTGTCATTACATCTGTGCCCCCAAAAGCCCAAAAACTCCAGCGCCTATGATTGGTTGGAGAGACAACCCTAGGTGGAAAAGTGTGAAATAGTAAACTCTCTACCAAATTGTCCATTCCTGTGACCATAGTGTCTGGTGAGAAGACGCACCGGGTCTCTGCCTACCCGGACTCTGGGTCCGCGGCAAACTTTATCCAACATGACCTAGTGTATCAGCTCCAGTTGCCGATGGTTCCCTTGGAGATACCCCTGGCTATAGCCTCGGTGAATTGACTTCCTCTGCCCAATCTTATTGTGTTTGAGAGCACGCCATTGAAGTTCCCAATTGGAGCCCTTCACACTGAACAAATTGTATCCCTCGTCTTGCTCACAGCCGTCAATCCTGTGTTGCTGGGTCTGCCTTGGCTCTGACTTAATGCTCCAGTCCTTGACTGGAATTCATTAGAAGTTCTTCAATGGGGCTCCGAATGTTTCCACCGCTGCCTGAGCAGATCCGTCCTGTCCAGCCTCCTCTGCCTCAGTCATTAGCAGGATTACCTCCTCATTTGTCTTCGGCAAGATGGAGGCTGAAATGCTCCCTCCACACCGGTTTTACGACCGTCCGATTCAGCTGGTTTCAGATTCTTCTCCTCCCAGTGGACGGGTATATCCCCTCTCCTTGCCAGAGACTCAGTTCATGTCAGCCTATGTCAAGGAGAATCTAGAGAGGTGTTTCATACGAAAAGCCTCCTCCCCGGCCAGGGCCGGGTTCTTCGTAAAAAAAAAAGAAGACGGATCTCTTTGAACCCTGCATTGACTACCATGGTCTCAACCAGATCACAGTCAAGAATAAATACCCTTTGCCACTGATCTCTGAATTATTTGATCGTATACAAGGAGCCAGGATCTTCTCTAAACTAGACTTGCGTGGGGTCTTCAACTTGATCTGAATCCATCAAGGTGAAGAGTGGAAGACGGCATTTAACACTCGGGACGGGCACTATGAATAACTGGCGTTGCTCTTCAGCCTGTGTAACGCTCCCGCGGTCTTCTAAGAATTTGTGAATGCTATATTCTGAGAACTCCTCTATGACAGATCAACCCTGTCTCCTATAAGCTTTGGCTGCCTCCTACCCTAAGAATCCCCAACTCCTTTCATGTGTCTCTCCTGAAACCTGTGGTTCTGAACCGCTACAGTAAAACTCCTAGTCCTGCAGTTGCTCCCAGCGGTTCTTCCGATGTGTTCGAAGTACAGGAGATCCTGTAAGAGGGTAGGAGGAAGGACTTTCTATTTAATGGATTGGAGAGGGTTTGGTCCTGAGGAAAGGTTTTAAGGATCTTAATGCCCCTACCCTCATTAAGAAATTCCGCTCTGGACCCAAGAAGTAGGGGTGTAAGGAGGGGGGTACTGTAGTATCAATGGCCGCGGACCGTCAGGATTACTCACCCCCATGGATTTGTGAGAGCTAGCTCGCATTTCCTGTAACGGCCGCGGTCGCGGACTGCCGCCTCCCCTTACTTACTGACGGCCACAGACCCATCTCATCCTGCCGACGTCTACCTCCCCGGAGATGCCAGCACATGTGGCCGTCCTGCCCTGCAGTGACCACTAGGGTGCGCGCGTGAGCTTGTTCCCAGCCTTAAAGGGCCAGTGCGCGCACATGTAAAGAATTAACTCATTATCCCCAGATCACCCTGGACTATAAAAATGGCCCTGCCCTTTCACTCCTTGCCTGGCCGTTTTTGTGTATTCCCATGTTAGTCTTGCAAATGGTCCCTTAATTGTATCCTGTTCCCAGTGTTCGTGTGCCCTGCTACCTGTATCCTGTATCCCGTGCTATGTTTGGTCCTGTGCCCTTTCTAGTGTTGTGTAGTCCTGTTGTACCATCTGCTACACTTGCTGTCATTCACCACGTCTGGTGTCATCTACCACGCCTGGTACCTTCCGCCTGGTTTTGCATCACCTGCTGTCAAAGTTCCATCTGTGCCTAAGCTGCTGCTACTGTCTGGGCTAGTACAGGTACCCTTGTACTTGGACTTTGTACAGACTTGTTAGACTGTTGTTTGGCCATCTGCTACTCCGCTATGGTGGTGCGGTCTAGTGGGTCCACATACCCACGGATCGTGACACTGCCTATGTAATGGGCATACATTTTGCAGTCCCCCTGTTGCAGACGAATGATTTAATGGCCTTCAAGCAGCAAATGTCTTTAGGACCGGTTATATGTGTCTCTACTAGTCATAATTAACAGCAAAGGTGCATCAAACAATGAACATAATATTCCGCACACAGCAGTATGTGACAAAAGATTAGTCCACACATAGGAGTATATAATAACACAGTAGTTCGCACATAGCAGTGTGTGACAACACAGTAGTCCACACATAGAAGTGTATGACAACACAGTAGTCCACAAATAGCAGTATGTGGCAACACAGTAGTCCACACATAGCAGTATATGACAACACAGTAGTCCACCAACAGAAGTATATGACAACACAGTAGTCTACACATAGCAGTATATGACAACACAGTAGTCCACACATACCTCAGCAGTTTTTTGACAAAACAGTAGTCCACACATAGCAGTATATGAAAACATAGGAGTCCACATATAGAAGTAGGTGACAACACAGTAGTCCACATATAGCAGTATGTGACAGCACAGTAGTCCACACATAGAAGTATATGACAACACAGTAGTCCACACATAGAAGTATATGACAACACAGTAGTCCACACATAGCAGTATATGACAACACAGTAGTCTACACATACCGCAGCAGTATATGACAACACAGTAGTCCACACATAGCAGTATATGACAACACAGTAGTCCACATATAGAAGTATATGACAACACAGTAGTCCACAAATAGATGTATATGACAACACAGTAGTCCACACATAGCAGTATATGACAACACAGTAGTCCACACATAGAAGTATATGACAACACAGTAGTCCACACATAGCAGTATATGACAACACAGTAGTCTACACATACCGCAGCAGTATATGACAACACAGTAGTCCACACATAGCAGTATATGACAACACAGTAGTCCACACATAGAAGTATATGACAACACAGTAGTCCACATATAGAAGTAGGTGACAACAGAGTAGTCCACACATAGCAGTATGTGACAGCAAAATAGTCTACACATAGAAGTATATGACAACACAGTAGTCCGCACATAGCATTATGTGACAACACAGTAGTCCACAAATAGAAGTATATAACAACACAGTAGTAGGCACATAGTATTTTACAACACAGTGGTCCACAATCAGCAGTTGTACAATGTAACCTGTTTTCTTCATATCCATAGTAGACACAGTGATGTATAGTCAGAATGGCATCATGGGCACTTTACCTGGGCCAATGCTTCTGACATAAAACAGGCACATTAAACAAGAGCTATAAAAGCTTAAAAGGTGGTTGCACAGAGGTTTTTTTTTTTTTTTGGGGGGGGGGGGGGGGCATAAACTGTGTTTCTGTGTTTGACATCTAGGAAATTCAGTTAAAAAGAAAATTTGAGAGGAGCTTAAAGTATTGACTCTACTGCGCTCCTACATTATGCACCATTAATGTAGTCAGTAGGCAAAAGAGGAAAAGCGTCAACAGTGATAGGCGGTGTGAACATTGATTTATCACATTGTCCAAAATATGAAGGCGTTAGCTACTGACTACAATAATGGTACATATAGGTGCACGGTAGTGGCAATACTTTAATCTTTTTATTGATGAAGTAATAGGTAGTCATCTACTACTGGCAACCCCTAATCAATCTGTGGCGCAGGTGTGATACTTCCATAAACTTGTGCATACTCAGTATTACTGGTATTAATCTGAGCATTGCAATGATGATAGGCTGAGAGCAGATGACAGACAGGGCTCTCCTCCAAAATGTCATGTTCCCAGTACATGGACCCCCGTGATTACATAGTGGTACACACAGGAGCCAAAACCTCCTGCACCCAAAAATTCAGCACTATGTCACAGTTTTGCAACAGTTTAGTCACAATCAACATTATATTATTTGTGTTTTTTTTATGTTACATTTTTTCCCCCAAAAAAATCAATGAGAGCAAACTGTCAAACTCAATAGGTGGAGCCTATTCTAGAGCGGGAGCAGGCAGTAAATACTTCTCACCCACCCAGGGCCGATTCTAGGTTTACTGATGCCTGAGGTGAAAATTGAAATAGCGCCACCGAGATCTTGATTGACACCCCCCTGGCTGTTATACATCACTAGCAGCCTCGTCCTCCTATGGATGCACCGCTGCATTGTACTCCACTGGCATGCACGGTGCATCGATGAAGCCAGGCAAAGTACACCTCGCTGCATGGTGCGTTCCCAAGGAGTACAAGGCAATAGCGCATCCGAGAAAGTTGGAGGAGACTGGTAGGGATGTATAACAGCCAGGGGATATCAATCAAGCATGGAAAGGTGGGTTTGGAGGCAGGACTATGTGAGTCTTCAGGATATATTGTCAGGTCATGTATTACTGCATGTTGGCGGTTCAGAGGGTTAAAACTGCCTGACACGTTCCCATTAAATAGACAATTAATTGAAAACAATTTCATCTGCCCTGCAATTTTGTTCTTATATCCTATATAACTACAGCTCCAGAACCAAGCTCGTACATTTATACAGTACCAGAACAAAGCTCAAGACATATATACAGCACCAGAACAAAGCTCAGTACATAAATACAGCACCAGAACCAAGCTCAACACATACATACAGCACCAGAACAAAGCTCAGTACATAAATATAGCACCAGAACAAAGCTTGCTACATAAATACAGCACTAGAACCAAGCTCAGTACATATATACAACACCAGAACCAAGCTTAGTACATAAATACAACACCAGAACCAAGCTCAGTACATATATACAACACCAGAAAAAAGCTCAGTACATAAATACAGCACCAGAACCAAGCTCAGTACATAAATGCAACCCTAGGACCAAGCTCAATACATATATACAGCACCAGAACCAAGCTCAGTACATAAATACAGAACAGAACCAAGCTCGGTACATGAATGCAACAGCAGAACCAAGCTCAGTACATATATATACAGCAGGAGAATCAAGCTCAGTACATATTTACAGCACAAGAACAAAGCTGGGAACATAAATACAGCTCCAGAACCAACCTCAGTACATATATACAGCCCCAGACTGTCACGATCTAGGGGTATGTGGACCCACTAGGCCGCTCCTCCAAGTCACAGTTTATACAACGTCAATACAAAGTTCTTAGCCCAAGGGTACCTGAGATAGTCCAGACATTAGCAGAGGATTTGGCACAGATAGGCTACAGTCACACGAGTGTATCAGATTCAAGTGCGTGAAAAACGCATGTGAATCTGGTCTGTGTGTGTTGCATTATGCATCAAGTGTGCTTTGTGGGTAGCATGCGTTATTCACGCTCTCGCAAAGCACATATTTTTTTATTTTCATTTGAATTGATGTGCAAATCACGCACCGCACACGGATGTGCATCCGTGTGCGGTGCATGAATTTCACGCACCCATTGACTTCAATAGGCGCTTAGGTTCGTGAAAACGCACCAATATAGGACATGCAGCAGGCTCTCGCTACGTGAAAACGCAGGCATGTGTGAACGGCCCCATTGGAATCAATAGGTCCGTGTGCTGCGCGTGATTTTCATGCGCAGCACATGGACATTATTCACGTTTGTGTGAATGGGCCCTTAAGTTGCGCCAGACGTGGCACATGATTCCAGGAGTGGCAGATGCCACCAGACGTGGTGTGTGACTAGGGCCGGTCTTAGGATAGATGGCGCCCCGCACGGGAACACTGGGAACACTGCTGCAGAGGATGTTCGACCTGACTCCCGTACTAAAAGTCTCTAGGAATAACGCCGGTCCTCTCATTCTTGCCAGCGAGAAGAGAAACTATGAACGCTACCTTGGCCTCATCAGAGGGGAAGAGGTAAGCACGCATTCTAAAATGGATGGTACGTTGGTTGATGAAACCTACAGGCTCTGGGGTCACAGTCATAGCGAGGTGGAAGTGGCAGTGAAACTGTGGATCTGTAACAGACAGGAGGAGTAACGGCAGTGGAATGGCGGCAGCATCTAGAAGAGGAGCAGGCGGCTGATTCAGTCGGGTGGTGATAGAGTTTACTACCACAAGGAGTTGATCCTGGCGTGCACACAGGTCATGCATATCCGTTTACATAACCTGAACCACGGTCTTAGGTTGGCCAGCAGGCCCATGGCCTGAGCATACTGTCACGACCTAGGGGTATGTGGACCCACTAGCCCGCTCCGCCGTAGCAAAGTGGCAGCTGGCTAAGTCACAGTATATACAACGTCTATACAATGTTCTTAACACAAGGGTACCTGAGATAGTCCAGACAGTAGCAGAGGCTTTGGCACAGATGGGACTTGGTGTGAATGGTAGCGCCAGATGTGGCGAACGATACCAGGGAGCGGCAGATGACATCAGACGTGGTGTGTGACAGCAGTTGTGGCAGGTGACACCAGACTTGGTGTATAACAGCAGACATAGCGGATGACACCAGACTTGGTGTATAACAGCAGGCATAGCGGATGACACCAGACGTGGTGGATTACAGCAGGCGTAGCAGATGACACAACGTGACTCCAACACTAGAAAAGACTCAGCAACAAACACAGCACGGGATACAGAATACAGGTAGCAGGGCACAGGAACACTGGGAAAAGGATATGACTAAGGGACCATTTTCAAGACTAACATGGGAATACACAACAACGCTCAGGAAGGGACTGAAAGGGCAGGGCCCTTTTTATAGTCCAGGGTGATCTGGGAATATTTAATTAATTAATTGCATATGCGCGAGCTGGCCATTTTTAGGCCGGGACCGAATGCACGCGCTCCCCTAGTAGACACTACATGGCAGTGCGGCTGGATGTGCTGACGTCTCCGGGGAAGGAGACGTCCGCCACAGGAGAGAGGTCTGTGGTCTCGGCCGTCAACAGGTAAGGGGTGGCGGCAGTCCGCGACCACGGCTGTTACTCAGTACATATACACAGCACCAGAACGAAGTTCAGTATATATATGCAGCGCCAGAACAAAGCTCAGTACATCAATACAGCTCCAGAACAAATCTCAGTACATAAATACAGTACAAGAACCAAGCTCAGTTCATAAATACAGTACTTAAACCAAGCTCAGTATATAGATACAGTACCAGAGACATGCTCAGCACATAAATAAAGCATCTGAACCAAGGTCACTATATATATACAACACCAGAACCAAGCTCATATATATATATATATATATATATATATACAGCACCAGAACCAAGCTCAGTACATAAATACAGCATCAGAACAAAGCCCAGTATATAAATACAGCACCAGAACCAAGCTCACTACATAGATACTGTAATGTTGGGGTAGGGAGACAGACAGGTGAGCCCTAATCTACCCGCCACTCAGTCCCTGCCTACTTGCACGGCCCATCCTAGGCGACGGCGTACAACTGGGCGACGGTCCCTACGCTCAATATGTGCACGACAGACAAACAGACAAGGGTACACAGAAGCTAAGGGAAGTGGGGCAGTTGCCCACGGCAACACTGTGAGCAACAAGAGTAGTGAACGAGCCGAGTCAAACCAGGAATGTACGAGGTACCAAACAGCAGGAGCGTAGTCAGTAAAGCCAGGGTCAATTTTAAGCAGAGGTCAATAGTGCTAGCAGGAACAGCAGAGCCAGGAAACAAGACAGAATCACAGGCAAAGGAGGAGCAGAAAATGAAGGTATAAATAGACAGAGGGCAGGAGCTAGCTCCGTCTGGCCAGGCTGTGATAGGTTCTCCCACTCCTCAGCCTACCAGCCTGAGTGGTAGCAGATCGAGTCACTCTATCAGACCTAGGAGCAGATGCAGACTGATTAACCACGGGCGTCGACACATTTACATACTCACCTGATCCCGTTCCTGCGCCGCCCTCTAGCATGCAGGCCTGCTCTCTTCTGAGCACATTTGCTGGGCTAAACGACGCAAGCGGCACGATGATGTCATCGCGACGATTGCATCATTGAAAGGCGCTGAATGGCAGGGCACGGAACGTGTCCTACCAGCGCTAGTTATGCATGCAATTTTATCTGCGTCCTATAGACACAAATTCAATTATAGTGCAGGAAGGGGTGGCGGTGGCTGGTTTCAGTGGCGCCGCCGCCCCCTCAGAGAGGCAGCATTCCGCCGCCTGAGGCGAGAAGCTCATCTCACCTCATGGACGGTGCAGCCCTGCACCCACTTGCACTTAGTACTGGGATGGTACGGGCAGATGTGTAACTTTAAGATCCTGGGCCCCAATGTAACATCTCTAACAGGATCCCCACCTACCAGGTGCCATTTGTAATACTGGTGTCTACTTATGTGGCTTTGGGCCACCTCAGACATCAGGGCCCGGGTGCAACTGCTATCTCTGTAAACTCCATGGCTATGCCGCTAGGTACTAGTGTCATGGCGGACAAGCAAGGTAAAGGGATCCTTGATCATTGATCGAAAGGAGGCACATTGGAGGTATGGCAGATTTTGGCTGGGGTTAGTTACTATTGGCCAGGGTCCCCAAAGACAGTATAAAATATTCACCCATGTGTTGAATATCCTTGGGTCTGATGTGAGATTGGTGGAGCAGTGATTGCCTTCAAAGACCGTATAAGAACATCAGTGGTTAAATCAGGTTTGGCAAGGCTTTTTCGGATCTACTTTTTGTAGAATTTGAGATCGGTAATCTATCATCTACTTTTATTATTTTTTTACTGTTTATGTGATAATAAAAATGAGTTTAAAGTTGAAAAAAATTCAATTTTTACTGTTTTAATGCATTAAATGCCCAATATTTGCAATGGTATAAGTTTAGGGCCTGCGCGGCGACTTTGGTCGCACAACATTAAGATTTCAAGGTTGTTTTGCAACATCACAAGTAATGCTTGTGATTGTGGTCGCCTTACTACACACGGTCATGGAAAATTCACATCTGCTAGTGTTTTGGTCGCAGTTCGCAAATCACAAACAACTTTTCCAGCATTTTCAATGTACTCTAAGTGGTGTGCGACTGCCACTCATTTGCTACATGTTAGCGATTTCTTTTTTTGAGAGGTGTCTTAAGGATTGCAATCCTAAATTGCATGCAACTTGCAACCAAATTGCACCCTACAACAAGTAATGCGACCAAATTCGCTATGTAGCCCTAGCCTAGTAGAGCCCTATTTGTCATAAAAAAAAAGTAAAGAAGCAAAAATCTATTAAAAAAAAATGTAAAAAAATCAAATACATTATAGGCATTTCGATTGACACATGCAAAAAAATTAGCAAAATTGGACGTCATTGTTGGCCAAAGAGTACGGTCAGTGGCGTAACTACTGCGGTAGCAGCCATAGAGGCCACTACGGGGCCCATGGCTTGAGGGGGTCCGTGCCGCCAGCCAACACGCCCCCCCATATGCCCATTGGCACTGCTAGCAGCCACTTTGGGTGCTACAGTGGTAGCGCCGCTACTACGGGGCCTACGCCGCCGAGCATCTAACATGTATGGGCCGGGCGACACAGGCCCTCTCATGCCCGTAAGCTAGAGATAGCCACCCCCTCTTGCAGTATTTGTACTTGCGTCTATAGCGCGCAGGTACAAATACATGCATTAGCACTGAATGGCCGGGCATGTTCCGACCATTCAGCGCCTTACAACGACGCTAGCGGCGCGATGACGCTTCAATGACGTCATTCTGCCCTGCCAATCAGCGCCTTTGAACGACGCGTCGTTCAGCTCTAGCAGACCTGCTCAGAAGAGAGCAGATCTGCATTGCCATTGGACGGCGTGGGAATGGGATAATGTGAGTATGTAAAGTTTTTAGTTTTTTTCTAATAAAACTGTGAGTGGCATTATCTACAGGGGGGTCGTCTATATGTGGGGATGTGGGCCACTGTATACAGGTACGGTCTATATGTGGGGCACTATCTACAGGGGGGTCTATATGTGGGGATGTGGGCCACTATATACAGGGGGGTCTATATGTGGGGATGTGGGCCACTATATACAGGGGGGTCTATATGTGGGGATGTGGGGCACTATCTACAGGGGGGGGTCTGTATGGGGATGTGGGGCACTATCTACAGGGGGTGTCTATATGTGGGCCCCCATATACATGGGGGGTCTATATGTGGGGATGTGGGCCACTATACACAGGGGTGTCTATATGTGAGCCACTATATACAGGGGTGTCTATATGTGGGCCTCTATATACAGGGGGGTCTATATGTGGGGATGTGGGCCACTATCTACAGGGAGGGTCTATATGTGTGGATGTGGGCCACTATATACATGGGGGGAGTCTATATGTGGGGATGTGGGCCACTATCTACAGGGGTGTCTATATGTGGGCTACTATATACAGGGGGGTCTATATGTGGGGATGTGGGCCACTATCTACCGGGGGTGTCTATATATGGGGATGTGGGCCATTATATACAGGGATACAGGGGGGTCTATATGTGGGTATGTGGGCCACTATATACAAGGGAGTCTATATGTGAGCCACTATATACAGGGGGGTCTATTTGTGGGGCTGTGGGCCACTATCTACAGGGGGGGGGTCTATATGTGGGGATTTGGGCCACTATCTACAGGGGGGTCTATATGTGAGGATGTGGGACACTATATACAGTGAGGATGTGGGCCACTATCTACAGGGGGTATATATGTGGGGCACTGTCTACAGGGGTGGGCTATATGTGGCACACTATATACAGGGGGAGCTATATATCAGACACTATCTACAGAGGTGGGCTATACGTGGAGCACTATCTATAGGGGAAGCAATATGTAGTGCAGCACAGTGGCTCAGTGGTTGGCACTAATGCCTTGCAGCTCTGGAGTCCATATGTGGGCACTACCTACTGAGGGCTGTATGTGGGACACTATCTACATGGGCTTCTATGTAGGTCACTATCTACAGAGGCTCTATGGGGTCACTATCTACACAGGGCTATGGCGGCACTATCTACAGGGGGCACGGTGTGTGTGAGGGACACAGCTTATGGTACTATTATAATCAGGGACACAGTGTATGGCGCTATTATAATTAGTGGTGCAGTGTATAACGCTTTATTATATTTTGAGGTGTTGAGATTTTTTACTTTGTTTATAGGTGCAGAAATGTTTTAAAAGTGGGAAGCTGAAGACATATGAGCGGAAAACTGCAGAAGTGGGTCATGGCCGGGAGAAATCCATCATAGATGTCTGGACCAGAGGGAGAAGAAATGAACTAGAATCTGAGACATCGGTGAGTTCCTTAATGTAAATGTTTATTCTGCCTCTAATCAGTACTGTAGTCACTGTATGATCTGCAGCGAGATGATGGGTGGCATGATTTTTTTTGTATGAAACAGCATCTCCCAGCATATCCTTCCTATTGTTCGGGCCATGCTGGGAGCTGTAGTTTTACGCCGTACAAACCTATACGGCAGGGGTTGCACTAAATTGAGCTGTATTTGTTCTGATGTTGTATATATGTTCTGAGCTTGGTTCTGGCGTTTTATATATGTACTGATCTTGGTTCTGATGCTGTATTTAAGTACTGAACTTTGTTCTGGTGCTGTATAGACGTATGAGATTGGTTTTGGTGCTGTATATATGTAATGAGCTTGGTTCTGGGGATGTATTTATGAACTGAGCTTGGTTGTGGTGCTGTATATATGTACTGAGCTTTGTTCTGGGGATGTATATATGTACTGAGATTGTTTCTGGTATTGTATACAGTATATGTACTGAGCTTGGTTCTAGTGCTGTATTTATGTACTGAGGTTGGTTCTGGTGCTGTATATATGTACTGAGTTTTGTTCTGGTGCTGTATAGATGTACTGAGATTGGTTCTGGTGCTGTATATATGTCAGAGCTTGGTTCTGGATCTGTAATTATATAGGATATATTTATAATAACAAAATTGCGGGCAGATAGAATTGTTCTCAATTAATTGTATGTTTCATGGGAACCTGTCTGGTAGTTTTAACCCTTTGAACCGCCACCATTCGGTAATACATGACCTGACAATATCAAAATCTTTAAAATTCACTTTTAAAACGGCGCACACTATATGCTAATTACTCATGGGGCGGTCCCGCTATCCTGAAGAGTCACATAGTCCTGCCCCCAAACCCACCTTTCCATGTTTGATTGACATCTCACTGGCTGATACAACTTTCTCGGATGCGCCATTGCCTTGTAGCACTATACACAAGGGGGTCTGTGTGGCACTATACGCATGGGGGAACTGTATGGCACTATTTACAAGGGGGAGGGCTGTGACTCTATCTACAGGGAGCTGAGTGTGGCGCAATCTACATGGGTCTGTGTGTGGCACTATCTACTAAGGGGGGCTGTGCTGCACAACCTACTAAGGGAGGCTGTGTGGCACTATATACAAGGGAGGGGGGCTGTGTGGCACTATATACAGTGGGAGCTGTATAGCGCTATATACAGTGGGGGCTTTATGGCGATATCTACAGGGGGCTGTATGGCACTATCTACAAGGGGGAGGTGTGGGACGCTATCTACAAATAGGGTGTGACACTGTCTATAGGCAGGGCTATATAGCACTGTCTACAGGGGGGCTGTATGGCACATTCTACAGGGGGCACTATTTATAGGAAGGCACCGGGGTGGGGGGGCGGACAAGAGTTTGCTATGGGGCCCAGTCTTTCCTAGTTATGCCCCTGATTATGGTTATTAAGAAGTTAATGAAAGATTCTATTTCGGTGTCGTTGATCTTTAATAATTTGGCTGCGGTGTCCATCCTTTATTTACAAGGGGTGTAGATGATAGTCTGTAGTGATGAAATCTACAACCCCCACCAGTCATGTAACTTTCACTTTTCTGATTCATTTGCTAATATTTATTTTTGGCTGGTGCCAGTGTGACTTTGTATTTGACTTTGGCTTCTGAACATTTGTGTGTACTGTGCGCCTTGTTCAGAGGCTTAAAGGCGTTTTCCCATGTTGGACATTCATGGCATATCCACAGTATGTGCCATAAAAATCCGATAGATGCGGGTCCCACCTCTGGGACCAGCACCTATCTATATAACGGGACCCCCTAAACCCTGCTTACTTGCCTCCCGCTGCCTCCTGGCCATATTCTGGTTAGGTGGTCGGAAATTACAGAAACAGCCGAGCTAACTGAGCTACGCTGTTTCTGTAACTCCCATAGAAGTGAATGGGAGTTACAGAAACAACGTAGCACGGAAAGCTATGCTCTTAACATAGCTACCGTGTTCCGAAAACAGCGTAGCTCGCGCTACTTTGTTTCAGTAGCTACCATTCACTGCTATGCGACTTACAGAAAAATAGCGTAGCTCAGTAAGCACTCGGCTGTTTCCAAAACTCCTGACCACTTAACCAGGAAGTGGCCGTGGAGACAGCGGAGCCGAATAATCTAGAACGGGGTTTAGGGGGCTCTGTTCTAGAGTTAGGTGCAGGTCCCAGAGGTGGAGCCTTCATCTATCGGACTTTTACAGCATGTCCTGTGGATATGCCATAAATGTCCAACATGGGAAAACTCCTTTAAAGTTCCAGAAAAATCTGTCACATGGTCCCTCACCTACCGTGTGCCATTTATAATACTGGTGTCTTCTTATGTGGTAGGCCCCAGGGCTCATGGTAATCTGCAATTTCATTTTGACCTTTGCTGCGGCTGTAGCTCATTTTGGAGCTCCAGTCTTAGAGCAGGGCAGATTACAAGCAGACTATTGACTGTAGCATGCAAAAGATAGAAGTCTGTTAATGCGGTGCAGATGAAACAGTCTGTAGTCTGCTGATTTGCACACAAATCTGTGGCAAATCCGCAAATTTTACAGTAGACGTGCAGTTTAAACCTTTTGCATTCCATGGGAGAAATGCGTGGCAGAAATTTCCAGCAATTATGCAAAATATAGGGCATGCTGATGGATTTGGATTAACCAATGAATCTAAAACACTGGCAGAGATATAATGGAGATTATCATTGATATCAGAGACAAATTGCTTTGTTCACAAATAACCACCGGTAAATATTGTCGTCGTCTGACTTTAATCGTCCTCATATAAGGTGTTGCGGTCAGGCCTCGGGACAGCAACATAGACCCACTGTGTCGCTATTAGATTTGGTGAGCCCAAAACGAGTGGGTCAGATGAAGTCTAAGGGATTTTGCGATTTTCACCTTCAAATGCCCCTCACGGGAATATGGACTTTATAAAGGGAATCCCAAAGTCTCGTCTCTGGAGTATTCTCTAATAGCAGCTGCGGACAGATTTCAGAGGGGATATCCAAAGCAAGGTGCCAAAATTAATAAACCGAAGCGTGGTCATACAAATCCAAGGTCAGGGCTGGCAGAATTCATGTAACATCATAAGACAGATACATGTCACGGCTAACAGCGATCCCAAGGCAGGAAACAGTCCGGGTCACATCCGAAATAGCAAAAAGAAAACACCTTTATAAATGGACACGATCCATAGAACCTTGTTGCTCGGGCAAGATGTGGCAGTTCCGAGCAGGTTTATATAATGCCACAAGCTGAGCACCGACCAGCTGATAGAGGCCGGTCCGCGCACATTGGTCGCACAGGAGTGCACATAGGCCGTCATTCCGTTACATAAGGGGTGTATTTAGCACAAATGATCAGTGCTTACGGGAAATGCAGCCGCATTCAGAATGTAAACTATGGAGATACTGTAGGGGCTCAGAGATAAATTAGTATGGACCCACTGTTCACATCAGTTTCACCCCTGCAAACTACCGGCTGATGAGCCCCCTTTAAGGGCTATAGTCACCAATGAAAATTAGTTACAGCAATTCCAACTTTTACATTCTTATTTGAAGTACATTTTTGAGCACCGTCCCCAATCCCCACCCAGAAAAGCCCTTTGAGGTCCATTTCGTAGGAGAATCCAGTGAAAAACGGGAGGGTTCTGGATGTTTGCATGTCTCTAATATGTATCGATCTCAATTGCTTCTTGTATTTGCAGTGCCATAGGTTGGGCTATTGTGGGGACCACTTCCCTTGTGTAGTAAAAGAATTGTTCTCACTTCATAATAACAATTTGCAGCTGCTATGTGGTGCAGAAGTTGAGGGTCGGGGCACTTCTCTGTTAAAGAGGTTTTAAACGTTAGACAGAGGAGGGAATGAGACAAGGATATGCAAGAGAAAAAGGTATGTAAAAAGATTGAGAGGGAGGAGCAGGGGCTGTGCAAGCACCAGGGGCACCTAAGATCAAGATCAGTGCTTCCCTTCCACCAGTGCCTCATGATGCCCCAGGTATCTTAAGACTTTAACAAACACCCCTGGGGAGCAATGCAAGGGACCACGTGATAAGAGCTCACTTTTGAAATGCACGCAAAATAACTACAGGCAGAGACGGACAAACCAACTGGGAAGTGGCACAGGGACAAAAATGGAAAGGTGGGCCCTTAATGCCACAAAAGGACTGGGGAGCAGGAGTTGACTATTTAAAGAGGCTCTGTCACCAGATTTTGCAACCCCTATCTGCTATTGCAGCAGATAGGCGCTGCAATGTAGATTACAGTAACGTTTTTATTTTTAAAAAACGAGCATTTTTGGCCAAGTTATGACCATTTTTGTAGTTATGCAAATGAGGCTTGCAAAAGTCCAAGTGGGTGTGTTTAAAAGTAAAAGTCCAAGTGGGCGTGTATTAGGTGCGTACATCGGGGCGTTTTTAATACTTTCACTAGCTGGGCGCTTTGAAGAGAAGTAACATCCTCTTCTCTTCAGAACGCCCAGCTTGTGACAGTGCAGATCTGTGACGTCACTCACAGGTCCTGCATCGTGACGGCCACATCGGCACCAGAGGCTACAGTTGATTCTGCAGCAGCATCAGCGTTTGCAGGTAAGTAGCTACATCGATTTACCTGCAAACGCCGATGCTGCTGCAGAATCAACTGTAGCCTCTGCTGCCGATGTGGCCGTCACGATGCAGGACCTGTGAGTGACGTCACAGATCTGCACTGTCACAAGCTGGGCGTTCTGAAGAGAAGAGGATGTTACTTCTCATCAGAATGCCCAGCTAGTAAAAGTATTAAAAACGCCCCGATGTACGCACATAATACACGCCCACTTGGACTTTTACTTTTAAACACACCCACTTGGACTTGTGCAAGCCTCATTTGCATAACTACAAAAATGGTCATAACTTGGCCAAAAATGCTCGTTTTTTAAAAATAAAAACGTTACTGTAATCTACATTGCAGCGCCTATCTGCTGCAATAGCAGATAGGGGTTGCAAAATCTGGTGACAGAGCCTCTTTAAGGGATTGGAGTCTGACCAGCATTAGAAAGCTGCTGGGAGATTGCCTGTAATTTTGTGATGTCAGGAGAGGAAGTGATTTAACACAGAACTAGTCAGGATTTAGAATGTTCAACGGCCTGGATATGTCTCAGAGCTAGATGTCTTCTGTGCATGGCATGTGTCCTACGTGTGCGTGGTGTCTACAACATGATTCCTGTGTGTGACTGGCATGTGCGTCATAAATCCCTTGTGATTGGTGTGCGTCATGAGTCCTATGTGTGAGTGGTGTGTATGCGCCACGTGTCCTATGTATAAGTGGTGGGTGTGCGGAATGTGTCCTATGTGTAAGAGGCATGTGTGCTAAATGTGAGTTGCAGGTGTGCGGCATCTTTCATGTGTCTGCGTCTAATATGTGAAGCCGTGAGTGGTTAGGATTGGTGTGTGCACAATGTGTCCTAGGTGAAAGTGCCGCATGTTGGGCATGTGTCCTATGTGTAAGTGGTGAGATGCATCTATGCAGCATTTTTTCAAGTAAGTGAGTGGTGTTAGCGCCATGTTCCTAAGTATTAGTGTCGCATTTGGAGCATGTGTCCTAGTTGTCCTTTTAAAATTCTGATTAATATGATAATAAAAGAGAAAAAAGGGTGACTTGTGTACTGTTAAGGCTATGTAACATCACGTTTGTGATGTATGCTTAACATGTATCCCAGGAATAGCTTTCGACTAAGCATGTCCATACGACTCCATTAGCCCGACGAAGGACAAAAGAGTGTCGTTTTGGCCTCTGACAGGCCAGTGTACATTGATACAGTGAAAAAAAAAGAGTATATAATAGCACAGTAGACTAAGCTATTCCAGAGAAAGATATATGTTTTCTTAAAATAAGATCATACGGGATACATCACAGGCTTTTGGCGGAGTTATACGTTGAGATATCCACTCGACATACACCTCCGATGTAGGCTAGTAGCGTGATGTGACGATAGCCTAAGCCATCGTGTTCCTTTACCTGCACTCAACATGGTGCCTTGAGCTTAAATTGATTCAACTAAGACAAACTGCTAGAGACATGCTTCCTGACAACCCTATATAACAGGCTACAGTTGTTAGGCAGGATATCCCTAGCAACCAGTCTGCTGCCCATCTTAAAACTGAATTGGCCCTGTACTGAAAGTGGAAAAAGGCATAGTAACCGGGCACGATCAAGCCCAATAGGGTTATTCTCACCTTAGACATTTATGGAATATCCTGTGGCATGCTCGGCTGTTTCCGTAACTCCCATAGGATTGAATATTGGGGAACCCACGTTCCGGAAATAGGTGCAGATCCCACCTCTGGGACCCACACCTATCAGACCTTCAAGGCATTTTCACAATATTTTGGAAATACCTCTTTAACATTCTATAGCTCAGACAGGTTCATTTTTAAAAAAATTCTAAAAAATATAAATTGAGGTGAAAAGGTTAAAAAATTTAAATTCGAAGGACATTGCACTTAGTAACTTAACAATTTAATCATCATCTTCCTTGTGAAAGAGGAACATCGTATTTGCTTCTGTGGTTTTCCAAAATAAGAGAAAAAATACACTTGTGACTATTGTCTATTAAAAGCATTTCAGGTTTGACAAATTATTCAGATTGTTTGCACACTTGTAATAATGAACTTTATGGTGGCAAATAGGGAAGTCAAAATCATTGGCCGAATTGAAGGGATCCTAGCAGAAGTGTAGCTTGGGCACTAAAAGATCCTGGGCATAGTCATGAAATGATCAGCATTCAGTCACATTGGATGATCTATAAAAAGTTTATAGGGTCTTGGATGCCTTACGTCAGGCTAATAATATTACAAGTTGACACTTTTTCTGATAATAAATTGGTAACAGTGGGGTGCTAGCCTAAGCCAACCTTATTTATGGATCTCCATGGTGTGCCAATCCACCAGTCATTGTTAGACATGGATGTAGAACCTTATGTGTGATCTAATAGACATTAGAAGGCACTATAATTATTTTTTGGAATTATTGGTCTCCTATTGCTTGTAGGACCACTGTGCAGCTGTACAGGTTGCACATTTTGTATGTCTGTCCCTGTTACTATGCGTCATACAATGCACAAAAATTACCACCCAATGGTATCCAATGATTTTGCAATGGGTGCCAAAATAATACTGCCATATAATGCACATATACCACATTACAGTCACCCTATCAATGTATCTGACTGCAGCACATGCAGATACTCTTCCTTTTTCTCTCTCTTTCTTTCTCTCTCACATGCATTGTACTCACCATTGTGTTTCTGTGTGCACTTGTTGGCGGTGGAGTGTAGTCTGAAGCTTAATGATTATCCCTTTGCATGGACTGGAAGTTCAGCTCAGCACGCTTCCTCTTTTTTTTGGCTTGTTTCTCATTCCCTCTTATCATCGATATGCTATCTGGTTTTACTGCTGCAGAATGTTCCCTGTTTTAAGGGATATTTGTGCTGCAACTAAGGACGCAAGGAAAAGTAATCTAATAGTGCAGGAGGCATATAATAGTGCATAGATACTCTGTGGAGAATGGGGACACTTCTGGTTCCCTGGGAGGGTAATCCTTGTGTTTCCTCTTTCATCTCTTCAGAATTTGCATATTTTATATACGGTCCCTCATTCATTGCTACATTTTTTCTAAAGAAATGTTCATCATTTTTAATTTCCTTCCACCTTCGAGTTGAACTTGGTTACATAGATTTAATATAGAGATTGTATTACCTTATATTTGTTTTACTGGTTGGATAACTATACTGATACAGCTTCTGGTTTTATTTTATAATTGTATTAAACATATTTGGCAGGGATAAATAGTGCTGCGAAACCAAGCGGCAGATGTGAACAGAGTCTTATTCTATTTTCTGTGCGTGATTATGGGGACAGCCATCTTACTCTGACCCGTGAACAGCAGTTCAGAGATTTGCTTTACAGCAGAAACATAAGAAACAACCTATTGACTTCTTTATATAAGAAATGACCTATTGACTAGTCTTTAGGCAAGAGTACCTGGGTAGAAGATTTGGCAAACACTCAGCGTGGCAGACATGTGGCGTAGAAGAAACTTGGCACAGATGACACTTGGCACAGATGACACTTGGCACCGATGACCCTCACGACTCCGACACTAGATTTCTTACTGGAACAAACAAAATTATTTAATATGGGATATGGGGTACCGGAAATGGGAACACTGGATACAGGATACAACTAAGGGACCATTTGCCATGACGAACATGGGCAGACACAACAACGCTCAGGCAAGGAGAGGAGGGGCAGAGCTCTTTTTAAAGCCCAGGGTGTATAGGGATTAGCAATTAGAGCTATGTTAGGGATACTAATGTGTAGTTAGAGTCTATTTAGGGTAATGAAAGGTTCACAGTAATGAATCACCGGCATAGTGTAGTGCATGAGATGCCTATATTTCACTCCCTGATTAGAGAAATAGCCTCCACTACATGTTTCACCGAGAACCTACATCTAAAGGGGTTTTCGAGGCTCATTTTTAGTCTTCAAGACCCTTGAAGACATTGGTTTTGTTAGAGTATCTCGGTTTCTAAAGGGGTTTTCCGGAACTTAGGATAGATCATCGATATCAAATCGATGGGGGGGGTCTAAATTATGACACACCCACCGATCAGCTGATCGAAGAGGTTGCAACGCTATAGTGAGTGCTGCAGCCTTCTCATTGCTTACCAGGCACACCTCCGTACAGGGACGCAATTAGTGATCCTGGGCCCCCAGAGCCACAGTTTGAATAGGCATCCCCTCCGTTGCAACAAATACACGAGCGCACATATATACATAAAAAAACATACACATGTACACACATGCACATATGTACAAAGACGAGACATACAGCTACACATATTTATATATACACAAACACAAAAATAGACATACTTATACATACACACAAACATGCACATACATTAACATAGATAAACTAGAATGCACACACAGAGCAATACATGCATGTATTTGGAAACACACATACAAATACCACACACATAAAAACCCTCGTCAGTTCTATAAACAGTATATAATCCATTCTACCCACTGATAGGGGTTGCAGTGGACAGCTTGCAGTGCACTGGAGTCTGTGCTGTGCGTGGGTCCTCTCATTCTCCCTGCACAGGCCTAGTCTTCGGTTCAGTGGACTGTGCAGTTATAGACCAATCAGCACTTCTTCTGCTTAGAAAAGTGCTGATTGGTAGAGCAGCTGTCAGTCACTGAGTTTTAAAGTAAAGCAGATCAGTGACTGACAGGCAAGAAAGTGCTGATTGGTAATCATTGAAAGAGATATTGCTTTGAATGCAGAGCAACATCCCCTTTAGTTGTCCAATAGCAGTGATATGGTCGGCCTCGATTGGCGGTACACCACTTGCTTATTACATCTGGTTGTGGCTGTTCCTGGTAATGCAGCTCAGTCAGATTCACTTAAATGGGTCTGAGCTGCAAAGGACTGCATTACCAGGAACAGTCACTACCGAATGTACGGAGCTGGACCTGGTAAGTAATGAAGAGTCTGCAGTGCTCACAGACCTTTCAATTGGTTGATCAGTGGGGATGCTGGGAGTCCGACCCGCACTGATATGATATTGATGACCTATCCTTGACGTATCACCAATATCTAAGTCCTGGAAAACATCTTTAAATCACAAAGGGTTTTCTTATTATTTTATATTTTGGATTACAATAAAAGTTACATTTTAATTTTTGTTATAGTAAATGGGTTTCTTCTGCTTCCTCAATCGTTAATTAAATAGTAATATACCCCACACCTATCACGGGGGCACCTCATGAGAGCTGATTACCAGTATAACCTATGTGTATATGTGGTCGATCTCATAAACAAACCAACAACATTAAACATACTGATCACCGAGTGTAACTTCAATACATTAAAGTTGAAAATAAAAAAACAAAAGTCTCAAAGAAATAAACTGATAAAATAAAATTAAATAAAACCAGTCACAAAAATAGAAAAAACACAATTTGTATCAAATGCTAATTTAAATGTACCTCAAAATGATGCCTAAAATATCTATAATTTGTCCTGTAAAAAGTCTGGCTTCCGACATGTCTGGCAAACACACTGATTTTGCTGGGCGCAGCCTCGGGGAAATGTATGCAAAATAGCTCTCATCTAGAAGGTAGACAACTGTCTTTTGTGCCACCTACAGTTGTCTAGACTGTAAGTCCACATCCAAGTCTTTGAAGAGGTTAGCAACATGACTCAGGATTTTCAGCCAAACCAAAGACCTAGATGTCCAGATATTTTTTTTTCCTTTACTAAGTTATTGTCTGCAGTCAAGTCTCAGCCTACCCTTTCACCGGGCAGAAGAAATGCTTCTGGAAAAGCCCGGCAAGCATGTTGGCAACTTTTAGACCATTCATCTTCTGGTCACTTTCAGCTTTCAAATACTAGGACTAAAGCATGCAACTGTGCCATGATTGAGTAATGTGCTTCTTATACCTTTTTTGCCGTTTTTTTTATGCATTTTCTTAAAACAGGTCTGAATTCAAAACAGAGGAGACGTCAAAGTTGTTCCATTGTAGTGTTTATCCGTTTAGGATACAGTCCTGGTTATCCCCCCAAAAAATCAAAAATGGCCGGATAGAGATTCAGCTCGGAACCTGGGTCCTCCAGTGGGTCAGTTGACGCTGCCCCTGGGTCATTAGGAGGCAGTTCATAAGGTCTTTCATAGTTTACTTTAATATAATGGTTTGATGAGTCTTCCTGTGCAGCGTACCAATGGAAAAGTGATGCAATGCCACATAGGCACCATAAGAGATCCATTTAGACTTTGCCTAAAAATGTATTTCCCAGTTAGGGATTTCTTTGGAGCATTCCATTATCTAATGATCAGTGGCATAGTTATAGTGGTCACAGTGGTCACAGTTGCCCACAGCCCTTGCCACATTACACCCGCTAGTTAGCAGACTCTAGGTGAACCGGTACACAAGCTCTGTCTGGACATTGTCCGCGGCAATGTGAAGAGAAGCTGAGCGGAAGGAGCAAAATGGAAAGGTCTAAATTTAATTATTTTTGCTGATCTGGGGTCTGAATTAATTTAGGGGTCTGATCTGGTATTTCAATTAATTTAGGGATCTGGGATCTAAATTAAAAAATAAGGATCTGGTCTGGGATTTCAATTAATTTATGGGTTTGGGTTCTAAATGTAGGGGTCTGGTCTGGAGTCTTAATTTACTTAAAGGGGTTATCCAGGGACCAAAAATGTCAAAAATTTGCTTTGCATTCATAATTTTATGTAAGAAGAAGACACTTACTCATGTACTTTAATTAAAAATTCGGTACTAAATGGTGCGTTCAAACCCGGTGAATTGTTCCCAGAAGTCCTGGAGCTATTCTAATATTGATGACGCGCTGACACGTCCCCACGTGACTGAGGGCTTGCTTCCCGTGCTGTTCGTGTCGGTGTGTTATCAATGGCATGACCGCAAGGGGCTGTCACATTGCCGATTGCTGCAGTCCCCGAGCAGAGCATCAGCTAGCGCTTTGCTCGGGACTCCAGCACTGCTCCCGACATATGGTCAGTGACTACAGGAATTTCCTATAGCTGGAGTTCCTGAGCAGAGCATCAGCTGATCCTCTGCCTGGGGAATCCAGCAATTGCTGCCAACGTCACTGTCCATATATGAACAGTGAAGTCAGCAGTGGTACGGGAGTCCCCAGGCAGAGCATCAGCTGATGTTCTGCTCGGGGTTCTCCACTACTGCTGCCAACATTACTGTCACTGTCCATGTATGTATGTATGTTTTTTTTATAAGCCACCCGAAACAAAAAATCAAAAAGACGCCTCTTTATGGCTGTTGACCATAGTGGAATTTGCTCAAGGAATGACAAATTTTGACTGGGCCAGACCCTGGTGTTTCCCCAAAAACATTTGTTACCATCAACCAAGGCCACTATTGATAATTATCCAGGGGTAATGTGTGATAAACTTCTATTCTCCCAGATATTCGGCCCCTATGTTTACCTAGGAGCTTATACAGCGAATTTTGGCCTTCGGGGACTATTGCGCATTTGACAGACCAAATCAATAATAGCATGTCCCATCACTGACCGTGCACAAATACTTCCAGAGAGAGATTCTTCAAGGCAATAAGGGCGAGGATATTCCTTACCAAGATATATTACAAAGCAATGAAATCACATTACCTAAAATCTTTGTTCCTTTTTGTATTAAGAACCCACTAGAATGATGAAATACTGAAAAGCACATTTTAACCATAAAGACGTAACTTTCCTAAACTGTTATTTTTTATAGACTTCTTATATATTTGCATATTCCAATATGCTATTAGGTGTTTTGTCTTCTCTTTTTCCCACTATCTAGGTGGAACTGCTTTGCAAGTGGGGAACCTTTTGTGAAGACACCGCATTTCAAAAGAAAGAGTATCACCCAATTAAAGAAGTACTCCAGCAATTCATTTTTTTCTTAAATAGTGCAGCATAGGCTATTATTAAAGAAAGATGTAGAGGCTCTTGCGTATGCTTTGTGTATACCTTTCTTAGTTAATGTGCCATTTATGGGTTGTTTGCCATCTTGGTCCCCTGTGATTAGGTTCCCCTAAAGTGGCCTACATTTACCATGATGCCTCTTGCTTTGCAGATGCAGAGGGGGCAGGGTCTCATCACGCACTTGCTCTGCTGAGTCCTATATAAGTGAAGCAAGTGATAGATCATTGGCATAAAACTGTCCCATAACTCACACTGCAATCTCAGTGTATTCCTATGTGATTCGACTACAGCTTCTTTCCTCTGCCTCCTGCTTGTGATAGATCAGGGACATAGAACTTCTGTCCCATAACTCACACTGCAGAGTCTCAGTGTATTCCTATGTGATGCAGCTTCAGTCTGTCTCCTCTGCCTCCTGCTAGGATAGATCAGTGACATAGAACAGTTGTGCTCACCCTGCAGATTCTCAGTATACCCAATGTGAAGCAGCTTCAGCCTGTCTCCTTTGCCACCTAATTGTGATAGACCAGTGACATAGAACTGCTGTCTGCTAACACTGCAGAGTTTCACTGTTTTCCTATGTGATGCAACTTCTGCCTATCTCCCCTACCTCCAGCTTGTGATAGATTAGTGACATAGAATTACTGTCCCTTATCACTAGAGTCTAGCGTAATTCTACGTGATGCAGCTTCAGCCTGTCTTCCCTGCCTCCTTGTGATAGATCAGTCACATAGTACTTCTGTCCTTACGCTGCAAATTCTCAGTGTTTTCCATGTGATGCAGCTTTAGACTGTCTCTATTACTTCCTGTTTGTAATAGATCAGTGACACAGAACTTTTGTCCTTACACTGCAGAGTCTCAGTTTGTCCCATGTGATGCAGCTTCAGTCTGTCTCCTCTGCCTCCTGCTGGTGATAGATTTCTGTCAGTTCTTATAAGCAGGTGCCAGTGAGGAGCAGCATATCATAAAAATATACTTGAGATTCTGCACACCGCACTCACAGATAGTAGAGACAGTAAGTGTAAGTCAGTGGGAAAGTGGGAGTTTTACTCTGCAGCTAATTTTTGTATAGACTACCCTATTATATCACTTCACACCGGTTCCTTTAGATAGGGCAGAAATAATCTCTTCAGCAACACTCTTTGCATAGGGGTGACATATAGAGGAACACGGAGGATGGAGCTTGGTGGAGAGGGCTCTCAGTGCTGCCAGGTACAATATGATAGGTGATTATGTAATCTTGTAGTTCACAGGAAGTCAGCCACAAGGCTGACCTCCTGTCTACACATGAGAGCATTGTCTATATTGGTGGTCAGATGCAGATCATTTGACATAACTGTCTCTTACTAAAATGGTTCAAAATGTATAGATGCAACTAGGCTGGAAAGAAACAAATGATACTACTAGAATATTGCTGGTGAGTTAGCAAGATATGTATAGGAAAATAATTGTCAGAGTGCTTCCTTAAAGGGAATGTGTCGGTAGAAATTTTTGTTTTAATTTTTTAGTTAAACAGTTAGTGTATACATGATTAGACATTGTTATAATTTTTTTTAATTTTTTCACAAGTCAGGAAATATTATAAATTAGATTCTAATTTATAATATTTCCCTGTGCTGGTTACTAGAGAGAGCAATTCCCAAAATTGCAGCATTGGCATGTGGTAAAGCAACCACATTGCTTTATGCTGCAAATTTGGTGTAAACACAGACACTCTAGTGAGCTCACAGAATCCCCCCTCCCTTATCCTGGCTAGTGCCAGGAGAAAGGAGGGGGATTGAATGTTCAAGCCTCCTACACTGTGTGTCACCATTTTTTGAGCGAATACACAGTGTAGTAGGCTTACATACAGTGGTTATAACACAAAACATACATAAACATGAATTACCTGCTCCTGACGCCGCCTCTCCCTCCGGTCCGTCTGCTCCCTCCGCTTGCTTCTGAACACATGCCCGGAAGCCGCTGTCACGGACACAGGGTATGTGGACCCACTAGGCCGCCGTAGCGGGGAGGCAGCTGACCAGGTCACAGTCTATGCGAAAGTCAATGGCAGACAGTAATGCTTGGGTACCTGAAATAGTCCGGACGGTGGCTGTGGCTTCAGCACGGATTGAGGCTGGTGCGGCAGGTGGCGCCAGACGTGGCGGGCAGTATCCGATGAAGCAGAAGACGCTGGACGTGGCAAACGACACTGGACGTGGCAGAAGACACTGGACGTGGCAGAAGACACTGGACGTGGCAAACGACACTGGACGTGGCAAACGACACTGGACGTGGCAGAAGACACTGGACGTGGCAGAAGACACGACTCCAACGCTGGTAGGCACAGGAACTGGAACAATACGGAATACAGGAACGGGTAACAGCTGGAACGGGGAAACACTAAGGGACCATTTGCGAGACAGACTGGGATAGACTAACAACGCTCAGGCAAGGATCAGAAGGCCTGGGGCCTTCTTATAGACCAGGAAATCAGGGCAGTTGATGATGATGACGATCCTTTTGTGCGCGCGCGCACCCTACGGGACACAGCAGGACGGAGCGGAAGTGAGCGCTGACGTCTCCTAGGAAGGAGACAGGGACCAGCGCTCACGGATCCATGGCTGCGGGCGTCGGGGGGTGAGTAAACTCGACGGCCCGCGGCCATGGACGTTACAGTATCCCCCCTCTTATGCCCCCTCTTCTTGGGACCAGAGCGAGAGAGGAACTTTTTAATGAGAGCAGGAGCACTGAGGTTCTCTTCTGGCTCCCAGGACCTCTCCTCAGGACCAAACCCTCTCCAGTCCACCAAATAGAAAGTCCTTCCTCCTACCCTCTTGCAGTCCATGATCTCCTTTACCTCGAATACATCAGAGGGGCCGCTGGAAGCAACTGTGGAACTAGAAGTCTTGCTGTAGTGGTTCAGGACCACTGGTTTCAGGAGGGACACATGGAAGGAGTTAGGGATTCTGAGGGTAGGAGGCAGCCGCAGTTTATAGGAGACAGGGTTGATCTTTTGCAGAATCTCGAAAGGACCAAGGAACCTGGGAGCGAACTTGTATGAGGGTACCTTCAAGCGAATGTTCCGAGAGGATAGCCAGACTTTAGTCCCTGGAAGATACTGAGACAGCTCTCTTCTCTTAGTATCTGCCTTTCGCTTCATGAGATCTACTGCCAGCAAAATAGAGGACCGGGTCTGTTGCCAGATTTGCAGGAAGTCCCCATATGCAGAGTCAGCAGCGGGTACCTGAGATTAAGTCGACACAGGAAGAGGGACTCTGGGATGTTGACTGTACATGATGATAAACGGAGTGGAAGTGGTGGACTCACTTGTGTGGTTGTTGTATGAAAACTCGGCCCATGGAAGAACCTGTACCCAGTTATCGTGCTGTGAAGAGATGAAGTGGCGGAAATAATTTTCCATGATCTGGCTGATCCTCTCAACTTGTCCATTTGACTGGGGGTGATAGGCAGAGGAAAAGTCCAAACTCACATCCAGGAGTTTACAGAGGGCTCTCCAGAACTTAGAGGTAAACTGAACCCCCCGGTCGGACACAATGTGAAGAGGCAAGCCATGCAAGCGAAAGATGTGCTGAATGAAGAGACTCGCCAGTCGGGGAGAAGAAGGTAGGCCGGTCAGCGGGATAAAATGTGCCATCTTAGAGAACCGGTGCACCACCACCCAGATGATGTTGCATCCTGACGTGTGCGTAGGTCATGCATCTCTGTCTGAATCTTCAGGACTGCGGTCTTGGGCTGGCCAGCGGGTTCTATGGCCTGAGCGTACTGTCACGGACACAGGGTATGTGGGCCCACTAGGCCGCTCCGCCGTAGCGGGGAGGCAGCTGACCAGGTCACAGTCTATGCGAAAGTCAATGGCAGACAGTAACGCTTGGGTACCTGAAATAGTCCGGACGGTGGCTGTGGCTTCAGCACGGATGGAGGCTGGTGCGGCAGGTGGCGCCAGACGTGGCGGGCAGTATCCGATGAAGCAGAAGACACTGGACGTGGCAAACGACACTGGACGTGGCACTGGACGTGGCAGAAGACACTGGACGTGGCAAACGACACGACGTGGCAAACGACACTGGACATGGCAGAAGACACTGGACGTGGCAGAAGGCACGACTCCAACGCTGGTAGGCACAGGAACTGGAACAATACGGAATACAGGAATGGGTAACAGGGCACGGGTAACAGCTGGAACGGGGAAACACTAAGGGACCATTTGCGAGACAGACTGGGATAGACTAACAACGCTCAGGCAAGGATCAGAAGGCCTGGGGCCTTCTTATCGACCAGGAAATCAAGGCAGTTGATGATGATGACGATCCTTTTGTGTGCACGCTGGCCCTTTAAGGTATATATTATAAACTTATATATATATTTTTTATTTTATTTATTTCTGTTACTATCTACATAAAAAAATGAAATATTGCAATTGTCATACTGGCCACTAGAGCACACACAGTAGGCTGACATTTCCTGTTTTCTGTAGCGTACTAGTCAGGTTTTCTGTGTAGACTGGGACAAGTTGTGCAGAGTAATATCATTATAATTAGAGGGCAGAGGATTTAATGACAGCTCTATTGGCCTAGATAAGACATGATAGTACCACTATACATTATATACATAGAAAAGTGTAAAGGATCTGCCAGACACAGCTTCTGTGTCGACGCCAGTGGTTACTCAGTCTGCACCTGCTCCTAAGTCTGATAGAGTGACTCCTTCTTCCACCACTCAGGCTGGGAGGCTGAGGAGTGGGAGAGCCTATCACAGCCTGGCCAGACGGAGCTAGCTCCCGCCCTCTGTCTATTTATACCTTCATTTCCTGCTTCTCCTTTGCCTGTGATTCTGCTTGTTTCCTGGCTCTGCTGCTTCTGCTTGTACTATTTGTCCTCTGCTTCATATTGACCCTGGCTTTACTGACTACTCTCTTGCTCTGCGTTTGGTACCTCGTACACTCCTGTTTTGACTCGGCTCGTTCACTACTCTTGTGGCTCACGGTGTTGCCGTGGGCATCTGCCCCTTTTCCTTTAGCTTCTTGTACCCTTGTCAGCCTGTCTGTCGTGCACATAGTGAGAGTAGGGACCGTCGCCCAGTTGTACGCCGTCGCCTAGGATGGGCCGTTGCAAGTAGGCAGGGACTGAGTGGCGGGAAGATTAGGGCTCACCTGTCTGTCTCCCTACCCCCCCCATTACAAAAAGGCTCTGTATGCAGCTCCCCTATTACTCCCTGGTTTATTGGAGAGGGGCTGTTATAATCCCTGACATTTCTTTGTTAATTGACTTCCATCCATTGCAGCTGCAATAAAGTACACACACCCTGCTGTACTGTCCATACAGACAATACAGGAAGAGTGTGTCTACAATAAAATAAAAATAAATAGCTACAACATAAAAAAAAAGATCAAACACATTATTTCTGCTCTACAGATGAACATCTTATTACTGAGTCTAGAAAATATATGCATGAGACTTTCTCTTTAACAGGGTTTTTCTGATCTGTCTAAAATTCTCGTCAGCAGATTCCAAATCACTAAAATGAACAAACAGGAATATACTCACTTCTTAAATCGGCTGTCGTTCTCATACCGCTAGTGCGAGCTGCATCTTGTGTAAATGGATACGCGGCGGCTCAGTCAAACAATTGCCATATTTATAACGCGCTGTGCTCTTGACATTACTTTGACTAAATACGAAGAATTTGGGGTAACCTGGCTTTTAGGGATTTTCTATTTGTGTACAGATGTTGCATGCCTACCAGACAAAAAAAGGGGGGACCTCCCGGCAGAGAAGACTTTCATCCCGTATAATTTTTGGTTCAGTGATGGTAGCAGGTGCTGGCGGTTATCCCTGCTGCCTGCAGCATGGGCGGATTTGCGCACATGCAAATGCCGGTCCCTGCTTCTGTCACAAAACTATCAAATATGCGTCATGAAGAACTAAGTCATGAAAAGTGGCTGGCACTTTAAAGGGGGGCACTGTAGCTGTAACTATTATGTGTTCAAGTGCATTAGCTTGGTGGCATGGTCTATATTTTAATATTTTAGGTGGCAAAGTTTACCGCTCACAATGTCTCCCTAAAGTAATGTCTCTGAAGTAGGCAAGTGGGGCATATAGTCACTTGTATATTAGGAAATTGCTGACCATGCAGTCCCTAATATACATCTTTTACTCCATGCACTCCTTATATGTGAGTGAGAACTTCTCTCTTGCTGCCCTTCTGTTTTGTTGATTGATGTCTTCTGCTGACAGACACTAATACACAAGTCACTTGTGTACCAAATGAGCTGACGATCAGGACCTGCATGAATATTTTATCTACTCCAGTATGATAGTAGTCTTGCAGTTACATTGTAAAGGATTATAGGGATCAAAAATTTTTTCAATGTGAAGGATTAAAGGGATCATATATTTTTTATCTCAATGTATCAGAATGAGAACTGGTTTCTCATTCTTATGAGGACACATATGATGAGCCAAAAAACACAATACCTTCCAACATTTGAATCCCCATTGACAAGACATTTTAAGCCCTATCCCCAATTAACCCGGAAACACCAACAAAACGTCCATTTTGGGCACATTTACATGATCCCTGCCCTCTCTGAGATCTTTTTCAGATATGCATAAAGAGATAAAGACAGACATGATCATTGTAAAGTAAGTACAAGCAATAAGGCTCTATCCCTTGTGAGACTACAACTCCCAGTCTGCCATGACAGCTGCAGGCTAGGCAAACTAGGCAACTGCCGTGGGCTGTACTGTATAAGGGGCCGCACAGAAATGGATCACCTTGGAGAATGAGCGAGTATGAACATGTTGTTTGGTAATTCACATAGTGCCAGTATTAAATGGCTGTAGAGGAGATCATAAATGGCCATCACAGGCTGGATATTTGGGAACGCTTACCATAGCAAAACGTAACATTTTAATAGCGTTTCCATGGGGCACATTAATTTTGCCTTATCCTATGAAAGTCTGCAGAATATAAAGTTTTATACGTTTGCATCATCATCAGGCATAAAAGAAGAAGTGGTCACAAAGTTTTTCTCGAAATTCATTTCCACATTTTTAGCATTTCTCTCTAGTTGGTGTAACCACATGTCATCAGGGGAGTAGTTATAGGGAGTGCAGAGGTAGCAGACGCACTACGGCCATGGTGTCTGTGGGGGCCCTTCTGCCATATAAAAAGACACTGGTAATATAAATGGCACGTAGCAGAGGGCGGAGCTATAAGTTACGCCTCTGCATGTCATATATTACAGAGTCCCAAAAATCTAACCTATGATAAGATGTCACCTACATTTGCCTGATTTCTGTTCTTTAACTGGATGGGTGTCCGCCATTTATTGCTAACAGATGTATCTGGCTTTTTGCTCTACGGATGGGGAAGCCAGAATGCCAATGATAACATCTGATCATCGAGGGTCAAATATGCCATATCTGAGACAATCAGTTGATCAGTGTGCAGACTATAATGGTGAAACAACCCCTTTAATCCTGACCATTCTACTACATTTTTGTACTGTTGCTGATCTTCTGTCCAGTAACATAATTTCATCTTCCGTCGCAGTACTACACTGATCATTAAACCGAGAAAGAATTATTGTCTTTTGGTGAATAAAGGTCCTGGAATTGATTATCGCGGTCGTGACCAAAATTGGGTCACTCAGTTGTCAGATGTTTTTAAAAGTGATATACATTCAGAGGTTGGTACCTCCTCACAACAAAACAGAGATATTTAAATACGTATCAAATCATTATTGGAAAAACGGACCAGGACATGGTGGAATAAGGCGTCATTGGAATATTATGTTAATAAAGACATCATCCCCAGAGGATTGAGAGTTAAAGGAACAGTGTCACCAAATTTTTTTTTATAATATCAGTTTGATGTTAGTGCTTTATTAAAAACGTTTGGATTAATTTGTGTGTTTGTGTGTTACTTTTTCTTATTTTTACACTTTTTCTTCCCTATCGGGGCTGCCATTTTTTTTTCCATTTCTGTATGTGTTGATTAACGACACATACAGACATGGAATACGGCAGCTCCAGTCCCATAGGGACTGCGAACGGGGCCCGTTCCATCCACTTTGGTGTACGCCGCTGTGTGGTGAACGGCGCATGCGCCGCTCCCACACAGTTCAATTTGAAATGCGCGCCGTCCGGCGCCATTTTCCTGTGGACCGGAAGTCGCGGCCGGACAGTAAGATTACTACTTCCGGTCGCGGCTTCCGGACTTGTGCACATGGAGCAGCGGCAGCAGACGGAGCGGACGGACCGGAGGGAGCGGCGGCGACTGGAGGAGGTAAGGGATTTCTATGTATTTTCGTGTTTTACTGTGTGTTTACTACTGTATGTTAACCTACTACACTGTGTGTTAGCTCAAAACATGGCGACACACAGTGTAGGAGGTTAGACCGTTCAATCCCCTCGTTTCTCCCGGCACTAGCCAGGATAAAGGAGGGGGGATTCGGAGAGCTCACTAGAGCGAGGGATTTTTACCCAATTTTGCAGCATAAAGCAATGTGGTTGCTTTACCACATGCAATGCTGCAATTTTGGGAATGGCTCCATCTAGTGACCAAAAATGGGAAATATTATAAATTAGAATCCAATTGAATCCAATTTATAATATTTCCTGACTCGTGAAAAAAAAAAAAAAATTAGAACAATGTTTAATCACCTACACACTAATTGATTAACTAAAAAAAAACAAACATGTTTTGCTGGCAACACATTCCCTTTAAAGAGGCTGTAATGGCAGGAAGGAGGTGAAGGGAAAGTGAGCCCTAATCTACTCACCGCCCTGTCCCTGCCTACTTGCAACGACCCGCCCTAGGCGACGGGGTACAACTGGGCGGCGGTCCCTACGCTGTCTAAGTGCACGGGAGAACAAACAGGGAACACGCAAGGGAAGGGGCAGTAGCCCACGGAACGCCGCGAGGAAACGGAGCGGTGAACGAATAGTCAGGACCAGGATGAAGTGGAGTATACCAACGTGAGCACGGAGAAGGAAGCAAGCCAGGGGCAAAGCGAAGCAGGTTAAGCGGAACTGCAGCAAGGCAGAAGCAGGCTGGAGCAAGCAGCAGTGGGGCCAGGAATCCAGAAGAATTACAAGCACTGAGGAAGAGAACACGGCAGGTAATAAAGGACAGGGGGCGGAGCTAACTCCGACTGACCAGGCCGCGATAGGCTCTCCCACTCCTGAGCCTGCCACCCTGGTTGGTGGGAGACGGTGTCAGTCTAACAGGTCTGGCCTCAGGTGTGGATTGATTAATCCAAGGAGTATACCTAGACGAAGTACCTGGCAGATCCCTAACAGAGGCTCTGTCACCACATTATAAGTGGCCTATATTGTACATAATTTTTACGTTTTTTATTTAGAAAAACGATCATTTTTAACGGAGTTATGACCTATATTAGCTTTATGCTAATGAGTTTCTCAATGGATAACTGGGCGTGTTTTACTATATGACCAAGTGGGCGTTGTACAGAGGAGTGTATGACGCTGACCAATCAGTGACCAATCAGGGTCATACACTTCTCTCCATTCATTTACACTGCAGATAGCGATATAGCTATATTGCTATTTGCAGTCACATAAACACACTATAACGCTACTCATGTGTCATGACAATGAATATACATTACCTCCAGCCAGGACGTGATGTCTATTCATTCTCCTCACCACTTCTGTAGCATCTCTGTGATTTACAGCACAGCAGGCGTAGTCTCACAAGATTACGCTGTAAGCTGTCATTTACAGCCAGATCTCGCTGTGCTGTGCTCAGGAAAAACAATATCCCAGATGGAGGGATGAATCTCAGGAACAGACAACCAAAGACCAACTAAAGGTAATTAACCTCTCAAATATTGTACTATCACAAGCACAGATAGAAGTGTTAGGGATGGGTTTAACCTTTTGCACAGTCTCTAATTTAGATTTTTTTGAAACAACTAAAGATGTGCATCTGTTTGCAAGGAAACTGCTTCTTAAAAAGCACTTTAATACAGCTCTTTGCCGAGAGGGATGAACAACTCCCTCTTAAAGCACTTGATGAATTACTTTGTTGAACCCAAATTTCCACCGGGGGTTAGGGGGCGCTCCACCACATTCCCACCCATGTGAATGTGTCCTGCAGTAGACACTTTTGTTAGATTGGTTACAAATGAATCGAGGATGGTGTCCTTATATCATACTCATAAGAATCTTAATGGGGCACAAAGAGAAGCCCTAGAACAACTCAAAAAGATGAAAACAGTGGTTATTAAGCCAGTGGACAGGTGTGGTAATGTGGTGGTGTGGTCCATTGATAAATATGAAAGGGAAGCATTTAGACAGCTCAATGAAGGGTTGTGCTATCAAAAACTTGATGGCTGTCTGTCCCCTTGCTAACTTCAAGGCCCAATTAGATAGGATTCTGTGGAGGTCGTTTGAACTTAATATTATACCAAAAACTGCACTTGAAGGTTTGGTTGTGGATAAACCAGTAATAGCAACCTTGTATCTACTTCCCAAAGTTCACAAAAGCCTAGTGGATCCTCCGGGGAGACCAATAGTCTCCAGTAAAGGGAGTCTATGTAAGACAGTTTGCCGTTTTATTGATTTCTATCTTAAACCCTTGGGGAGTGATTTACCCTCATACATCCGGGACTCTACAGAAGTCCACAATAGATTGGAGAGAGTATTCAAGGGACATGATGATTGTTTTGTGACGTGTGATGTTGAGCCACTGCACACTGCAATCGAACACAAACATGGTATTGAAGCCACTAGGTTTCACTTAAATAGGACCAAATTAGAACCTGATCTTATTGAGTTGTTAATTCTATTATTGGACTTTGAATTACACCACAATTTGTTCATGTTCAAAGACCGCTATTTCCTACAGAAGAGAGGAGTGGCAATGGGGGCGACTTGTGCGCCCTCATATGCCAACCTCTTTCTAGGATATTGGGAACAGAGTCTACAACTACCTGATGCAGAAGATGGAGGCATCCTGATTTGGATGCGTTTCATCGATGACATACTATTTTTGTGGCATGGAGAGGTAGGAAAATTGGAAACTTTCCTTGCAGGTCTGAATGTCAACCAGCTCAATATCCAGCTGACTTCCAAGGTGAGTCGGACGGATATTAAGTTCCTTGACATCAGATTTATTAAAGCCACAAATGGTTTGATTGGTACTGACATTTTTAGAAAAACGACATCTGTCAACTCCTTCCTTAATGCAAAATCGTCTCATCCCCCACAGACCTTGAGAGTAGTTCCAACAGGGCAATTTTTAAGAGCACGTCGGATTTGTTAGACTGAGACTGCCTTTGAAAATCAGGCGTCTGACCTATCGAAGAGGTTTGGCGCTAGAGGATATAAAACTAAGGACATTGAGCCAGGATATGTGAAAGCAAAAAATACACAGAGAAATGACCTACTTATACCTAAACCAAAGAAAAGGGACAACAATAAACAGGTAAGATTCGTTACTGGATATCAGGCTCAATTGTGTGAAATGAAAACAATCTTTGAGAGATTTTGGCCGATCCCACATACAGATGCAGATTTGAGTTTAGTTTCATCAGATTTTCCTCTGATTACTTCACGTAGATCACGCAATCTTAGGGATATTTTGCTTAAGAGCCACTATGTAGCCCCTACATCAGGGTTTATTTTTAATTCAAAGGGGCCTAAATGGGGATCATAGCCGTGTGGTGATTGTGTAGCATGTTCGCTGATGATCGGATCTCAAAATTGTATTAATTCTTCAGGGTCAAAGGAGTACAAGGTCTGCCACAGTATCACCTGTCGTTTAACTGCTGTGATCTACAACGCGAGTTGCCCCTGACAATTGATATACGTGGGTCTCACATCTAGAACTTCGTGTGAGGATCTTGGAACATGTAAGGGACATTAAAGAAGCCATGAAGACTGATGACCCTGAAAAATTTAGTAAATTGAAAAGAATACCTCGTCATTTTCGAGAGCATCATCAAGGGAATTGGAGGCTCTTGAAGTTTAGAGGTATTGATAAAATCTCGTTAGGAAGTAGAGGTGGCAATATCCAAAAAACCCTTGCTCAACGCGAATGTAAATGGATTATGAATCTACAGACCGGTTTCCCTAAAGGGTTAAATGAAATGGTCAGCTTTGGTCCGTTTTTGTAATAATTATCAGTGAGTGCCAACCTTTGTTATGTTTGATCTTATGTGTGTAGGAAGGATATCTGAGGAAGGTTCTAGAAGAGGCTGGACGCAGCCTGCAGGGCTTAGGGGGGAAGCCTCCATGACAGCCTAGGAGGGAAAGGGTTAAGTATTGAGGGAGAGTTAGGAGGAGGTGGAGGAGGGACAGGGAGGAGTTAGGGGCCGTTACTGAGCTTCCCGCTGTTTTCGGCACTGAGCCGGAAGCAGCGGGAGGAGTAACATACATTCTATTAAGCTCCCCGTTGCCCTGCTCTGTGTGTGATGTCGGCTGATATAATTGCGCGGCTGCGCGCCGCTGCTGTGCACCACGGTCCCGGATGGTTGGAGGAGACCGTGGCGGCACTTACCAGGATCCCGGACGCCGAATCGCCACGTCAGGCCCGGCATACGAGGTCTGTTGCTGTTGGGGACAGGCTCCCCTCCCCCGGCCCCCTTCCTAGCAGTAATATGGCGGCGGGGGGGGAGTCAGCAACACCCGCTCCTGCTCAGAGGAGGCAGAGAGCGTCGCCAGGGGTGACGGTGACTCAGGCCGGGTCTACCCGTCGCTCCCGGCGGTCCCGACCTCCAGAACGCCTCAGCCCTGAGGTGGTCCCGCGGACACGGCGTCGCAGGGGGAGCCCTAAAATGGACGCTGCAGGCCAGGCAGCTGGGAGGGCCGCCTCTTACCAGGCCCTGCGTACTGGCAGGAATACCCAGCCGCGTCGGGGTCCGGCGGTAATCAGGGAGTCGCAGGCCGGGCTCCCTGTCACCCCTCCCCCATCAGATGCAAGATTTGGAGGACAAGCTACGGCCGCCCCGCCTGGTGATGTTCCGGCCAGGGGGCAGGCTTCATCAGGATCGTCGAGACGGACGCCTAGAACTGCAGCGACGTCGAGGCAACAGGTCCGGTCGGAAGTCTGGGTCCCAGCGGTCGGACGGCAGGTTGCCGGCCCATCTGTCAGCGCGTCATCATCCCCGTTTCGGAGATGTCGGTGGGATGGCCAGTCGTCTGCGAGAGAGGAGCTGGAGGAAGGTGAACTGGACGTGTATCGGCGAGGTCAGGATGGTCCGGCTGACGGGAACACAGCGCCTGTGCAGCCCGGTGAGTGCATAACTCCATCTTTGTCATATCCAGTGATTTTTATGTCGGGTGTCGGCGGGGGGGGCTGCTAGCGTCGCATCGGTGGCCGGTAGTGGCGCGGGCGGGCGCGACGGCGCGGGTCTAGCGGATTTAGTGGGTTGCTTGCGGGAGCTGGTCGGGCGTCTAGATAGGGCGGCGGCGCCAGTAGTTATGGAGGTGTCCCCGGCGATAGTTTGGGAAGGCCCCAGGGAAGTGGGATCGTTACAGGCGCGACCCGGGTTGGCGGCTAGAGAGGCGGTCGCGGTGTCGGTACAGACTGAGGCCCAAAAAGAACGCGATCGGGTGCGTATTGATGATCGTGCTCGTGGGGAGGTGTATGTTTGCTTCGAAGGTCCGTTGGGGGCGCACTTAAAGCAGGAGGTGCGTGAGCGTGTCTGGAAGGATGAATATGTCGAGATTTTTTCTCTCCTGCCGCTTGCTAAATTCAATTTGGATAAGAGCAAGCGGGACGAGAGTAAGAAGGACAAGGAGGAGCGTCGGCGGTATAGGCTTATCCCGCAGACGTTCGTTAATTGGTCGCAGGCGTTCGCCATATTAGCCAGTGTAATAGGAGAAAAGGCGCCGGAAAATTGTTCGGCGTTGTTTTGCTATTTTGACGCCATTGGGGAGGCTCATAGGGCGTACGGGGGGCAGGCGTGGCTAAGATACGATGAGCAATTCCGTCAGCGTAAAGCGGTTCGGCCGGCGATTCGGTGGGACCAGAAGGATATTGCTCTCTGGTTACGGGTTACGGCTCCGGTTAGGCAGTCCTTTCCCGGGAGCGCCGGCCAAGGGGGCCAGTCCAGTCAGGTTGGACAAGGCGGCGGGGCAAAGTTGGGATTCTGCTGGCAATTCAACGATGGCCAGTGTAAGTTCGGGGCCACGTGCAAGTTCAAGCACGTGTGTTCAGAGTGTAATGGTGCATCCCACGGGGCTGCAAAATGTATGCGAAAAAAGAGGTCAGGGAACCAGTCTTCCTCGGCTGGTCAAGGGGTGGTCACCGGTGAGGGTGGAAAGGATGGCCCCTTATCTAAATGAGTATCCGGATAGGGCGGCGGCCAAGTTACTTTACGATGGGTTTTGTGTTGGTTTTATTATTCCTCCGCCTCCTTATGAGGTCCCGGTTACGCGGAGGAACCTTAAATCGGCTTACGTGCATGCCGAGGTCGTGTCGGAAAAATTGTTTAAAGAACTTTCGTTGGGTCGCATGTCGGGGCCTTTTGTTGATCCGCCAATAAAAGATTTAGTGGTGTCCCCATTGGGTATTGTTCCAAAGCGCGAGCCCCGGAAATTTCGTTTGATTCACCATTTATCGTTTCCCAAGGGTTCGTCGGTAAATGACGGGATTGATCACGAGTTGTGCTCCGTAGTGTATACCTCATTCGATAAGGCGGTGGGGTTAGTTCGTGCTGCGGGTCCAGGCGCGCTGCTAGCGAAAACCGTCATCGAGGCGGCGTTTAGGTTGTTGCCAGTTCATCCAGAAAGCCAACGGCTGTTGAGTTGTTTTTGGAATGGGGCTTTTTACGTGGATCGGTGCCTTCCGATGGGGTGTTCCCTTCCTTGCGCATACTTCGAGGCATTTAGTAGCTTCGTGGAGTGGGTGACGAAGGGAATAGCCGGGGTCGACTCGTTGATACATTACTTAGACGATTTCTTGTGCGTCGGCCCGGGGGGTTCGCCGGTTTGCGGTAATCTGCTTCATGCACTGCAGAAGGTTGCGAGGGATTTTGGGATCCCTTTGGCGCCTGAAAAAACTGAGGGCCCGGTACCGACGATTTGTTTCTTGGGAATTGAAATAGATTCGGTGGCAATGGAGTGTCGTCTTCCTGCGGATAAGTTGGGGGCTTTGAGTCAGGAGGTACGTCGGGCTTGTAGGTTAAAGAAAATTACGCTGCGTGAGCTTCAGTCGTTGCTGGGGAAGTTGAATTTCGCCTGCCGGATTATGCCAATGTGGAGGGTGTTTGGTAGACGGTTGGCGGCGGCAACGGCGGGAGTGCGTGCGCCACATCATTTTGTGCGGCTCAAGGAGGAGCATCGGGCTGATCTGCAGGTATGGGATGATTTTTTGGGCCAGTATAACGGTCGCTCGCTATGGATGGCTCCAGCGCAGGATACGAGTGATTTAAATATTTTTACGGATGCGGCTGGGGCGGGCGGTTTTGGAGCTTACGGGGGGGGTCCGTGGTGCGCAGGTCAATGGCCGGCTAGCTGGGTGTCCAGTGGACTCACGCGGAATCTGGCCCTGCTCGAGCTGTTCCCCATCGTGGTTGCGGCGACCTTCTGGGGGGACAGGCTCAGGGATAAGAAGGTTCGGTTTTACTGCGACAACATGGGGGTGGTGCTGGCCATTAATAACATCACGGCGTCCTCTCCTCCGGTAGTTCAGTTGTTGCGACATTTAGTGTTGGTGTGCTTGTCGTTGAACGCGTGGGTGGTGGCGGTGCATGTGCCGGGGGTACGGAATTGTATCGCTGATGCTCTTTCTCGCTCGCAGTGGGACCGGTTTCGGCAATTGGCACCGGAAGCGGAATGTCTCGGTTTGGCTTGTCCGGAACATCTTTGGGATCTGGTCTCGGTCCCGTAGAACGATTGGTGGAAAGGTCTTTGGCGCGCACGACGTGGAGTGCTTATTCTGCTTGTTGGAGGCAGTGGGAGGAGTGGGTAAGAGAGTTGGGTGACGTCAACACGGATAGAGACAGGTTGGTGGCACTTTTGTACTGGTTAGGGGACGCCTGGGAGGCGGGGTTTTCATTGGCAAAGGTTAACCGTTTCATGTCTGCGGTGGCGTTTGGTTTTAAGTTGCGAGGCTTTCGGGATGTATCTAAGGAATTTTTAGTGGGACAGGCTTTGAAGGGTTTGCGCCGAGGTAGGGTCGAGGCGGATCGTAGAAGGCCTGTGTCGTTTTCTCTGCTTAGCTCTTTGGGTGGATCATTAGTATCGGTCTGTCGTTCTTCGGCCGAGATGTAGTTGTTTCGGTTAGCCTTTTCTTTAGCGTTCTTTGGGGCCTTTAGAATTGGCGAGTTGGTATCGCCGAGTACCAAGCAGGCAGGGGGGTTGAGACTGGGGGAGGTGAGCCTATATGCAGATAGGCTGGAGGTATGGTTGCGTCGGTCAAAAACTGACCAATTAGGGAAGGGGAAGTTGATAGTTTTGTTCGCCCTCCCGGGTTCTGCTATGTGTCCGGTAGCGTGCATGCGGGGTTTTAAGCCACAGGTGGGGTCTCCAGAGTTGCCATTGCTATGTCACGAGGATGGGTCATTTTTGTCCAGATTTCAATTTGGAGCTGTATTTAAAAAATGTTTGGCGGCGGTCGGTGTCGCGGTGGGCTCGTATTCATCTCATTCCTTCAGAATTGGCGCAGCAACAGAAGCAGGGCGCTGGGGGTTGGATGATGAAGGGGTGCGGCACATCGGTCGTTGGGAGTCCAACAGATTTAGGTCTTATGTCCGCCCTCATCTGTTATGAGTCTTGTTAGCGCTTAAAAAATGTTTGTGTGGTGTTTTTTAACTTTCTTTTCCGTTTCAGATCCGCCTCCGTGTTTGGTGTGGTTGCTGGGCCACTCTTACGTGCATTGGGGGGCTTTGAGGGCGGACGTCCGCCCGGACGGTCGCCAGTTGCGCATTCCGCGACAGGATGCGGTTTTGCATTGGCTGGGATTTAGAGGTATGTCATGGAGCAGGGTGTTAGCAGAATTCCAGACATATGCCCGGCTTGATAGGGTACCAGAGGTCTTGGTATTGCACGTGGGTGGGAATGACTGGGGAGTCCGCCCCTTTCGTGAATTGGTGCGGGATATTAAACACGATATGTTGTGTTTGTGGGTTTCTTATCCCGGGTTGGTGATAGTGTGGTCGGACATTGTCCCAAGGAAATATTGGCGGCTGGCTAGGTCGGTGGAAAGAGTCAATAAGGCTCGCATTAAAGTTAATCGGGCGGTGTCCCATTTTGTAGCAAAAAATGGGGACATTTGCGTGCGGCACAGGGATTTGGAGTCAGGAGTGGGGAACTACTGGAGGAGCGATGGGGTTCATTTGACCGAGGTTGATATTGATCTGTGAAGCTTGGCAATAGCAGAGGGAATTGAACGGGTGGTATTGGTGTGGCGGAACTCACAGGCTTAAGGTGGTCAAGGCCTGTTTCACTGTGGCGGGGGGAGTCCTTGAGGCCAGTCAGTACAAAATGGTGGGGGGGTCGCATCGGGGGTATGCGTCCCCCAAAAAAGGTACATGGTTGAAGACTTCATCGGGTGTTATCCCTTTGAAGTGGTCTTCTGGTGGAAGGTATATCACTTGGAGGCTTCATCGGGTGTTATCCCTTTGAAGTGGTCTTCTGGTGGTGGGAGCCATCTGCAGAGGTGAGCGGTGCTTCCGAGCTGGTTTACGGCTGGAGGTAATTGGTTGGTGGTGGTTGCAGATGGCTAACTCGTGTGTGTGTTAAAAAGGAATATCTAAAATGGCTTCAAGGACTTCCCCTGCTCGGACTAATGTTAACGTTAAATTGTTATTTATGATTCTGACCCATGTTGGGTCATGTGAATTATTAGGAGGAATTCTCTGGTGGATTCCTAATTAGTTATCCGAATGTTTCGGATTTAAATTGTTTTTATAAAACTGTGAAATTAATAAACGGCTGCTGTGGCCATTTCACATCCAACCTCGGTGCCATGTGTTTTTTCTAAAGGTGGGGGTGGAGGGATAGGTAGGGATAAGGGAAGGTTCACTAACACACGACTCTAATTAGGCAGGTCAAGAAGAGGCTGGACGCAGCCTGCAGGGCTTAGGAGGGAAGCCTCCATGACAGCCTAGGAGGGAAAAGGTTAAAGGGAATGTGTTGCCAGAAAAACATGTTTTTGTTTTTTTAATTAAACATTTAGTGTGTAGGTGATTAAACATAGTTCAAATTTTTTTTATTTTTTTCACGAGTCAGGAAATATTATAAATTAATTCTAATTTATAATATTTCCCATTGCTGGTCACTAGATGGAGCTATTCCCAAAATTGCAGCATTGCAAAATTGGGTAAAAAGACCTCGCTCTAGTGAGCTCTCAGCATCCCCCCCCTCCTTTATCCTGGCTAGTGCCGGGATAAACGAGGGGTTTGAACGGTCTAACCTCCTACACTGTGTGTCGCCATTTTTTGAGCTAACACACAGTGTAGTAGGTTTACATACAGTAGTAAACGTACACAAACACGAACATACATTGAAATCTCTTACCTGCTCCTGCCGCCGCGGCTCCCTCCGGCCCGTCCGCTCCGTCTGCTGCCGCTGGTCCAAGTGCACAAGTCCGGAAGCCGCGACCGGAAGTAGTAATATTACTGTCCGGCCGCGACTTCCGGTCCACAGGAAAATGGCGCCGGACGGCGCCAATTTCAAGTTGGACTGTGTGGGAGCGGCGCATGCGCAGTTCCCACACAGACGGCGTACACAGAAGTGGATGGGACGGGACCCGTTCGCAGTCTCTATGGGACTGTGGCTGCCGTATTCCATGTCTGTATGTGTCGTTAATCGACACATACAGAAATGGAACAAAAAATGGCAGCCCCCATAGAGAAGAAAAAGTGTAAAAATAAGAAAAAGTAAAACACAAACACACAAATAAATATAAACGTTTTTAATAAAGCACTAACATCTTTAACATATTAAAAAAAAAATTGTGATGACACTGTTCCTTTAAGTATTGAGGGAGAGTTAGGAGGAGGTGGAGGAGGGACAGGGAGGAGTTAGGGGCCATTACTGAGCTTCCCGCTGTTTTCGGCACTGAGCCGGAAGCAGCGGGAGGAGTAACATACATTCTATTAAGCTCCCACCCTCCCGCCCTTGTTCGTTATCCCTTGTGGTCTTTATTAAGTTCGTTTATGAGTGTTGTAATTTTATTGTGTGCTTATTTAACATGTTTTTTCTTTTCATTCGGAGTAGGTCCTGGTGTCATGGCAGCTGGCGGGGGGAGTCCTTGAGGCCAGTCAGTACAAAATGGTGAGGGGGTCGCATCGGGGGTATGCGTCCCCCAAAAAAGGTACATGGTTGAAGTCTTCATCGGGTGTTATCCCTTTGAAGTGGTCTTCTGGTGGAAGGTATATCACTTGGAGGCTTCATCGGGTGTTATCCCTTTGAAGTGGTCTTCTGGTGGTGGGAGCCATCTGCAGAGGTGAGCGGTGCTTCCGAGCTGGTTTACGGCTGGAAGTAATTGGTTGGTGGTGGTTGCAGATGGCTAACTCGTGTGTGTGTTAAAAAGGAATATCTAAAATGGCTTCAAGGACTTCCCCTGCTCGGACTAATGTTAACGTTAAATTGTTATTTATGATTCTGACCCATGTTGGGTCATGTGAATTATTAGGAGGAATTCTCTGGTGGATTCCTAATTAGTTATCCGAATGTTTCGGATTTAAATTGTTTTTATAAAACTGTGAAATTAATAAACGGCTGCTGTGGCCATTTCACATCCAACCTCGGTGTCATGTGTTTTTTCTAAAGGTGGGGGTGGAGGGATAGGCAGGGATAAGGGAAGGTTCACTAACACACGACTCTAATTAGGCAGGTCATGTTTGTATTTCTAGAGTGGACCCTATGTTTTTGATATCAGATGTCTGTATAGACTGCAGTGATACCCTGGATCTAACTGAGCTATGGAGTTCGAGATGGCTTAATCAGACTTGACCGGAGATGCACGTGTTTGTTTTTAAATATGTGTAGACAAGCGTTGACTTTTGTTTGGAAATATGCAATTTAAAAAACCTACTATGTTTGGGTGATATGCAGCCCTATGAGGGGGGGGGGATTATGCATGTATTTGTGGTGTTCTTTGGTGCACATTTTATATAGTGATGTATTCTGTGTATTATCACATCTTTGAGAGTGATTTGTTTCACAATGATATGCCTTTTTTATACCCATATGAGTATTTATTCACATTTATTTTTCACTTGTATGAGAGTATTTATATATAGTCTTGCATACCATGACATTAGTGCTCTTGTATTTTGGTACGTCTATATATTTATTCATATACACTTTATGTTTTTTAGCACTTCCACATATATAATCTTTATTGGACCATTTGGGTTCCGAAAAGAGTATATTTTTTGGTATTATATATTTTTCAGTTTTTATTATTATTTTATTTTTTTTTTTTATTTTATTTTTCATTCTTTATTATTATTCTTTCCGCACTCAGTCACGACACTTTTTATTCATTCTTTTCATTTTATTTTATTATTATAATTGTTATTAATTATGCATAATCTCTACATTTTGTGTAGCCATGTGTGCACACAGTGAGCATACATCGGGTCTCCTTTTGTACACACCTGGCACATTTATCTTTCATGCTGTCAAATATAGGTGATGCCTCCGGAGGATATATAGGGTTGTTCGTCTAATAATTACGCACATACTTATAGACATTATGCACTGAGGATGAGACGCTTGTCTTATACAGAATAATTATAGAATATTGTATGATGGATGCACATTTTGTGTATCCCTTACCGAGTGTACACTCTTATATGTGTGTTGAATGGCATCTCTTGCTTGATGGCACAGTGTATTGGCAGTGCCATCATTCAACATGGCTGCGGTAGGTCTATGGATGCAGTGCGCGTGCGTGTGGTGAGGGGCCATTCATGATGTAGTTCACGGCGCAACATGGACTTGAGTGTTGTGCAGTTGCGCACTACTCACTTCCGGACGCCGTGTACTGCGTTATTGACGTGTCGTCTCCTCTCTCGCATGCGCCAACAAACATCTTAGAAATAAGGTAACAGTATTAAATTTAAATCTATTTAGCTTCAGCTGTGTGCTGACTATTTAAATCTTCTTATCACACTAATCCAGCACCCCCTGACGAAGACAGGTGCGAAATGCGTGTTGGGGTGTTGGACAGTGTATTGGCAGTAAATATGGCTTATGGTGGGTGAAGTATCATGTGATATAGGGTCCTATGGTTCTTTGATAAGTATCTATATTAACTTTGTTATGGTGTAACTATGGTCCTATCATGGGAATTATTGTCGTGCATATAGTGGGTGTATATATAGTATGTCATTTCTTGAAATTGACTTGTGCTATCACCATTTTTTGCCCTGCCCCATGATATACACTGTCCTTGTATGTACTTTTTGTACATTTGTTTTTATCGTTGTGTTCTTTTAAAACGGTATGTACAACTGTTCGTGTGTCTTTAAATAAAGATTTTTGTATTTTTTCTATACAATGATGGATATGGTCTTATTATAGCATCTAAGTGAAGTTTTCTGTTTACACACTACACTGATCATTGCCTCCAGTTGGCCAAATACAAATTATGTCCTCCAATTCTGATTTGACCATGACTCTTGTTGACGACAAGGCTAGATTTCGTCCTGTGGCCACCGCCAACCACCTGCTCTGGTGAGTGCTATATTTTTTTGGGTTCCTGCTAAATTATCCCCAGAAAAAAAATATAGACACACACCTTTCACCGAAGTCCTGGAGCCAACAAAGTACCAAGACCCAAATAGAAGTTGCGGGACAAGGGAGTCCAACAAGTCAATTGTCCATTTGGGTTCATCACTAGGACCAAGACCATTACACCTATGAGTATTATTGACCTGTGAAAGCATACACACAATTTCTATCTTTAGCAAAAATTAGACAGCATGAGACATGGTCAGGCATGAGAACGTCCCAGAACTGGAAAATGTATTGATTAAAAGAGATAAAATTCAACGGACACACCAGTTACATAATAAAAGTTACAGACGTCAACAGGAATGGTGGTCAGCCAATATAGATGGATGACTGTACAAATGGAAAATATCAATATCTCATGAATGAATAGTAAGAAATGTTACAAGCTGATTGTGAGACTATAATGCAAAATAGATAGGGTAGCAAAATGAAGAACAAGTTTTTGAAGGAGAGAAGATAGGAAGCCTGAGTCTAGATATGGTTGTTTCAGCATGGAACGTTCCTTGTATTTTCTCCCGAACATGTTCTTCCACCTTGTTGCGGTGCTGGGGGAGTCAGAGGAGAAAACACAAACACGTTCAAGTCGTCGTTCCCTGAGACGTCGGTCAAGTCATACCGCTAAAGCCATAACCTGATCTAGGGAGTCAGAAGAGCTCCCTTTGCTCCTCCGTTCTGAACTAATTCTGAAGCAGGGAGCTGATGGTTACCTGCTTCAGAATTGAGTTCGATTGTATCTGCGTCCTGAGGACGCAGATACAGTTGACAGCGGGACATACACTCGGCCGCCCGGGACAGTGGGACACTGCCCGGAATCCGGGACTGTCCCGCTGAATTCGGGGAGGTTGGGAGGTATGTCACAGTATAAGGATTTCACTGATTTGCGGGCAATGTGATTGGCACTGTTATAGTGGTATGTGGATTGCACTGATATGGGTGTACTGCGGCTGGCACAGTTATCACAGTGTGTGGATTGCACTGATTTGTTGGCAGTGTGACTGGCACTGTTATGGTGGTATGTGATTGCACTGATATGCGGTCATGGGTACTGGCACTTTTCTAAGGGGGTTTTTATGAGGCAATTCTGTGTCTGATAACTGAATCTGCGTTTGTGTGCATTCATACATGTGTGTGATACTGGGTCCATAAGCATCAGCATGCCACCTTGACAATATCCTGCGTATGCCCCTGGTTGGTATGAAGGTTGAAGGTGCGGATATAGCCGGTCGTATTCCAATATACAAAGACTGCTCATCTCTGGAGAACTGTTCTCAGTGCTATGACTCATTTCAATAACCAGAGGCAGAGTGCAGCCCCAAAACTGCGGTTATGGGGTAGGGAGTTTGACCTCTAATTGAGCATTCATAGTGTCCAGGCAGACAAGCGTGGATATTTGCATGCATCCCCCATAGATCGCTTACTTTGCCATACCAGCTAGACTAGACAGCGGTTATGAAGTGCAGCTCTTGCTGTCATGCACTCGGCACAACTATGCCTTACATCATTGACTCATTGATTTTAATGGTCACCATGTAGTACTTCATTTCCCCTGTGGTGGCGCTGCATGGAAACTGGGCCATGCTCATTGACCACTGTTATTAATAACCACACTGAGTGGGAACTGGTGCTTGTCCCTGCTATTACTACATTACATCATGGCACTGTTATGGGTGTACTGTGGCTGGCACTGTTATGGGTGTACTGTGGCTGGCACTGTTATGGGTGTACTGTGGCTGGCACTGTTATGGGTGTACTGTTGCTGGCACTGTTATGGGTGTACTGTGGCTGGCACTGTTATGGTTGTACTGTGGCTGGCACTGTTATGGGTGTACTGTGGCTGGCACTGCTATTATAGTCACACCTCCCAACTTTCAAGTATCACAAAGAGGGACAACCTTTTAAAAGTAGGCCAATGAACTTAGGCAACCGGCCACCACATGATGTAAACTAACCAATGATAGCTCCCCTCCCTCTGAAAATCACATTAGATGCCGCTGTCGCTATTGACAGCAGCATCTAATGGGTTAAACCGCAGGAATCGGCGCACACTTATATTCCGGCAGTTGGGGCAGGTGCCAGGCTGTGTATAACAACTGTGCTCCTGCCGCTGATCGCGTGAGTACACTGGCAGTACCCACCCGATCAGAGGACAGATATATCCATCCTTATGTGGGAACTAGCTCCTGCATAGGACCCATCCTTCGTCGTAAAGGGGTTAAAGTGGTTGCATTTATATGGCTCACATGATAAATATCTCTTCTGTATGTGCATATTATCCAATACATCATGGATACAGCCATATTGGATTATCATAATATATACTAATACCTGACTGCTATATAATATTGAGAAATGACGAGGAGACAAAGCTTTTAATATTAAAACACAATTTATTTAACTGAAATTCCTAACTAAAGCTACTGATCCAGAAGAAGGCAAAAACCCTGCGCACGTTTAGCCAATTTGTGCCACAGGGGAAAATTCCTTGTTGACCCCGAGAAAAGGCGATCAGTCCGAGAACCCAGGATCAGAGCTTGTAATGCAACTAACTAAACACATCTCATAGATAGCTATGACAGAGCATTATATAGTAACTTATATCATTACGTATACGGCATATACAGAAGTTGTCCAATCCCAGTTGTGGTCCTCGATGTCCCGCTATCATGCCGGCTGCTCCTCTACTGATCGGACTCTGGAGATCACAGCACGACTATGGTCATCTCAGCTGTGAAAGAGAAAGAGAAGTTGTCCAATCCCAGTTGTTGTCCTCGATGTCCCGGTATCATGCCGGCCGCTCCTCTACTGATCGGACTCTGGAGATCACAGCACGACTATGGTCATCTCAGCTGTGAAAGAGAAGTTGTCCAATCCCAGTTGTTGTCCTCGATGTCCCGGTATCATGCCGGCCGCTCCTCTACTGATCGGACTCTGGAGATCACAGCACGACTATGGTCATCTCAGCTGTGAAAGAGAAAGAGAAGTTGTCCAATCCCAGTTGTTGTCCTCGATGTCCCGCTATCATGCCGGCCGCTCCTCTACTGATCGGACTCTGGAGATCACAGCACGACTATGGTAATCTCAGCTGTGAAAGAGAAAGAGAAGTTGTCCAATCCCAGTTGTTGTCCTCGATGTCCCGGTATCATGCCGGCCGCTCCTCTACTGATCGGACTCTGGAGATCACAGCACGACTATGGTCATCTCAGCTGTGAAAGAGAAAGAGAAGTTGTCCAATCCCAGTTGTTGTCCTCGATGTCCCGGTATCATGCCGGCCGCTCCTCTACTGATCGGACTCTGGAGATCACAGCACGACTATGGTCATCTCAGCTGTGAAAGAGAAAGAGAAGTTGTCCAATCCCAGTTGTTGTCCTCGATGTCCCGCTATCATGCCGGCCGCTCCTCTACTGATCGGACTCTGGAGATCACAGCACGACTATGGTCATCTCAGCTGTGAAAGAGAAAGAGAAGTTGTCCAATCCCAGTTGTTGTCCTCAATGTCCCGGTATCATGCCGGCCGCTCCTCTACTGATCGGACTCTGGAGATCACTGCACGACTATGGTCATCTCAGCTGTGAAAGAGAAAGAGAAGTTGTCCAATCCCAGTTGTTGTCCTCTATGTCCCGGTATCATGCCGGCCGCTCCTCTACTGATCGGACTCTGGAGATCACAGCACGACTATGGTCATCTCAGCTGTGAAAGAGAAAGAGAAGTTGTCCAATCCCAGTTGTTGTCCTCGATGTCCCGGTATCATGCCGGCCGCTCCTCTACTGATCGGACTCTGGAGATCACAGCACGACTATGGTCATCTCAGCTGTGAAAGAGAAAGAGAAGTTGTCCAATCCCAGTTGTTGTCCTCGATGTCCCGCTATCATGCCGGCCACTCCTCTACTGATCGGACTCTGGAGATCACAGCACGACTATGGTCATCTCAGCTGTGAAAGAGAAAGAGAAGTTGTCCAATCCCAGTTGTTGTCCTCGATGTCCCGGTATCATGCCAGCCGCTCCTCTACTGATCGGACTCTGGAGATCACAGCACGACTATGGTCATCTCAGCTGTGAAAGAGAAAGAGAAGTTGTCCAATCCCAGTTGTTGTCCTCGATGTCCCGGTATTATGCCGGCCGCTCCTCTACTGATCGGACTCTGGAGATCACAGCACGACTATGGTCATCTCAGCTGTGAAAGAGAAAGAGAACACTGCCCTCCTATGGCCTTCTCCTGTGACATCTGTTCGTCCTACAGGAAAACATCATTCCCTGTTATCCCGGCATAATACAGTTTTATTAACATCCGCGCTGGAGGTGGTCCATGGTCATAGACCCTCTATACAGACCAAACAAGGTCCAGGGTCTCGCAGAACACAACCATGGGATAACTATTAAGGAGTCTTTACATGTGTGACACGGAGGAGTTATAGGAGGACATTAAACAAGGCTCTTGCTGAAGTCAATGCATTGATTCTACGTATTTACCTTGACCTGTATAATCCATGTGTTATTTATTTATTTCAGTTACTTATATAGCGGCAACATATTACGTACGCAGTGCTGTACAGAGGGGTCCTCTTTTACTGTCCCCATTGGGGCTCACAATCTACATTCCCTATTGGTATGTTTTCGGGGTGTGGGAGGAAACCAGAGTACCCAGAGCAAACACAGGGAGAGCATACAAACTCTATGCAGATGTTGTCCTCGGTTGGATTTGAACCCAGGACCCCAGCGCTGCAACAGTGCTAGCCACCGTGCTGCCCCACATGTGTGTGAAGACATCAGATGGCGCCAAATATAAAACTATAAATAGAATTGTCACGTTACATACGATTTTGATGAATTTCACAGTTCTTGTCCTCATCTTCAGCTGCCGTCCAGATCTCCTCCCTGCAATGAAATAATAAGGGCAAAGTTTGCGCCATTTTAACTTTGTTTAATCCACGTTTATTAAAGTAAACTAGATCTTCAAATTTTACGGAAAATGTATTTTACGTCGCCGCTTGCGACTGTTTGGTACAGTTTACGCAAAAACCTGCCATAAACTGCTGAGTAAATTCTGACAATAATTTACAACAACCCCCCATCCCTCAAATTTTCAGATTAAATAAACGTATACATTACGGACATACCTAAATGTCTGGAGATTGGCGGCAGATTTTCTCCATGTTACTGTTTTCTTATTGGCTCCAAAACCTGAAAGTAAAGAGCACAACCCCCTATTGCCGCTTGTATAAGCCACGGCCCCAGGTGCCATTTTGTTCTCTCCCCGCCATGCGTCGAGTGTATGGTGTTTTTTGTTTCCAGTGTTCTGGATTCCTGATGAATTATCTTGTGTCTTCTCTACTCATCTTCTTATCTTGGACGCAGCAGTTGCCACATGAACCCCAGATTCCATAGAATGAGTCATTGTGACATCATGCAGTGAGGTAACAATGGCTGCGTGGACTGATGATGTCACAAATATGACCAGAAGTGACATCTCCTGCTATTCATAGTATTGATAGAAAGTTATTACAATGTTACCGTGCACGTTGGTTAGTATTTCAATGCAGGGTTCTTAAAGGAAAACTACCCACTAAAACACTGAGGTACTAGAAGTCCCAGCAAACTCAGTAATGAATGATTACACACTGGAAAATGTAAGAACTATAAGTCTCAGCCTTTTCTAGATATTAATAAATGCACAGTGGAGCAGAACAGCAGGGCTCACCTATCCTAGGGCTGATGTAAGACCTAGTTAAGGCTAGTGAGGGCTGGGACCCATTATTTTTTTGGGTGGGTGGGTGTCATGAGTAAAGCACAATTTAATAATTTTCCACAAAATGACAGGAGTCACTACAGACATTCAGTATTTACTATATTCTTATTTTCTTCTCAGTTTTCCAAACGAATCATTCTAGGAACTTTATTTTATGTGACGTTTAACGCCATAAGGAATAATGGAGATGATGTTTTATCTGTCTGATGATAAAGAAATATTTTAGTAATTGGTTTTGATTACATTTTTTTCCTATTTTGCTTCTGCAGCTTCCATGTTCTACATTACATTACAAGCTGCTTTGTGTTGATGAGTGTCCATCTCGACAGCCGCGCTCCCTGTCAGCTCAGTCTCCAGCCCCTCCTGTCTTCTCCGTAACGCAAATCTAAGCTCAATTCTGATCACATTTGATTTGATATAAACAGAATTGGTTTATCTTCCCCGACACATACTTGTAAGATGTGAGCGGAGCCTAAGGGCTATCTACACCTTTGAAAGGCAATTATTTTTTTTTATTATAAATAATATATTGATTACATGAAAGATTGTTTCATTTGACGTACCTAACGTTATCTTGAATATTTTAGGACAGTATGAAAAATATTTTCTTTACATCTGATTCTTTCGTTTGCTTCGTTTTGTAATGTGTCATAACATGTTAAAACAATAAAAACTTTCGATTAAAAAAAATCTAATTATACTCCTTTACTTATATATTTTATGAAAGTAGACCTCACTCCTTGTAAAAATGTCAGTCATGCAAATTAACATCAACGAATAATACTGTGTAAAAAATACATTTTGGGCCAGTTCACACATTGCGTAAATACTGCAGATTTTCCGCAATGGAATTCGTTGCAGAAAATCTGCAGCAAGTACAGTAGCAGCAAAGTGGATGAGATTGAACAAGTCTCATCCACACGATGCATAAATAGTGAGCAGAAATACCGCTCAGAAATTGACGTGAAGTTCCTTACGCAGCATGTCAATTGTCTTCACGTAAACGCTGCTTATATGTTGCGGGATTTCCCTATTGAATTCTATGGGGATGTAAATCCCGCATCAAATAGCAGTTGTTCCGTTTTTCTGCGGTGGATTCGCTGCGATCCAGCCAAAAAAACGGAACTCAGAAAAAAATTCAAATAAACTTACCTAGGAGTTTGTGTTTCATCCTCCTGGGATGACGCTTCATCTCATGTGACTGCCGCTGCAGCCATTCACGGGCTGTAGCGGTGGTCACATGAATGAAACGTCATCCCAGGAGGCTGGCCTAGATGACGTCAGAGGGCCGGCCTCCTTGGATGACGCTTCATCCCATGTGACCGCCGCTGCAGCCAACCACAGGCTGCAGCGGTCTCCTGGGATAAGACGTCATCCCAGGAGGCCGGCCGGCTTTAGTGCTGCAGTTTTTCGCAGCGGACACTTTCCGGGCGGAAAACTGCATCACAGTTTGGTGCGCATTTTCTCCCGGAATTCCCTGCGGCAGATAATGAGGATGCGCTGCGTGCTATTACACAGTGTATCCGCCACATGTGAACTCATGTTTGGGGACTAAAGTCTGACCCAAACAAAAACTGAGATGCGTAAAACTTATTAAAATATATAAGATGTGCAGAGTTCATACATGTCACTTATGTCTATATCTACATGCACTCGTCTTCATATAGCAACAGAATTGAAGATATCAAAAATCTCTGCCATCCAGTTGGTGGTAAACACATACCTCCCAAATTTCAAGTATCACAAAGAGGGACAACCGATGCAGCGTGAGCAGCACGTCGCTGCAAATTTCAGCCAATCCCCGCCCATACACACCTGGTTCAGCCCACACAGTATCATGCTCCCATAGTGCTTCCCACACAGTATAATACCAAATAGCTGGCCACACACAGTATAATGCCCTCTAGCTGCCACCATACAGCATAATGCCCCATAGATGCACCCGTACAGTATAAAGCCAACACAGATGCCCCATACAGTATAATGCCCATACAGATTCTCCCATGCAGTATAATGCAGATTCAAATTCCTCAATGCAGTATAATGCACAAACAAATTCCCTCATACAGAATAATGCCCCATAGCTGCCCCCATGCAGCATAATGCCCCCATAGCTGCCCCATACAGTATAATGACCACCGTACAGTATAATGCCCACACAGATGACCCATACAGTATAATGCCCCCATATCTGCCCCATACAGTACAATGCCCCACAGCTGCCCCATACAGCATAATGCCCCCATAGCTGCCCCATACAGTATAATGTTCCCTAGCTGCCCTTATACAGTATAATTCCCCCTAAGGTGCCCCCAATGCCAGTACTCTTGTAGATAGTGCCACAGTGTCCCCTTTAGATAGTGCCCCTATATAGTGCCACAGTGTCCCTGTAGATAGTGACACACCCCTTGAAGATATCACCCCCCCCTGTATATAGTGCCATTGGGATTCTCCCTAGGAGCGGAATCCGTTCCTAGTGGGAAGCCCTGATGTCATGTCCATTGCCGACTCTGTCCGGGGATTCTGCTCCAGTAGGAGCCCCAGACGTCAATCGCCATAAATGGACAGTGTCGTCAACGGCTTCCCCGAGCACAGCGCTTAAAGGGGTTTTCCTGATCAGAGCCCCAGACGTCAAAGTCCATATATGGACAGTGGCCTCAGGGGTTTCCTCTAGGAGCGGAATCCCGGGCCAGATCATCGGCAACGGGGATTCTGCTCAAGGAGTAGCCACTGACATCACTGTCCATATATGGACAGTGGCATCAATGGCTTCCCCGAGCAAAGCGCTTAAAGGGGTTTTCCCATTAAAGACATTTATGACATATCCACAGGATATGTCATAAATGTCAGATAGATGTGGGTCCCTCCTCTGGGACCCTCACCTATCCCTAGAACGGGCCCCCTAAACTCCCTTCTACTGCTATGTGCTGTAGCTGAAAAGTGTGATTTCCCACCATGAATTACGGAACAGCATAACTCGCTGAGCTAAACTTTTTCTGTAACTCCCATAGTAGTGAATGGCAGTTATGGAAGCAGCGTAGCATGCGTGTTGCGCTGTTTCCGTAACTTCTATTCAGTTCTATGGGACTTAAGGAAACAGCATAGCTCAGCGAGCTACGCTGTTTCCGTAATTCATGGTCGGGAATCACACCCGTTAGCCAAAACAAAGAGCGGTAGAACAGGGTTTAGGGGACCCCGTTCTAGAGATAGGTGCGGGTCCCAGAATACATATACTGTAGATGTCATAAATGTCTCTGATGGGAAAACCCCTTTAATGTAGCGCTGTGCCCGGGGAGTCCTCGGCGAGCGGAAGAGTCAGAAGAGGGATAGCTAACTAGCAGGTCTTTCAGGGCGTTCGACAGACCCAATCTAAACTGGCACCTTCAGGCAGGGTCATTCCACCAAGAAGCTACACACCACTTCCTAAAGTCAGAACAATACTCCTCAACAGGTCTCTTACCCTGACGTAAGGTCACCAGCTGACTCTCGGCAAAGGCAGTCTTGTCAGTCTCGTCATAAATGAGCCCGAGAGCAGAAAAGAAAAGATCAACGGAGGAAAGTTCAGGGGCGTCAGGAGCCGAGGAGAAGGCCCATTCTTGGGGCCCGTCCTGGAGCCGGGACATAATTATACCCACCCGCTGGCTCTCAGAACCAGAGGAGTGGGGCTTTAAGCGAAAATAGAGCCTACAACTCTCCCGAAAGGAGAAAAAAGTCTTCCGGTCCCCTGAGAACCGGTCAGGCAACTTGAGGTGGGGTTCAAGAGGTGAGGTGAGGGGCACTACCAGGGCAGCATCAGGCTGGTTGTCCCTCTGAGCCAGGGCCTGGACCTGTAGGGAGAGGCCCTGCATTTGCTGAGCCAGGGTCTCAAGGGGGTCCATAGTAGTGTCAGGGACCAGGGTAGACTAGGTAAATGGGCTTGTGATTATGTAATGTCGGGGTAGGGAAACAGACAAGTGAGCCCTAATCTACCCGCCACTCAGTCCCTGCCTACTTGCAACGACCCGCCCTAGGCGACGGGGTACAACTGGGCGACGGTCCCTACACTCAATAGGTGCACGACAGACAAACAGACAAGGGTACAAAAAAGCCAGGAAAATGGGGAAGTTGCCCACGGGAGCACCGTGAGCAACAAGCGAGGTGAACGAGCCGAGTCAAACCAGGAGATGAGCGAGGTACAAAAACGCAGAGAAGAAGAGTGGTCAGAAAAGCCAAGGTCAGTCACAAGCAGAGGATCAGTAGTTCAAGAAGCTGCAGCAGGGCCAGGAAACCAACAGAGAAGAATCACAAGCAAAGGAGGAACAGGAAAGGCAGGTATAAATAGACAGAGGGCGGGAGCTAGCTCCGTCTGGCCAGGCTGTGATAGGCTCTCCCACTCCTAAGCCTGCCATCCTGGGTGGTGGAAGATGGAGTCAGTCTCACAGACATAGAAGCAGGTGCAGACTGATTACCTATGGGTGTCGACACAGAAGTTGTGTCTGGCAGATCCTTTACAGGTAATCTATCATTTATTTTTATTATTTTTTTTAATGTTTATGTGAGAATAAAAATGAGTTTAAATTTGAAAAAAATTATATTTTTACTGTTTTAATGCATTAAATGCCCAATATTTGCAATGGTATAAGTTTAGGGCTGCACGGTGACTTTGGTCTCACAACATGAAGATTTCAAGGTTGTTTTGCAACATCACAAGTAATGCTTGTGATTGTGGTCGCCTTACTACACATGGTCATGGAAAATTCACATCTGCTAGTTTTTTGGTCGCAGATCGCAAATCGCAAGCAACTTTTCCAGCATTTTCAATGTACTCTAAGTCGTGTGCGACTGCCACTCATTTGCTACATGTTAACGATTTCTTTTTTTGCGAGGAGTCTTAAGGATATTGCAAATCCTAAATTGCATGCAACTTGCAACCAAATTGCACCCTAAAATAGTGCGACTTCAGTGGTTCAGTGAAAGTCGCAGACAACAAGTAATGCGACCAAATTCTCTATGTAGCCCTAGCCTAGTAGAGCCCTATTTGTCATTAAAAAAAAATAAAGAAGCAAAAATCTATTTAAAAAAATAATTAAAAAAACCAAATACATTATAGACCTTTCGATTGACACATGCAAAAAAATGTGCAAAATTAGACGTCATTGTTGGCCAAAGAGTACGGTCAGTGGCGTAACTACTGCAGTAGCAGCCATAGCGGCCGCTACGGGGCCCGCGGCTTGAGGGGGTCCGTGATTCCAGCCAATATGCCCCCCCATATGCCCAGTGGTGCCGCTAGCAGCCGTTATGACTGCTACAGTGGTAGCGCCGCTACTACGGGGCCCGTGCCACCGAGCATCTGTGGGCCACTATATACAGGCGGGTCTATATGTGGGGATGTGGGCCACTATCTACAGGGGCTCTATATATAGGGATGTGGGCCACTATATATAGGGGGGTCTATTTGTGGGCCACTATATACAGGGGGGTCTATTTGTGGGGCTGTGGGTCACTATCTACAGGGGGGTTCTATATGTGGGGATTTGGGCCACTATATACAGGGGGGGTCTATATGTGGGGATGTGGGACACTATATACAGTGAGGATGTGGGCTACTATCTACAGGGGGTATATATATGTGGGTCACTGTCTACAGGGGTGGGTTATATGTGGGACACTATATACAGGGGGAGCTATATGTGAGACACTATCTACAGAGGTGGGCTATATGTGGAACACTATCTATAGGGGAAGCTATATGTAGTGCAGCACGGTGGCCCAGTGGTTGGCACTAATGCCTTGCAGTTCTGGAGTCCATATTTGGGCACTATCTACAGAGGACTGTATGTGGGACACTATCTACAGGGGCTTCTATGTAGGGCACTATCTACAGAGGCTCTATGGGGGTCACTATCTACACGGGGCTATGGGGGCACTATCTACAGGGGGCACAGTGTGTGTGAGGGACACAGCTTATGGTACTATTATAATCAGGGACACAGTGTATGGCGCTATTATAATTAGTGGTGCAGTGTGTGGTGCTTTATTATATTTAGAGGTGTTGAGATTTTTTACTTCGTTTATAGGTGCAGAAATGTTTTAAAAGTGGGAAGCTGCAGACATATGAGCGGAAAACTGCAGAAGTGGGTCATGGCCGGGAGAAATCCATCATAGATGTCTGGACCAGAGGGAGAAGAAAATAACTCGAATCTGAGACGTCGGTGAGTCCCTTAATGTAAATGTTTATTCTGCCTCTAATCAGTACTGTAGTCACTGTATGATCTGCAGCGAGATGATGGGTGGCATGATTTTTTTTTGTGAAACAGCATCTCCCAGCATATCCGTAGTTTCACGCCGTACAAACCTATACGGCAGGGGTTGCACTAAATTGAGCTGTATTTGTTCTGGTGTTGTATATATGTACTGAGCTTGGTTCTGGTGTTGTATATATGTACTGATCTTAGTTCTGATTCTGTATTTAAGTACTGAACTTTGTTCTGGTGCTGTATATACGTATGAGTTTGGTTTTGGTGCTGTATATATGTAATGAACTTGGTTCTGGTGATGTATTTATGAACTGAGCTTGGTTGTGGTGCTGTATATATGTACTAAGCTTTGTACTGGGGATGTATATATGTACTGAGCTTGGTTCTGGTTCTGTAATTATGTACTGAGGTTGGTTCTGGTGCTGTATATATGTACTGAGCTTTGTTTTGGTGCTGTATATATGTATAAGCTTTGTTCTGGGGATGCATATATGTACTCAGCTTGGTTCTGGTGCTGAATAGATGTACTGAGCTTTGTTCTGGTGCTGTATATATGTCAGAGCTTGGTTCTGGATCTGTAATTATATAGGATATATTTATAATAACAAAATTGCGGCCAGATAGAATTGTTCTCAATTCATTGTATGTTTCATGGGAACCTGTCTGGTAGTTTTAACCCCTTGAACCGCCACCATTCCATTTTTTCAGATGCAGCAAAATCTTTAAAATCCACTTTTAAAACGGCGCACACTATATGCTAATTACTCATTAAAGGGTCATAGGGCGGTCCCACTATCCTGAAGAGTCACATAGTCCTGCCTCCAAACCCACCTTTCCATGTTTGATTGACATCTCACTGGCTGATACAACTTTCTCGGATGCGCCATTGCCTTGTGGCACTATTCACAAGGGGGGCTGTGTGGCACTATACACAAGGAGGGCTGTGTGGCTCAATACACAAGGGGGAGCTGTGTGGCACTATACACAAGGGGGAGCTGTGTGGCGCTATACACATGGGGGAACTGTATGGCACTATTTAAAAGGGGGAGGGCTGTGGCTCTATCTACAAGGAGCTGAGTGTGGCGCAATCCAGATGGGTCTGTGTGTGGCACTATCTACTAAGGGGGGCTGTGTGGCACTATATACAAGGGAGGGGGCTGTGTGGCACTATATACAGTGGGAGCTGTATAGCGCTATATACAGTGGGGGCTTTATGGCGATATCTACAGGGGGCTGTATGGCTCTATCTACAAGGGGGAGGTGGGGGACGCTATCTACAAATGGAGTGTGACACTGTCTATAGGCAGGGCTATATAGCACTGTCTACAGGGGGGCTGTATGGCACATTCTACAGGGGGCACTATTTATAAGGGGGGTTGCTTGTGGCACTGGGGGGGGGCCCGGTCAAGAGTTTGCTATGGGGCCCAGTCTTTCCTAGTTATGCCCCTGATTACCGTTATTAAGAAGTTAATGAAAGATTCTATTTCGGTGTCGTTGATCTTTAATAATTTGGCTGCGGTGTCCATCCTTTATTTACAAGGGGTGTGGATGATAGTCTGTAGTTATGAAATCTACAAACCCCACCAGTCATGTAACTTTCACTTTTCTGATTCATTTGCTAATATTTATTTTTGGCTGCTGCCAGTGTGACTTTGTATTTGACTTTGGCTTCTGAACATTTGTGTGTACTGTGCGCCTTGTTCAGAGGCTTAAAGGGGTTTTCCCATGTTCGACATTCATGGCATATCTACAGTATGTGCCATAAAAATCCGATAGATGCGGGTCCCACCTCTGGGACACGCACCTATCTATATAACGGGGCCCCCTAAACCCTGCTTACTTGCCTCCCGCTGCCTCCTGGCCATATTCTGGTTAGGTGGTCGGAAATTACAGAAACAGCCGAGCTCACTGAGCTACGCTGTTTCTGTAACTCCCATAGAAGTGAATGGGAGTTACAGAAACAACGTAGCACGGCAAGCTATGCTCTTTCCATAGCTACCGTGTTCCGAAAACAGTGTAGCTCGCGCTACTTTGTTTCAGTAGCTCCCATTCACTGCTATGCGACTTACGGAAAAAACAGAGTAGTTCAGCAAGCACTCGGCTGTTTCCAAAACTCCTGACCACCTAACCAGGAAGTGGCCGTGGAGACAGCGGAGCCGAATAATCTAGAACAGGGTTTAGGGGGCTCTGTTCTAGAGTTAGGTGCAGGTCTCAGAGGTGGGACCTGCATCTATCGGACTTTTATGGCATGTCCTATTGATATGCCATAAATGTCCAACATGGGAATACTCCTTTAAAGTTCCAGGGCCCGATGCAAAATCAGTCACATGGAACCTCACCTACCGTGTGCCATTTATAATACTGGTGTCTTCTTATGTGGCAGAGAGACATTTGGGCACCCATAGGCCCCAGGGCTCCCGCCACTCTGTCCCTGCCTACTTGCAACGACCCGCCCTAGGCGACGGGGTACAACTGGGCGGCGGTCGCTACGCTCAGTAAGTGCACGAGACAAACAGACAAGGGAACACAAAGCAAAGGGAAAGGGGCAGTTGCCCATGGCAACACCGTGAGCAACAAGAGAGGTGAACGAGCCGAGTTAAACCAGGAGTGCACAAGGTACCAAACGCAGAGCAGGAGAGTAGTCAGTAAGCCAGGGTCAGTATGGAGCAGGATCAAATAGTTAGAAGCTGTAGCTGGGCCAGGAAACCACACGAGAAGAATCACAAGCAAAGGAGGAACAGGAAAGGCAGGTATAAATAGACAGAGGGCGGGAGCTAGCTCCGTCTGGCCAGGCTGCGATAGGCTCTCCCACTCCTAAGCCTGCCATCCTGAGTGGTGGAAGATGGAGTCAGTCTCAGAGACATAGACTCAGGTGCAGACTGATTACCTATGGGAGTATACACAGAAGTTGTGCCTGGCAGATCCTTTACACTATCTCTCACTGGTAAAATTAACCTAGCCTAAAAATTCTAGACTGTTCATGTCTTTGACAGTGGGCAAACTTACAAAATCAGCAAGGGATCAAATACTTATTTCCTTCACTGTATATTAGCTTTATGCTAATGAGTTTCTCAATGGATAACTGGGCGTGTTTTACTATATGACCAAGTGGGCGTTGTACAGAGGAGTGTATGACGCTGACCAATCAGTGACCAATCAGCGTCATACACTTCTCTCCATTCATTTACACTGCAGATAGCGATATAGCTATATTGCTATTTGCAGTCACATAAACACACTATAACGCTACTCATGTGTCATGACAATGAATATACATTACCTCCAGCCAGGACATGATGTGTATTCATTCTCCTCACCACTTCTGTAGCGTCTCTGTGATTTACAGCACAGCAGGCGTAGTCTCACAAGATTAAGCTGTAAGCTGTCATTTACAGCGAGATCTCGCTGTGCTGTGCTCAGGAAAAACAAAATCCCAGATGGAGGGATGAATCTCAGGAACAGACAACCAAAGACCAACTAAAGGTAATTAACCTCTCAAATATTGTACTATCACAAGCACAGATAGAAGTGTTAGGGATGGGTTTAACCTTTTGCCCAGTCTCTAATTTAGATTTTTTTGAAACAACTAAAGATGTGCATCTGTTTGCAAGGAAACTGCTTCTTAAAAAGCACTTTAATACAGCTCTTTGCCGAGAGGGATGAACAACTCACTCTTAAAGCACTTGATGAATTACTTTGTTGAACCCAAATTTCCACCGAGGGTTAGGGGGCGCTCCACCACATTCCCACCCATGTCAATGTGTCCTGCAGTAGACACTTTTGTTAGATTGGTTACAAATGAATCGAGGATGGTGTCCTTATATCATACTTATAACAATCTTAATGGGGCACAAAGAGAAGCCCTATAACAACTCAAAAAGATGAAAACAGTGGTTATTAAGCCAGTGGACAGGTGTGGTAATGTGGTGGTGTGGTCCATTGATATGAAAGGGAAGCGTTTAGACAGCTCAATGAAGGGTTGTGCTATCAAAAACTTGATGGCTGTCTGTCCCCTTGCTAACTTCAAGGCCCAATTAGATAGGATTCTGTGGAAGTCGTTTGAACTTAATATTATACCAAAAACTGCACTTGAAGGTTTGGTTGTGGATAAACCAGTAATAGCAACCTTGTATCTACTTCCCAAAGTTCACAAAAGCCTAGTGGATCCTCCGGGGAGACCAATAGTCTCCAGTAAAGGGAGTCTATGTAAGACAGTTTGCCGTTTTATTGATTTCTATCTTAAACCCTTGGGGAGTGATTTACCCTCATACATCCGTTACTCTACAGAAGTCCACAATAGATTGGAGAGAGTATTCAAGGACATGATGATTGTTTTGTGACGTGTGACGTTGAGTCACTGTACACTGCAATCGAACACAAACATGGTATTGAAGCCACTAGGTTTCACTTAAATAGGACCAAATTACAACCTGATCTTATTGAGTTGTTAATTCTATTATTGGACTTTGAATTACACCACAATTTGTTCATGTTCAAAGACCGCTATTTCCTACAGAAGAGAGGAGTGGCAATGGGGGCGACTTGTGCGCCCTCATATGCCAACCTCTTTCTAGGATATTGGGAACAGAGTCTACAACTACCTGATGCAGAAGATGGAGGCATCCTGATTTGGATGCGTTTCATCGATGACATACTATTTTTGTGGCATGGAGAGGTAGGAAAATTGGAAACTTTCCTTGCAGGTCTGAATGTCAGCCAGCTCAATATCCAGCTGACTTCGAATGTGAGTCGGACGGATATTAAGTTCCTTGACATCAGATTTATTAAAGCCACAAATGGTTTGATTGGTACTGCCTTTTTTAGAAAAACGACATCTGTCAACTCCTTCCTTAATGCAAAATCATCTCATCCCCCACAGACCTTGAGAGTAGTTCCAACAGGGCAATTTTTAAGAGCATGTCGGATTTGTTAGACTGAGACTGCCTTTGAAAATCAGGCGTCTGACCTATCGAAGAGGTTTTGCACTAGAGGATATAAAACTAAGGACATTGAGCCAGGATATGTGAAAGCAAAAAATACGCAGAGAAATGACCTACTTATACCTAAACCAAAGAAAAGGGACAACAATAAACAGGTAAGATTCATTACTGGATATCATACTCAATGGCGTGAAATGAAAACAATCTTTGAGAGATTTTGGCCGATCCCACATACAGATGCAGATTTGAGTTTAGTTTCGTTAACGCAATCATGGGCCAATATATATTAGACCGAAATTTGTAATGGGTATGTCAACCGATACCCTCCCTCCAGTGATTTATCCAGTTTCCAAATCATAGGTGATAGATATATATATCTGAGAGAAAAGATGACACAAGAGACCATGCTTGTATGCTCAAAATCCTTCTCTGATCTTTATTGATCCAAACAAGTATATAAGTATAATGACAGGAAAGGTGTAGGCTTTGGTTTCAGCCAATCATCTACAATATGATAATGACTCTGATTCAGCCAATGAGAATATTTAAATGCATTATAATAATTCTTCACCCTCCAAGCCCCAGGTGGCCTGAACCTTGTCCCATGGAGAAGACACACATTTCAGATACACAAGTTAAAGGCATGGTGTCGCCCCAAAAACATGTTTTTTTTTTTAAATTTAAACATTTAGTGTGTGGGTGATTAAACATTGTTCAAATTTTTTTTATTTTTTTCGCGAGTCAGGAAATATTATAAATTTTTTCAAATTTATAATACTACCCATTTTTGGTCACTAGATGGAGCTGTTTGGAGCTAGTTCCCAAAATTGCAGCATTGCAACATTGGGTTAAAAGCTATCGCTCTAGTGAGCTCTCAGCAATCCCCCCTCCTTTATCCTGGCTAGTGCCGGGATAAACGAGGGGTTTGAAAGGTTTAACCTCCTACACTGTGTGTCGCCATTTTTTGAGGTAACCCACAGTGTAGTAGGTTTACATGCAGTAGTAAACACACACAAACACTAACATACATTGAAATCGCTTACCTGCTCCTGCCGCCGCGGCCCGTCCGCTCCCTTTGCTGCCGCTGTTCCATGTGCACTTGTCCGGAAGCCGCGACCGGAAGTAGTAATATTACTGTCCAGCCGCGACTTCCGGTCCACGGGAAAATGGCGCCGGACGGCGCCAATTTCGAATAGGACTGTGTGGGAGCGGCGCATGCGCAGTTCCCACACAGACGCCGTACACGGCAGTCAATGGGACGGGAGCCGTTCGCAGTCCCTATGGGACTGTGGCTGCCGTATTCCATGTCTGTGTGTGTCGTTAATCGACACACACAGAAATGGAACAAAAAATGGCAGCCCCCATAGGGAAGAAAAAGTGTGAAAATAAGAAACAGTAAAACACAAACACACAAATGAAAATAAACGTTTATATGAAGGCACTAACATCTTTAACATATAAAAAAAATATTTGTGATGACACTGTTCCTTTAATGTGTCTACTTCTTATCTCACTAGAGAATGGACTGCAGATAAGTTTAAATCATTTAAACAGAGGGCTGAATCCCCTTCCCTCATGGTAAACAATGTCATTGTTCATTCGGCGAAGGCTATTTGATCTGCTCCTTACAAGAGTAATAAAACATTCAATTCAAGAACACAACATAGAATTGCTTCAAGACATCTGCTGACATATTACTTTTTACTTATTAATCTCAAGATGGCTCCTTCAGGCCAAACCAAAAGATGGATTCCAATGATCTAAAATGGACGCCTACCATACAAGATGGAGTCCATGCAAAATGTTATCTTTTAAACATATTCTAATCACTTTCACATTTCCCACCTTTTGTTTATATGAGGACATTTTGTATCCACGCCAGGTACTTAAAGGAGGGCTTATCCCCCCTTGAGGACTTACCTAACCATTTCACCTCATCCCCTGGTCATTTCAACAAAATTCCTTCCCATAATTGTTTCACTCATAGGGTACACTTGATCAAAAGATCCAGTATGGCGGGTAATCATTCCAACCTTTGCTGCGAAGCATTGCCAAAGTTTTGTCAGGCCTCAAAATAGGAGCCTCAGAAGCAAATATAATGCAATACATAATAAACCTGCAGGACACTCTAGAGCAGACCCATTACCCATCCCCTAAAACCCTTAAACCAGTTAGAGGGATTGAGCCATGACAACCAATCCGGCCACTCCAGTTCAATCATCTTAAGAATTGGCTTTCCTGAACTCTTCCTTTATTTTCTCAGCTTTATCTACAGTCATACTTGTCCTGCATAATGTCAAAAAGGTCTATATCATGGCAACAGGCTGTATCAACTACTTGGCACATGCACATCCCCCCTTGGGCAGCATTCAGAACATCAAACACATAATCTGTAACTGTGTCCAATCTGTCGGCCACTTTCTCTATATTATGAGCATTTTTTACTGTTAAACCTACTAATATTGGCAATAATCCAAACTTCTCCTCTACGGTACTTGTATTGGTCATAATTGTCGCACTGTCACTTACTGTCCTAATGGGACTTTTACCCCTGCAGATATAACAGGTTGTGGGCAGCATCTTCCCTAAACCTAAAGACACCCAGGTCACATGACCTCAGGGCTCTCATTGCTGCCATGGACTTCTTACTTATGAGTGACAACAACCAGTGACCTTCACCTCACACCTCCACATAAACCTCCTCAGGTTGTAATTTACAGTACCGTGGCATGTTTACACACATTATAATTATAAACCTCAGACAATATAAACAATAGGGCCTCAACTAATAATATAATGCTACCACCAATCTCATGCTATCACCCTCAGGTTTTGGTTCCGATCAGTTCATTGCAAGTCCTGTACATCATCGTCCTCTTCTTCTTCTGTCTTCTGCTACTGCTGACGGATTCACTCAGGTCTTTGGTCTTTACTTTGAACTTTGCTGATGTCATCAGGACTTGGTTTGGTCCTTCTCATCCGTCAGACACCGTCTCTTTTAGTATACGTCACCGGGCTGTACATAGCACCTCATGCTGTGAGCCTGGGGTGAGATCCCACGTAGACGGATTGGTGGAGTTTTATTGTGACTACCACAAACCCTCCATATCTGTCCTCTTCCTCTGGCAAGTTTCTTGTCTGGGCGGCTGCTTAGAATTGTGACACTGCCGTCAGTTCATGACAAACGCGTTGTACTGGCTCAGGCAACGCCTGCCGCATCTCAGTGATGGAGTTCATCATATTAAGTCTTCTAGTTCATGTTTACTGGAACTTGCTGGGGACCCCCAACCCTCGTCAATTGTTAAAGTAAATGCTAATCTGGTGATAACATCATCCGCATACACTATAAACGTTTTTCTAAGTACATACAATAATAATGGCAGGCCCTTAAACTACATCAAACAAACACCTTTATGTAAGAAAAACTTATCTGTTCGACTGGACAGTTACCTAGAAGATGTGTATTTACCGGGTACATTATATTTGCTCTTGGTGTTACACTTTTCAGCAGGATTTATACCTTATTCTGAGCTGATTACTTTTAACAGCTTCTACTCACAGAAATATACACAGATACCATACGTTTTATCTGACAAGTGTCTCAAACCAATTTTCTCCCCCTACTCTGGTTCGTTTTACCTGGGAAAGCCTCCCAAGGTCTGTTCTCTTTGTGGGAGGCGGGTATGATAAGGTTGGCACCGGTCTGCCAGGACTGTTCTGTAGGCAAATCAAACAGCTCTAACAGAATTTAGCAGCAACAGCTGTAAAACCTGGGACATACCAATTAGATCTTACCAAATCGATCCTTTCAGTCTTGGGGCATATGCGAGGTCATACCCCATCAATACAAGTGCAATCAAGAATGTCTTGGATGCTACCGTTTTACCTTCCTTTATCTGTCCACATTCTGTTAGAATCTGGTTTTTCACGCCTTCCGCTCCCAGTTGGACTCTTCCTGTGGAGAACAATCTTTTTCATCACATAATCATTAATTGATCTTAATCAGATAATTCAGTTGAAGAAAAACATTAACAATGGCAGATTTATGTTAAACGTTCACACTGGGCAGTAACTAAAACTGATACATACAAACTGATTATTCTTCTTTATATATTTTTACTGCACAGAATCCTTTCACAACAAAAATATTTTCAAATGGGAATCTACTTGCACTAAGAAGTTATCATTTACACAAACATAATACTGACGCATGCCTCCAATAGTCCAATGCTAAGGCACGCTGATCCAGAACTTTACATAAAACTTCACCTCAGTATTTAATATTCCCACAATACTTCTTAAATACAGTTATTAAACAAACTAACTTTGGGACAGCGTCTAGAGAACTGCTGACATCTTATCATTGTACAAACACCAGGTCAATACTTGGGATAACACTGTTCCCCTGTCACTTACACACAACTTCTGCAGTGGGGAAGATACAGGCCGGGCTTCAGGCCCCCCTGAGAACAGGTCTACACACACGAGCACATTGTCATACACTTCTACCTTGGGTATGTAAAGGATCTGCCAGGCACAGCTTTGGGGTTAACTCCCATAATTAATCAGTCAGCACCTGAATCTACATCCCTGATACTGACTACAGCTTCCACCACTCAGGCTGGCAGGCTTAGGAGTGGGAGAGCCTATCGCAACCTGGCCAGACTCAGCTAGCTCCCGCCCTCGGTCTATTTAAGCCTGCCCTTCCTGTCCCTCGGTGCTTGTGATTCTTTTCGTGTGGTTTCCTGGCCCAGCTACAGCTCCTTCTATTTTGATCCTGCTCCATAAAGAACCCTGGCTTACTGACTACTCTTCTGCTCTTCGTTTGGTACCTTGCACACTCCTGGCTTGACTCGGCTCGTTCACCACTCTGGTTGGTCACGGTGTTGCCGTGGGTAACTGCCCCTTTCCCTTGCTTGTATTCCCTTGTATGTTTGTCATGTTTGTCGTGCACTTACTGAGCGCAGGGACCGCCGCCCAGTTGTACCCCGTCGCCTAGGGCGGGTCGTTGCAAGTAGGCAGGGACAGAGTGGCGGGTAGACTAGGGCTCACTTGTCTGTTTCCCTACCCCCCATCATTACAGGGTAGTTGTATGTTTTGCAGTCGCTGGGACGGGTAATCTGGTCGGGCTGCACTTTTCATAGGTACCTTTGCTGTTTTACCTATGTCATGCCGTGCGCACATCATGCGGGCTGCTACAAACCTAGTGGTGGCATTATTGTATCCAGGGACAAGCCAATTTACTGCGACCTGGCTGCACATACTCTATTTGCCAGGTCTGTCATCTCTTACGCTCTCAATTGGTTTACCCGATGTTCCAATAAAGTTCCTACTACCAATGGGCCCATAATTGTGGGCGATACCAAAAGCGTACCTAGAGTCAGTGTAAATGTCGGCCGTCTTACCTTCTGCCAGGTTACAAGCCTCAGCGAGCACCTCCAGCTCCAGCTCCTTGAGATGAACAAGAAGGTGAGAGTGGTTTCTGGGTAATTTACCTGGTGCCTCATATCCTGTCTTGCACATACTGTATGAAGTATTTCTACATTACAAATTTACATTAAAAACCCATGTCACATATAGATAGAACATTTCAAAGGGGTGGCGTCTTCATTCTCAAAAATAAAAACAAATGTTATGCACTTCTCCACACTCATCTGATAATCCAGAACACTTGAGAATCCCACCCCCATCAGATCCTATAGATACCTGATTAATACCACAATGAAAATATTTTGACTAAAAAATCTGGCATAAAATTTCACCTCCTTCCCAACTAAATCTGTAAAGACTCATCTGTGAGTGACGTCACCTCGCCTCCTGTGTAAATTTGCTGGAGGGGGATGGTCTCTTACACAATACCTTATATTGAGTGGAGACTACAGCACAGCATACCCAGTGCCATATTTACCATTCTGGAAGGATCTACACAGAAAAACCTCAAAATTTAGGTTACTGTCATACACATTTTGTAGATCTCCTGGAACCAAATTCATTAATTCCAAACAAAATAAAATTGTACCTGATGAGTCCCCTCACTACTCCCTCCTTTTTGGACTCTGCGAAAGTAATGTAGCAGGGTTCAAAACTACATCTCTCAACATAATAAGGTTGGGCACTCTATCTGGGGGGCACTAGTTTTCCCCCTTTTAATACACAATAGCCTAAAACAAAAGTGACTTTCTCCTGACAAAACAGCATGTTATCTTTTTAGATACCTTGCAACCATTTACTTTTAAAACCTCCATACATTTTCAAAAATTACATTTAGGCAGCACTATAGCACTTCCTATGCATATGTAAAAACAAAAACAACTATAATTCTTTATCCAATAAAACAGAAAATAATATATCTGCTAATATTAATTACTGCAAACCAATAAACTATATGTGGGAGTAGAGAACAGTAGGGGTACATACATCTTCAAGACCCCATGTCTCACAATATCTGTATTTTAATTCATTTGAATCAAATTAAAAACATTACGACATTAAATCTTATCACATCATAACACATAAATATGCAGCGTAACTTTTATCTTTTATGCAGACAAATTCTGACATAATATTTTACACACTCGGTACTTACGGACAACAGCGCATGCGCAAAGATAAGAAACATTGCTAACTACTGCAACCAGCAAGCAGCCTTCTCCTGTCACACATATAACCCCCCTTTTCTTCAGGCCAATGCTTTTCTAAAATGACTCCAATTTAACCCTATACACAAAACACTAAAAAATGTTACACAGTACTGCTATTAAAAATGAGAACATACAATATAGATCTAAAATCAGTGCAATATTGTAATTACTTGTCTCATCAGTCCATGCTCTATATATAAGCTTATATCAGTCTGCTTTTCAGACTTCACACTGCACATGTTAAATCACACACATGTTACATCACACAGCCCCTCTCCATCACAATCGATATTTGTCATCATCATCATCATCATCATCATCATCATCAATTCCTTATATGCAGCACTCCGGATTCATTTTCTCTCTCTGTCTATTCACAAACAGCCATTTATTAACATCCACCTACATTTTTGAACAATCAGCTCATTTGATCACATATCTCATCCTCCCCACTCAGCCATTCACTCTGTGGGCTGTAGTACGGGGATTTGCTACGTATGTTGGTGATTATTTCTTTAAGGGCCTCGGGTGTGCACCAATACCAATGTCCTTCAGTGTAATTGTGTAGGTAGTTATACTACTACGACACATGTGGGTCATTCTTTGCTTTGAACATAGATTATTATGTTACAACGTTATTCATTTCCAGCGGTCTCATAATAATACAGACTGACTGACTTGGATGTTATGCTACATCAAAAGTCCATGCCAGATTATCAAATGCGTGCTAGAAATCAGTCTGTACTGATCCCCACCTTATGCCAGTCTGACAATGCATACAACTGGTTGTTAAGGACCCTTACACATAATATTACAAGCTGGCAGTGTGTGCTAAAAGTGTATCAATGATTATTCAAAACAACATTCAAAAAGTTTTCCCTATTGCACTGGGTAATGGTACATACACCCTTATCACACATCTCACATGCACTTTCATATATATTCATTTGACTACTACAATCCTGACAAAGAACCTATTATTACAGAACCCCTTTTAGTTGTTATAGCGTCTTCCTTCCCCTGTTTGTCACAATAATCTTTGACTGTACGTCTCACTACGGCGTTTCCCCTGTTGCTCTGCTCTCCAAGTTCTCCATTATCAGGACTTAACCGCAGAAGTCCTTGTGGTACTAAAAGTACTACAGGATATTACCTACGAATATCCAACCAACCTTTGTCACCTACGGACAAATTCTGCCACCTACGGACAGATTGTGTCACCTACAGACACATAGTACCACGCCGAGCCAGGCGTCCCCGTCACTCGACTATAGTAGAGCAAGCAGGCAACAGGAAAACATTCCCCTTTGATCCTTAACAGTTTCTACACAACAGCCAAATAATAAAAACTAAAATTTTGAACAGACCTATAACAATTCACAGTTCATTGCAGGTTCACTACACCACATTCAGCTTCCTCATCTTACACAGACAGATGTACGCCATGAATTCACACTACTTCTACACAAGTTTCTCTCTTTTTTTCCTACGTCATCACATTTCACAGGAGGGGGTCACGCTCTCACTCCTCACAGCTTCTGTTCTCAATCTTAACAATTTCAATGTTCAATGCCGGCAAAAATTCTCTCATAGATTCACACATCTGTTCAACTCAAGTAACATACATATCTGCAATCATTCATCACGCTAAAAGCGTTCAACATACCTGCTGGATAAACACTGCGTATCAGGAGATGTGACGTCATGACCGCTAATTCCGGCCTCGGCAATGAATGAGTGAACCATGTTTGTAAGAATAAGCTTCTTACGTACCGGCCGGTTTTTGATATTCACTGATGCAAATGCCGTCAGGCCTCCAGCGACAGCGTATCAGACGAGCAATCTCCCGCGTTTTCGGCACCAAAAACTGTTAACGCAATCATTGGCCAAAATATATTAGACCGAAATTTGTAATGGGTATGTCAACCGATACCCGCCCTCCAGTGATTTATCCAGTTTCCAAATCATAGGTGATAGATATATATATCTGAGAGAAAAGATGACACAAGAGACCATGCTTGTATGCTCAAAATCCTCCTCTGATCTTTATTGATCCAAACAAGTATATAAGTATAATGACAGGAAAGGTGTAGGCTTTGGTTTCAGCCAATCATCTACAATATGATAATGACTCTGATTCAGCCAATGAGAATATTTAAATGCATTATAATAATTCTTCACCCTCCAAGCCCCAGGTGGCCTGAACCTTGTCCCATGGAGAAGACACACATTTCAGATACACAAGTTAATGTGTCTACTTCTTATCTCACTAGAGAATGGAGACTGCAGATAAGTTTAAATCATTTAAACAGAGGGCTGAATCCCCTTCCCTCATGGTAAACAATGTCATTGTTCATTCGGCGAAGGCTATTTGATCTGCTCCTTACAAGAGTAATAAAACATTCAATTCAAGAACACAACATAGAATTGCTTCAAGACATCTGCTGACATATTACTTTTTACTTATTAATCTCAAGATGGCTCCTTCAGGCCAAAAGAAGGATTCCAATGATCTAAAATGGACACCTACCATACAAGATGGAGTCCATGCAAAATGTTATCTTTTAAACATATTCTAATCACTTTCACAGTTTCATCAGATTTTCCTCTGATTACTTCACGTAGATCACGCAATCTTAGGGATATTTTGCTTAAGAGCCACTATGTAGCCCCTACATCAGGGTTTATTTTTAATTCAAAGGGGCCTAAATGGGGATCATACCCGTGTGGTGATTGTGGAGTGTGTTCGCTGATGATCGGATCTCAAAATTGTATTAATTCTTCAGGGTCAAAGGAGTACAAGATCTGCCACAGTATCACCTGTCGTTTAACTGCTGTGATCTACTACGCGAGTTGCCCCTGACAATTGATATATGTGGGTCTCACATCTAGAAATTCGTGTGAGGATCTTGGAACATGTAAGGGACATTAAAGAAGCCATGAAGACTGATGACCCTGAAAAATTGAGTAAATAGAAACCAATACCTCATCATTTTCGAGAGCATCATCAAGGGAATTGGAGGCTCTTGAAGTTTAGAGGTATTGATAAAATCTCGTTAGGAAATAGAGGTGGCAATATCCAAAAAACCCTTGCTCAACGCGAATGTAAATGGATTATGAATCTACAAACCGGTTTCCCTAAAGGGTTAAATGAAATGGTCAGCTTTGGTCCGTTTTTGTAATAAATATCAGTGAGTGCCAACCTTTGTTATGTTTGATCTTATGTATGTAGGAAGGATATCTGAGGAAGTTTCTTGTTTGTATTTCTAGAGTGGACCCTATGTTCTTGATATCAGATGTCTGTATAGACTGCAGTGATACCCTGGATCTAACTGAGCTATGGAGTTCGAGATGGCTTAATCAGACTTGACCGGAGATGCACGTGTTTGTTTTTAAATATGTGTAGACAAGAGTTGACTTTTGTTTGGAAATATGCAATTTAAAAAACCTACTATGTTTGGGTGATATGCACCCCTATGAGGGGGGGGGATTATGCACGTACTTGTGGTGTTCTTTGGTGCACATTTTATATAGTGATGTATTCTGTGTATTATCACATCTTTGAGAGTGATTTGTTTCACAATGATATGCCTTTTTTATACCCATATGAGTATTTATTCACAATTTATTTTTCACTTGTACGAGAGTATTTATATATAGTCTTGCATACCATGACATTAGTGCTCTTGTATTTTGGTACGTCTATATATTTATTCATATACACTTTATATTTTTTAGCACCTCCACATATATAATCTTTATTGGACCATTTGGGTTCCGAAAAGAGTATATTTTTTGGTATTATATATTTTTCAGTTTTTATTATTATTTTATTTTTTTATTATTTTTTATTTTTCATTCTTTATTATTATTCTTTCCGCACTCAGTCGCTACACTTTTTATTCATTCTTTTCATTTTATTTTATTATTATAATTGTTATTAATTATGCATAATCTCTACATTTTGTGTAGCCATGTGTGCACACAGTGAGCATACATCGGGTCTCCTTTTGTACACACCTGGCACATTTATCTTTCATGCTGTCAAATATAGGTGATGCCTCCGGAGGATATATAGGGTTGTTCGTCTAATAATTACGCACATACTTATAGACATTATGCACTGAGGATGAGACGCTTGTCTTATACAGAATAATTATAGAATATTGTATGATGGATGCACATTTTGTGTATCCCTTACCGAGTGTACACTCTTACATGTGTGTTGAATGGCATCTCTTGCTTGATGGCACAGTGTATTGGCAGTGCCATCATTCAACATGGCTGCGGTAGGTCTATGGATGCAGTGCGCGTGCGTGTGGTGAGGGGCCATTCATGATGTAGTTCACGGCGCAACATGGACTTGAGTGTTGTGCAGTTGCGCACTACTCACTTCCGGACGCCGTGTACTGCGTTATTGACGTGCCGTCTCCTCTCTCGCATGCGCCAACAAACATCTTAGAAATAAGGTAACAGTATTAAATTTAAATCTATTTAGCTTCAGCTGTGTGCTGACTATTTAAATCCTCTTATCACACTAATCCAGCACCCCCTGACGAAGACAGGTGCGAAATGCGTGTTGGGGTGTTGGACAGTGTATTGGCAGTAAATATGGCTTATGGTGGGTGAAGTATCATGTGATATAGGGTCCTATGGTTCTTTGATAAGTATCTATATTAACTTTGTTATGGTGTAACTATCATGGGAATTATTGTCGTGCACATAGTGGGTGTATATATAGTATGTCATTTCTTGAAATTGACTTGTGCTATCACCATTTTTTGCCCTGCCCCATGATATACACTGTCCTTGTATGTACTTTTTGTACATTTGTTTTTATCGTTGTGTTCTTTTAAAACGGTATGTACAACTGTTCGTGTGTCTTTAAATAAAGATTTTTGTATTTTTTCTATACAATGATGGATATGGTCTTATTATAGCATCTAAGTGAAGTTTTCTCGGTTTACACACTACACTGATCATTGCCTCCAGTTGGCCAAATACAAATTCTGTCCTCCAATTCTGATTTGACCTTGACTCTTGTTGACGACAAGGCTAGATTTCGTCCTGTGGCCACCGCCAACCACCTGCTCTGGTGAGTGCTATATTTTTTTGGGTTCCTGCTAAATTATCCCCAGAAAAAAAACATAGACACCCACCTTTCACCGAAGTCCTAGAGCCAACAAAGTACCAAGACCCAAATAGAAGTTGCGGGACAAGGGAGTCCTACAAGTCAATTGTCCATTTGGGTTCATCACTAGGACCAAGACGTGGAGTGCGGGGATCTCTGAGCTGAGGTAAGTGAGCCTGTTTGTGAGCAGGCATCGGCGCCATTTTGGGCCGTCTGGTTGTCATGTGGAAAGTAAAAATCCAGCAGTTTCGCCGGTCTGGACACCGCTTTCCCTCTTCTAGGCATGCCTGGCGGTGTTATCCTCCGGTACGCTAAGTTCAGGGTGTAAAGGAGGTATTATGCGTTGAGTAGTCGCTGAATGTCGGTAAGGCAGTACGGAGCTGAGATTTCAAGCGGCCATTCAGTCCGGCAGCCAAGCCACGCCACCTATGAGTATTATTGACCTGTGAAAGCATACACACAATTTCTATCTTTAGCAAAAATTAGACAGCATGAGACATGGTCAGGCATGAGAACGTCCCAGAACTGGAAAATGTATTGATTAAAAGAGATAAAATTCAACGGACACACCAGTTACATAATAAAAGTTACAGACGTCAACAGGAATGGTGGTCAGCCAATATAGATGGATGACTGTACAAATGGAAAATATCAATATCTCATGAATGAATAGTAAGAAATGTTACAAGCTGATTGTGAGACTATAATGCAAAATAGATAGGGTAGCAAAATGAAGAACACGTTTTTGAAGGAGAGAAGATAGGAAGCCTGAGTCTAGATATGGTTGTTTCAGCATGGAACGTTCCTTGTATTTTCTCCCGAACATGGTCTTCCACCTTGTTGCGGTGCTGGGGGAGTCAGAGGAGAAAACACAAACACGTTCAAGTCGTCGTTCCCTGAGACGTCGGTCAAGTCGTACCGCTAAAGCCATAACCTGATCTAGGGAGTCAGAAGAGCTCCCTTTGCTCCTCCGTTCTGAACTAATTCTGAAGCAGGGAGCTGATGGTTACCTGCTTCAGAATTGGGTTCGACTGTATCTGCGTCCTGAGGACGCAGATACAGTTGACAGCGGGACATACACTCGGCCGCCCGGGACAGTGGGACACCGCCCGGAATCCGGGACTGTCCCGCTGAATTCGGGGAGGTTGGCAGGTATGTCACAGTATGTGGATTTCACTGATTTGCTGGCAATGTGATTGGCACTGTTATAGTGGTATGTGGATTGCACTGATATGGGTGTACTGTGGCTGGCACAGTTATAACAGTATGTGGATTGCACTGATTTGTTGGCAGTGTGACTGGCACTGTTATGGTGGTATGTGATTGCACTGATATGCGGTCATGGGTACTGGCACTTTTCTAAGGGGGTTTTTATGAGGCCATTCTGTGTCTGATAACTGAATCTGCGTTTGTGTGCATTCATACATGTGTGTGATACTGGGTCCATAAGCATCAGCATGCCACCTTGACAATATCCTGCGTATGCCCCTGGTTGGTATGAAGGTTGAAGGTGCGGATATAGCCGGTCGTATTCCAATATACAAAGACTGCTCATCTCTGGAGAACTGTTCTCAGTGCTATGACTCATTTCAATAACCAGAGGCAGAGTGCAGCCCCAAAACTGCGGTTATGGGGTAGGGAGTTTGACCTCTAATTGAGCATTCATAGTGTCAAGGCAGACAAGCGTGGATATTTGCATGCATCCCCCATAGATCGCTTACTTTGCCATACCAGCTAGACTAGACAGCGGTTATGAAGTGCAGCTCTTGCTGTCATGCACTCGGCCCAACTATGCCTTACATCATTGACTCATTGATTTTAATGGTCACCATGTAGTACTTCATTTCCAATGTGGTGGCGCTGCATGGAAACTGGGCCATGCTCATTAACCACTATTATTAATAACCACACTGAGTGGGAACTGGTGCTTGTCCCTGCTACTACTACATTACATCATGGCACTGTTATGGGTGTACTGTGGCTGGCACTGTTATGGGTGTACTGTGGCTGGCACTGTTATGGGTGTACTGTGGCTGGCACTGTTATGGGTGTACTGTGGCTGGCACTGTTATGGGTGTACTGTGGCTGGCACTGTCATGGGTGTACTGTGGCTGGCACTGTTATGGTTGTACTGTGGCTGGCACTGTTATGGGTGTACTGTGGCTGGCACTGCTATTATAGTCACACCTCCCAACTTTCAAGTATCACAAAGAGGGACAACCTTTTAAAAGTAGGCCAATGAACTTAGGCAACCGGCCATCACATGATGTAAACTAACCAATGATAGCTCCCCTTCCTCTGTCAAACACAGTAGATGCCGCTGTCGCTATTGACAGCGGCATCTAATTGGTTAAACCGCTGGAATCGGCGCACGCTTAGATTCCGGCAGTTGGGGCAGGAGCCAGGCTGTGTATAACAACTGTGCTCCTGCCGCTGATCGCGTGAGTACACTGGCAGTACCCAACTGATCAGAGGACAGATATATCCATCCTTATGTGGGAACTAGCTCCTGCATAGGACCGATATATCCGTCCCACGTGGTAAGTGTGTTAAAGTGGTTGCATTTATATGGCTCACATGATAAATATCTCTTCTGTATGTGCATATTATCCAATACATCATGGATACAGCCATATTGGACTATCATAATATATACTAATACCTGACTCCTATATAATATTGAGAAATGACGAGGAGACAAAGCTTTTAATATTAAAACACAATTTATTTAACTGAAATTCCTAACTAAAGCTACTGATCCAGAAGAAGGCAAAAACCCTGCGCACGTTTAGCCAATTTGTGCCACAAGGGAAAATTCCTTGTTGACCCCGAGAAAAGGCGATCAGTCCGAGAACCCAGGATCAGAGCTTGTAATGCAACTAACTAAACACATCTCATTGATAGCTATGACAGCGCATTATATAGTAACTTATATCATTACGTATACGGCATATACAGAAGTTGTCCAATCCCAGCTGTTGTCCTCGATGTCCCGGTATCATGCCGGCCGCTCCTCTACTGATCGGACTCTGGAGATCACAGATAAAAGGCGATCAGTCTGAAAAACCAGGATCAGAGCTTGTAATGCAACTAACTAAACACATCTCATTGATAGCTATGACATTGTATTATATAGTAACTGATATCATTACGTATACGGCATATACAGAAGTTGTCCAATCCCAGTTGTTGTCCTCGATGTCCCGCTATCATGCCGGCCGCTCCTCTACTGATTGGACTCTGGAGATCACAGCACGACTATGGTCATCTCAGCTGTGAAAGAGAAAGAGAAGTTGTCCAATCCCAGTTGTTGTCCTCTATGTCCCGGTATCATGCCAGCCGCTCCTCTACTGATCGGACTCTGGAGATCACAGGACGACTATGGTCATCTCAGCTGTGAAAGAGAAAGAGAAGTTGTCCAATCCCAGTTGTTGTCCCCGATGTCCCGGTATCATGCCGGCCGCTCCTCTACTGATCGGACTCTGGAGATCACAGCACGACTATGGTCATCTCAGCTGTGAAAGAGAAAGAGAAGTTGTCTAATCCCAGTTGTTGTCCTCGATGTCCCGGTATCATGCCGGCCGCTCCTCTACTGATCGGACTCTGGAGATCACAGCACGACTATGGTCATCTCAGCTGTGAAAGAGAAAGAGAAGTTGTCCAATCCCAGTTGTTGTCCTCGATGTCCTGGTATCATGCCGGCCTCTCCTCTACTGATCGGACTCTGGAGATCACAGCACGACTATGGTCATCTCAGCTGTGAAAGAGAAAGAGAAGTTGTCCAATCCCAGTTGTTGTCCTCGATGTCCTGGTATCATGCCAGGCGCTCCTCTACTGATCGGATTCTGGAGATCACAGCACGACTATGGTCATCTCAGCTGTGAAAGAGAAAGAGAAGTTGTCCAATCCCAGTTGTTGTCCTCGATGTCCTGGTATCATGCCGGCCTCTCCTCTACTGATCGGACTCTGGAGATCACAGCACGACTATGGTCATCTCAGCTGTGAAAGAGAAAGAGAAGTTGTCCAATCCCAGTTGTTGTCCTCTATGTCCCGGTATCATGCCAGGCGCTCCTCTACTGATCGGACTCTGGAGATCACAGGACGACTATGGTCATCTCAGCTGTGAAAGAGAAAGAGAAGTTGTCCAATCCCAGTTGTTGTCCCCGATGTCCCGGTATCATGCCGGCCGCTCCTCTACTGATCGGACTCTCGAGATCACAGCACGACTATGGTCATCTCAGCTGTGAAAGAGAAAGAGAAGTTGTCCAATCCCAGTTGTTGTCCTCGATGTCTCGCTATCATGCCGGCCGCTCCTCTACTGATCGCACTGTGGAGGTCACAGCACGACTATGGTCATCTCAGCTGTGAAAGAGAAAGAGAAGTTGTCCAATCCCAGTTGTTGTCCTCGATGTCCCGGTATCATGCCGGCCGCTCCTCTACTGATCGGACTCTGGAGATCACAGCACGACTATGGTCATCTCAGCTGTGAAAGAGAAAGTGAAGTTGTCCAATCCCAGTTGTTGTCCTCGAAGTCCCGGTATCATGCCGGCCGCTCCTCTACTGATCGGACTCTGGAGATCACAGCACGACTATGGTCATCTCAGCTGTGAAAGAGAAAGAGAAGTTGTCCAATGCCAGTTGTTGTCCTCGATGTCCCTGTATCATGCCGGCCGCTCCTCTACTGATCGGACTCTGGAGATCACAGCACGACTATGGTCATCTCAGCTGTGAAAGAGAAAGAGAACACTGCCCTCCTATGGCCTTCTCCTGTGACATCTGTTCGTCCTATAGGAAAACATCATTCCCTGTTATCCCGGCATAATACAGTTTTATTAACATCCGCACTGGAGGTGGTCCATGGTCATAGACCCTCTATACAGACCAAACAAGGTCCAGGGTCTCACAGAACACAACAATGGGATAACTGTTAAGGAGTCTTTACATGTGTGACACGGAGGAGTTATAGGAGGACATTAAACAAGGCTCTTGCTGAAGTCAATGCATTGATTCTACGTATTTACCTTGACCTGTATAATCCATGTGTTATTTAATTATTTCAGTTACTTATATAGCGGCAACATATTACGTACGTAGTGCTGTACAGAGGGGTCCTCTTTTACTGTCCCGATTGGGGCTCACAATCTACATTCCCTATTGGTATGTTTTCGGGGTGTGGGAGGAAACCGGAGTACCCAGAGCAAACACAGGGAGAGCATATAAACTCTATGCAGATGTTTTCCTCGGTTGGATTTGAACCCAGGACCCCAGCGCTGCAACAGTGCTAGCCACCGTGCTGCCCCACATGTGTGTTAAGACATCAGAAGGCGCCAAATATAAAACTATAAATAGAATTGTCACGTTACATACGATTTTGATGAATTTCACAGTTCTTGTCCTCATCTTCAGCTGCCGTCCAGATCTCCTCCCTGCAATGAAATAATAAGGGCAAAGTTTGCGCCATTTTAACTTTGTTTAATCCACGTTTATTAAAGTAAACTAGGTCTTCAAATTTTACGGAAAATGTATTTTACTTCGCCGCTTGCGACTGTTTGGTACAGTTTACGCAAAAACCTGCCATAAACTGCTGAGTAAATTCTGACAATAATTTACAACAACCCCCCATCCCTCAAATTTTCAGATTAAATAAACGTATACATTACGGACATACCTAAATGTCTGGAGATTGGCGGCAGATTTTCTCCATGTTACTGTTTTCTTATTGGCTCCAAAACCTGAAAGTAAAGAGCACAACCCCCTATTGCTGCGTGTATAAGCCACGGCCCCAGGTGCCATTTTGTTCTCTCTCCGCCATGCGTCGAGTGTATGGTGTTTTTTGTTTCCAGTGTTCTGGATTCCTGATGAATTATCTAGTGTCTTCTCTACTCATCTTCTTATCTTGGACGCAGCAGTTGCCACATGAACCCCAGATTCCATAGAATGAGTCATTGTGACATCATGCAGTGAGGTAACAATGGCCGCGTGGACTGATGATGTCACAAATATGACCAGAAGTGACATCTCCTGCTTTTCATAGTATTAATAGAAAGTTATTACAATGTTACCGTGCACGTTGGTTAGTATTTCATTGCAGGGTTCTTAAAGGAAAACTACACACTAAAACACTGAGGTACTAGAAGTCCCAGCAAACTCAGTAAAGAATTATTACACACTGGAAAATTTAAGAACTATAAGTCTCAACCTTTTCTAGATATTAACCCCTTAGCGCACCAGGACGTACCGGTACGTCTTGCATTGAAGTGCTTTAAGCCACAGGGACGTACCGGTGCGTCCTGGCTAAAAACTGTCACCCTGTCAAAGAACAAGGTGACAGAACTGTGCCGTCAACTGTTTATGACAGTTGACCGGCACAGTAAGACGGCCGGGGACCATTCACAGCGGTCTCCTGCCGGCGATCGCTGTGATTGGTCAGTCAAAGCAGACTGACCAATCACAGCTCTATGACGTGGGTATGTGATGACGCTGGCTCAGAAGCTGAGCCAGCGTTATCACCGCTGGGAATCAGATGTCCGGCACCCCTCTGCAACGGCCAGGACCAGAGCTAGGCTCCGATCCGGCCGATTAACCCCTTCGATGCATCGATCAACGTGATCGATGCATCAAAGTGGCTTGTAGCCTGTCGGCAACCACGATGGTTGCCACGGGCGCGGGTGTCAGCTGTTTGTCACAGCTGACATCGTGCCCTAACCGCCAGGACCGGAGCAAGGCTCCGATCCGGCCGATTAACCCCTTAGATCGTACCCTATGATTGCTAATAACAACCATCGGCACCCACGAAGGTTCCGATGGTTGCTATGGCAACCATAGCCTAACAATCGCTTCCTAGTACGGAAGCCTATTAGGCCCCGCCGGGAGGCGAAGCCTAATAGGCTTGCTGTCAGTGAATAGCTGACAGCTCTAATACACTGCACTATGTAGGTAGTGCAGTGTATTAGAATAGCGATCAGGGCTTCATGCCTTCAAGTTCCCTAGTGGGACAAAAAAAAAAAGTTAAAACAAGTTAATAAAAATGTTGTAAAAAAGTAAAAAAAAATACTTTTCATGTTAAAAAACACTATAACAGCCTTTTTTCCTATAATAAGTCTTTTATTATAGGAAAAAACAAAAAACATAAACAAAGTACACATATGTGGTATCCACGCGTCCGTAACGACCCAATCTATAAAAATATCACGCTATTTTACCCGTACGGTGAACACCGTAAAAAAATTAAATAAAAAACTGTTCCAGAATCGCTGTTTGTTAGTCACTACCCCTTGCAAAACAGAATAAAAAAAGGTATCTAAAAGTTGCATGTACCCCAAAATTATACCATTAAAAAACGCAGCCCGTCCTGCAAAAAACAAGCCCTCCCGCAGCTTTTTTGACGGAAAAATAAAAAAGTTATGGCTCTCAGAATATGGTGACACCAAAAAGAAATTATTTGAAACAAAAGGGATTTTATCGTGCAGACGCTGCAAAACATAAGAAAAACTATATACATATGGTACCCCTGTAATCGTACCGACCCGCAGACTAACGTAAAATTGTCATTCATAGCGCATGGCGAACGCCGTAAAAAAAGAAATAATAAAAAACATCAGAATTGCAGGTTTTTGGTCACCTGACTTGCCAAAAAAATGAAATACAAAGTGATCAAAAAAATCGCATGTACCTCAAAATGGTACCAATGAAATCTACAGATTGTCCCGCAACAAATAAGCCCTCACACAGCTCCGGGGGAGAAAAAATAAAGACGTTTTGGCTCTCAGAATATGGCGATGCAAAATGTGCAAAGTGTCCAAAAGCGGATAAGATCGGGTGCCATTTATCAGTGCGACACCGGCCACATATCTACGGATTATTATTTATTTACACCATTATTATACCCTCTTATTATACCCTGATGTACCCCGCACAGCTTACATATGCCCCCACATCATAACTGAAATACCAGCAAAACCCCAAACAGAACAACTAGCGAGCAAAATCCACGCTCCAAAAGCCAAATGGCGCTCCCTCCCTTCTGAGCCCTGCAGCGTGCCCAAGCAGCAGTGTACGTCCACATATATGGTATCGCCATACCCGGGAGAACCCGCTTAACAGTTTGAGGTATTTGTCTTCAGTGGCACGAACTGGGCTCAAAATATTGTGCACTAAAATGGCACATACCTGTGGAAATTTGCAATTTTCACTTTGCACCATCCACTGAGCATTCATTTCTAATAGAAAGAAAAAAACCTGTGTGGTCAAAATGCTCACTTTACCCGTTAATAAAATGCCTTCAGGGGTGCAGTTTCCAAAATGGGGGTCACTACTTGGGGGTTTGTTTTCCTATTTGACCCCAGAGCCCTGCCATTGTGGGCTAATGCTCCGAAAATCACCATAATAGGTCTCACATGCGCCTTTCACTCCTAAGCCCTGTCATATATCCAGGCAAATGATAAATGCCTTGAGGTTTGTAGTTTACAAAATGGGGTCACTTCTCATGGTTTTACACTCTACTCTGGTACCTAAGGGAGCTCTGCAAATGCGACATGGCGCCCCTACACCAGTCCAGCAAAATCTGTCCTCTAAAAGCCACATGGCACTCCTTCCATTTTGAGCTCTGCCATGTGCCCAAATAGCAGTTTAGGGCCACACATTGGGTATTGCTGTACTCGGGAGAAATTGGGTAACAAATTATGTGTTGTTTTTTCTCCTATTATCCCTTGTGGGGAAAAAAATTGGGTGCAAAACTACATATTTTTGGGAAAAAATTATTTTTTTCATTTTCACTGCCTGATTCTAATACAATCTATGAAACACCTGTGGGATCAAAATGCTCAGTACACCCCTAGATGATTACCCTGAAGGGTAAAGTTTCCAAAATGGATTCACTTCTCAGGGGTTTCTACTGTACGGGTACCTCAGGGGCTCTGCAAATGCGACATGGCGCCCAAAAAACAATCAACCAAAATCTACATGCCAAGTAGCACTCCTGCCATTCTGAGCCCTGCGGTGTATACAAGCAGCAGTTTATAACCACATATAGGGTATTACCGTACTCTGGAGAAATTGCTTTACAATTGTCGGGGCGCTTTTTCTCCTTTATTCCTTGTGAAAATGAAAACAATTCAACATTTTAGTGGAAAGAATGTAGATTTTCATTTTCACTGCATAATCCCAATAATTCAGCAAAAAAACTGTGGGGTCAAAATGCTCACTATACCGCTAGATAAATTCCACGAGGGGTATAGTTTCCCAAATGGGGTCACTTTTGCCGGGTTTGCACTATTTTGGCCCCTCAGTGGCTTTGCAAATGTGACATGGGGCCGCAAACCATTCCAGCAAAACTTGAGCTCCAAAAGTCAAATGGCGCTCTGTCCTTTCTAACTTCCGCCATGTGTCCAAACAGCAGTTTATTACCACATATGGGGTATTGCTGTGCTCAGAAGAGTTTGCTTTACAAATATTGGGGTGTTTTTTCTCCTTTATCTGTTGTAAAAATTAAAAAATCTGAGCTAAAACTACATTTTATTAGAAAAAAATTAGATTTTCAATTTCACAGCATAATTCCCATAGATTCAGCAAAAACCGTGTAGGGTCAAAATGCTAACTATACCCCTAGAAAAATTCCTTGAGGGGTGTAGTTTCCAAAATGGGGTCACTTTTGGGGAGTTTCCACTGTTATGATCCCTCCAGGGCTTTGCAAACACGACATGGCACCGAAAACCATTCCAGCAAAATCTGCGCTTCAAAATCCAAATGGTCCTCGTTCCCTTCTGAGCCCTGCCGTGGGTCCAAACAGAAGTTTATTACCACATATGGGGTATTGCTGTAATCGGGAGACATTGCTTTACAAATGTTGGGGTGCTTTTTCTCCTTTATTCCTTGTAAAATCTAAAACATCGTATGTTTTTCCAGAAAAAAAGTAGATTTTCATTTTCACAGACCAGTTCCAATAAATTTAGCAAAAAACCTGTGGGCTAAAAATGCTAACTATACCTCTTGAAAAATTCCTTGAGGGGTGTAGTTTTCAAAATGGGGTCACTTTTGGGAAGTTTCCACTGTTTTGGCACCACAAGACCTCTTCAAACCTGACATGGTGCCTAAAATATATTCTAATAAAATAGAGGCCCCAAAATCCACTACGTGCTCCTTTGCTTCTGAGGCCGGTGTTTCGGTCCTTTACCGCACTAGGACCACATGTGGGATATTTCTAAAAATTGCAGAATCTGGGCAATAAATATTGAGTTGCATTTCTCTGATAAAACCTTCTGTGTTACAGAAAAAACTGTATTACAAATGAATTTCGTAAAAAAAAATTGAAATTTGTAAATTTCACCTCTACTTTGCTTTATTTCTTGTGAAATGCCTAAAGGGTTCAAATAATTTCTGAATGCTGTTTTGAATACTTTGAGGTGTGCAGTTTTTAAAATGGGGTTATTTATGGGGACTTTCAAATATATAAGGCCCTCAAAGCCACTTCACATCTGAACTGGTCCCTGAAAAAATAGCCTTTTGAAATTTTCCTGAAAATGTGAGAAATTGCTGCCAAAGTTCTAAGTCTTGTAACGTCCTAGAAAAATAAAAGCACGTTCAAAAAACGATGCAAACATAAAGTTGACATATAGGAAATGTTAACTAGTAACTATTTTGTGTGGTATTACTATCTGTTTTACAAGCAGATACATTACAATTTAAAAAAATTCAGATTTTTGCAAATTTTCTCTAAATTTTGGTATTTTTTACAAATAAATATTGAATTTAACGACAAAATTTTTTCAGTATCATAAAGTACAACATGTCACGAGAAAACAATCTCAGAATCGCTTAGATAGGCAAAAGCATTCCGGAGTTGTTACCACATAAAGTGACACATGTCAGATTTGCAAAAATCGGCTGTGTCCTGAAGGCCAAAATAGGCTGTGTCCTTAAGGGGTTAATAAATGCACAGTGGAGCAGAACAGCAGGGCTCACCTATCCTAGGGCTGATGTAAGACCTAGTTAAGGCTAGTGAGGGCTGGGACCCATTATTTTTTTGGGTGGGTGGGTGTCATGAGTAAAGCACAATTTAATAATTTTCCACAAAATGACAGGAGTCACTACAGACATTCAGTATTTACTATATTCTTATTTTCTTCTCAGTTTTCCAAACAAATCATTCTAGGAACTTTATTTTATGTGACGTTTAACGCCATAAGGAATAATGGAGATGATGTTTTATCTGTCTGATGATAAATAAATATTTCAGTAATTGGTTTTGATTACATTTTTTTCCTATTTTGCTTCTGCAGCTTCCATGTTCTACATTACATTACAAGCTGCTTTGTGTTGATGAGTGTCCATCCCGACAGCCAGCGCGCTCCCTGTCAGCTCAGTCTCCAGCCCCTCCTGTCTTCTCCGTAACGCAAATCTAAGCTCAATTCAAAAATTTGATGGCTGTCTGTCCCCTTGCTAACTTCAAGGCCCAATTAGATAGGATTCTGTGGAGGTCGTTTGAACTTAATATTATACCAAAAACTGCACTTGAAGGTTTGGTTGTGGATAAACCAGTAATAGCAACCTTGTATCTACTTCCCAAAGTTCACAAAAGCCTAGTGGATCTCCCTAGTGGATCTTCCTACAGGTCCAGGCCCTGGCTCAGAGGGTCAACCAGCCTGATGCTACCCTGGTAGTTCCCCTCACCGCACCTCTTGAACCCCACCTCAAGTTGCCCGACCGGTTCTCAGGGGACCGAAGGGCTTTTTTCTCCTTTCGGGAGAGTTGTAGGCTTTACTTTCGTTTAAAGCCTCATTCCTCAGGTTCTGAGAGCCAGCGGGTGGGTATAATTATGTCCCGGCTCCAGGAAGGGCCCCAAGAGTGGGCCTTCTCCTTGGCTCCTGACGCCCCTGAACTTTCCTCCGTTGATTGTTTCTTTTCTGCTCTCGGACTTATTTATGACGAGACTGACAGGACTGCCTTTGCCGAGAGTCAGCTGGTGACCTTAAGTCAGGGTAAGAGACCTGTTGAGGAGTATTGCTCTGACTTTAGGAAGTGGTGCGTAGCTTCTCGGTGGAATGACCCTGCCTTAAGGTGCCAGTTTAGGTTGGGTCTGTCGAATGCCCTGAAAGACCTGCTAGTTAGCTATCCCTCTTCTGACTCCCTAGACCAGGTTATGGCTTTAGCGGTACGACTTGACCGACGTCTCAGGGAACGACAAAGTGAACGTTTATGTGTTTTCTCCTCCGACTCCCCCATGATGCCTCCCGAACCTCCGTTGCTTCGTTCCTCCCCGAAAGATTCAGAGATACCTATGCAACTCGGGGCCTCCGTGTCCCCCCAACAACGTAGAGAATTCCGCAGGAAGAATGGTCTCTGCTTCTACTGTGGGGACGACAAGCATCAAGTGAACAACTGTCCTAAGCGTAAGATTGCAGCCAGAGAACTTCCGCGTCTAAGTGATCATCGGGGAGGTCACTTGGGCGCACAGGTATTTCCCGTAAATATGAAACGTACTAAGATCTTGCTTCCCTTTCAGGTCTCTTTTGGTGGTAGGTCTGCTACCGGCAGTGCCTTCGTGGATTCAGGGTCCTCTACTAATATCATGTCTGTGGAATTTGCTATGTCCCTTGCTATGCCTCTGATTGATTTGCCTAAACCTGTCCCGGTAGTGGGTATCGACTCCACTCCTCTTGCTAATTGTTATTTTACACAGCATACCCCTGTTTTTGAACTCCTTGTTGGCTCCATGCATTTGGAGCAATGCTCTGTACTGTTGATGCAGGGATTATCGTACAATTTGGTTCTAGGTCTTCCCTGGTTGCAGTTGCATAATCCCACGTTTGACTGGAATACTGGGGAGCTAACCAAATGGGGTAATGAATGTTGTACGTCATGTTTTTCTGTTAATTCTATTTCTCCCCCTAAGGAGGCGAATACGCTACCCGAGTTTGTTCAGGACTTCTCTGATGTTTTCTCTAGGGAGGCCTCCGAAGTGTTACCTCCTCATAGAGAATACGATTGCGCTATCGAATTGGTACCAGGAGCTAAGCTTCCTAAGGGTAGGATATTTAATCTTTCTTGTCCCGAACGTGAAGCTATGAGAGTGTATATCCAGGAATCCCTGGCCAAGGGTTACATTCGACCTTCTTTTTCTCCGGTAGGTGCTGGCTTCTACTTCGTGGGGAATAAGGATGGTGGTCTTAGGCCATGCATTGACTACCGTAGCCTGAATAAGGTCACGGTAAGGAACCAGTATCCCCTTCCTTTGATTCCTGATCTCTTTAATCAGGTTCAGGGGGCCTAATGGTTTTCTAAATTGGATCTACGGGGGGCGTATAACCTTATTCGCATCAAAGAGGGGGATGAGTGGAAGACTGCGTTTAACACGCCCGAAGGCCATTTCGAATACCTCGTCATGCCCTTTGGGTTGTGTAATGCCCCTGCGGTCTTCCAGAATTTCATAAATGAGATTTTGAGAAATTACCTGGGGATTTTTCTGGTAGTGTACCTTGATGACATACTGGTGTTTTCCAAGGACTGGTCCTCCCACATTGAGCATGTCAGGAAGGTGCTCCAGGTCCTTCGGGAAAACAAACTGTTTGCCAAAACCGAAAAATGTGTGTTTGGGGTACAGGAGATTCCATTTTTGGGTCAAATCCTCACTCCTCATGAATTCCGCATGGACCCCGCCAAGGTTCAGGCTGTGGCGGAATAGGTCCAACCTGCCTCCCTGAAGGCGTTACAGTGTTTTTTGGGGTTCGCTAATTATTACAGGAGATTTATTGCTAACTTCTCGGTCATCGCTAAGCCCCTTACGGACCTCACTCGCAAAGGTGCTGATCTCCTCCACTGGCCTCCTGAGGCTGTCCAGGCTTTTGAGGTCCTTAAGAAGTGATTTGTCTCGGCCCCGGTGCTGGTTCAGCCAAACCAAATGGAGCCATTTATCGTGGAAGTTGATGCATCTGAGGTGGGAGTGGGGGCTGTCTTGTCCCAGGGTACCAGGTCCCTCACCCATCTCCGCCCCTATGCCTACTTCTTCAGGAAGTTTTCGCCAACTGAAAGCAACTATGATATTGGCAACCGCGAACTCTTAGCCATTAAATGGGCATTTGAAGAGTGGCGCCACTTCCTGGAGGGGGCTAGGCACCAGGTAACGGTCCTTACCGACCACAAGAATCTGGTTTTCCTAGAATCTGCCCGGAGGCTAAACCCGAGACAAGCTCGATGGGCGTTATTTTTTACCAGATTAAATTTTTTGGTTACCTATAGGGCTGGGTCTAAAAATATTAAGGCTGATGCACTGTCGCGTAGCTTCATGGCCAGCCCTCCTTCGGAGGAAGATCCTGCTTGTATTTTGCCTCCAGGTATAATCATTTCCTCGATCGATTCTGATTTAGTCTCTGATATTGCTGCTGATCAAGGTGCAGCTCCCGGGAACCTTCCTGAGAACAAGCTGTTTGTTCCCCTGCAATTCCGGCTAAGGGTACTTAGGGAAAATCATGACTCCGCACTATCTGGCCATCCAGGCATCCTGGGTACCAAACACCTAATTTCCAGAAATTATTGGTGGCCTGGGTTGCCTAAAGACGTTAAGGCCTACATCGCCGCTTGTGAGGTTTGTGCTAGGTCCAAGACTCCCAGGTCCCGACCAGCGGGCTTACTGCGTTCGTTGCCCATTCCCCAGAGACCTTGGACACATATCTCCATGGATTTTATCACCGATTTGCCTCCATCCCAAGGCAAGTCGGTGGTGTGGGTGGTGGTGGACCGCTTCAGTAAGATGTGCCACTTTGTGCCCCTCAAGAAACTACCCAACGCCAAGACGTTGGCTACCTTGTTTGTCAAACACATCCTGCGTCTCCATGGGGTCCCTGTCAATATTGTTTCGGACAGAGGGGTACAATTTGTTTCATTGTTTTGGAGAGCCTTCTGTATGAAATTGGGGATTGATCTGTCCTTCTCCTCTGCCTTCCATCCTGAAACCAATGGCCAAACGGAGAGGACTAATCAATCTCTAGAACAATACTTAAGGTGTTTTGTCTCTGACTGTCAATTTGATTGGGTCTCTTTCATTCCCCTCGCCGAATTTTCCCTTAATAACCTGGTCAGTAACTCGTCAGGGGTCTCTCCTTTTTTTTGTAATTTTGGGTTTAATCCACGATTCTCCTCCGTTTCACCTGGTAGTTCCAACAATCCCGAGGTAGAGGTCGTTCATCGGGAACTGTGCACAGTCTGGGCCCAGGTTCAGAAAAACCTAGAGGTGTCCCAGAGCGTACAAAAAACTCAGGCTGATAAAAAACGTTCTGATAACCCCCTGTTTATTGTGATGGCAGGAAGGAGGTGAAGGGAAAGTGAGCCCTAATCTACCCACCGCCCTGTCCCTGCCTACTTGCAACGACCCGCCCTAGGCGACGAGGTACAACTGGGCGGCGGTCCCTACGCTGTCTAAGTGCACAGGAAAACAAACAGGGAACACGCAAGGGAAGGGGCAGTAGCCACGGAACGCCACGAGGAAACGGAGCGGCGAACGAACAGTCAGGACCAGGACGAAGTGAGTAACCCGAGCGGGCACGGAGACAGAAGCAAGCCAGGGGCAAAGCAAAGCAAAGCAAGTCAAGTCAAGGAGAACTGCAGCAAGGCAGAAGCACGGCAGAAGCAGGCTGGAGCAAGCAGCAGTGGGGCCAGGAATCCAAAAGAATAACAAGCAATGAGGAAGAGAAAACTGCAGGTATAAATGGACAGGGGGCGGAGCTAACTCTGACTGACCAGGCCGCGATAGGCTCTCCCACTCCTGAGCCTGCCACCCTGATTGGTGGGAGCCGGTGTCAGTCTAAGAGGTCTGGCCTCAGGTGTCGACTGATTAACCCTGGGAGTCTCCACAGACGTAGTGCCTGGCAGATCCTTTACAGTACTCCCCCTTTTATGAGGGGCCACCGGACCCTTACTAAGAGGACCCGGTTTAGTGGGGAAGAGAAGGTGGAACCTCCTGACCAATACCCCAGCGTGAACATCTCGAGCAGGTACCCAAGTCCTCTCCTCCGGCCCGTATCCTCTCCAATGGACCAGGTACTGGAGGGAGCCCTGGATCATCCTACTGTCCACAATCTTGGCCACCTCGAATTCCACCCCCTCAGGGGTGAGAACGGGAACAGGAGGTTTCCTAGAGGGGGACCAGGACGGGGAGCAGCGTTTAAGGAGGGAAGCATGAAAGACGTCGTGTATGCGGAAGGATGGGGGCAGCTCCAGACGGAAGGATACAGGGTTGAGGACTTCAATGACCTTATAAGGCCCAATAAATCGGGGAGCAAACTTACTGGACGGGACCTTAAGGCGCAAGTTCCTGGACGACAACCAGACCAAATCCCCGACGACAAACCGGGGGTTAGCAGAACGTCTACTATCCGCCTGAATCTTTTGTGCGCTCTGGGACGCCTCTAGGTTCTTCTGAACCTGGGCCCAGACAGTGCACAGTTCCCGATGAACATCCTCTACCTCAGGATTATTGGAACAACCAGGGGAGACGGAGGAGAACCTTGGGTTAAACCCGAAATTACAGAAAAACGGGGAGACCCCTGACGAGTTACTGACCCGGTTATTCAGGGAAAATTCAGCAAGGGGAAGGAATGAGACCCAATCGAATTGACAGTCAGAGATGAAACACCTTAAATATTGTTCCAGGGATTGGTTGGTCCTTTCCGTTTGGCCGTTAGTTTCGGGATGGAAGGCGGAGGAGAAGGACAGATCAATCTCCAACTTTTTACAAAAGGCTCTCCAAAATAAGGAAACAAATTGTACCCCTCTGTCCGAAACGATATTGACTGGGGCCCCATGGAGACGCAGGATGTGTTTCACAAACAAAGAAGCTAACGTCTTGGCGTTAGGTAGCTTCTTAAGGGGCACAAAGTGGCACATCTTGCTGAAGCGGTCGACTACCACCCACACCACCGACTTGCCCTGAGATGGAGGCAAATCGGTGATAAAATCCATGGAGATATGGGTCCAAGGTCTCTGGGGAATGGGCAAGGGACGTAGTAGGCCCGCAGGTCGGGACCTAGGGGTTTTGGACCTAGCGCAAACCTCACAAGCGGCGACGTAAGCCCTAACATCTTTAGGCAACCCAGGCCACCAATAGTTTCTGGTAATGAGGTGTTTGGTGCCCAAGATGCCAGGATGACCAGATAGAGCGGAGTCATGGTTTTCCCTGAGTACCCTCAGCCGGTATTGCAGGGGAACAAACAGTTTGTCCCCAGGGACGTTCCCGGGAGCTGCACCCTGATCAGCCGCGATATCAGAAGCTAAATCAGAATCCGTGGCAGAGACGATTATACCAGGGGGTAAAATACAAGCGGGATCCTTCTCGGAAGGAGGATTGGCCATGAAACTACGTGACAGAGCATCAGCCTTAATATTCTTGGACCCAGCCCTATAGGTAACCAAGAAATTAAATCTGGTAAAGAATAGTGCCCACCGAGCTTGTCTAGGATTAAGCCTCCGGGCCGATTCTAGGAAAACCAGATTCTTGTGATCCGTAAGGACCGTTACCTGGTGTCTGGCCCCCTCCAGGAAGTGCCGCCACTCCTCAAAAGCCCATTTAATGGCTAGAAGTTCGCGGTTGCCAATATCATAGTTACTCTCCGTGGGCGAAAACTTCCTAGAGAAGTAAGCACAGGGGCGGAGATGGGTGAGGGAGCTGGTACCCTGGGACAAGACGGCCCCCACTCCCACCTCGGAAGCGTCAACCTCCACAATAAATGGCTCCTCTTGGTTGGGCTGAATCAGCACGGGGGCCGAGATAAAGCACTTCTTGAGAGTCTCAAAGGCCTGGACGGCCTCAGGGGGCCAATGGAGGACATCAGCACCCTTGCGGGTAAGGTCCGTAAGAGGCTTAGCGACGACCGAGAAGTTGGCAATAAATCTCCTGTAATAGTTGGCGAACCCTAAAAAACACTGTAACGCCTTAAGGGAGGCAGGTTGGACCCATTCCGCCACAGCTTGAACCTTGGCAGGGTCCATGCGGAATTCATGAGGAGTGAGGATTTGCCCTAAAAATGGTATCTCCTGTACCCCAAAGACACATTTTTCAGTCTTAGCAAACAGATTATTCTCCCGAAGGACCTGGAGCACCTTCCTGACATGCTCCACGTGAGAGGACCAGTCCTTGGAAAACACCAGTATGTCATCAAGGTACACAACAAGAAAATTACCCAGGTACTCTCTCAGGATTTCATTAATAAAATTCTGGAAGACAGCAGGGGCGTTACACAACCCAAAGGGCATGACCAGGTATTCGAAATGACCCTCGGGTGTGTTGAACGCAGTTTTCCACTCATCCCCCTCTTTGATGCGGATAAGGTTATATGCCCCCCGTAGATCGAACTTAGAAAACCATTGGGCTCCCTGAACCTGATTAAAAAGATCCGGAATCAAAGGAAGTGGGTACTGGTTCCTTACAGTGACCTTATTCAGGTTACGATAATCAATGCACGGCCTAAGACCACCATCCTTCTTCCCCACGAAGAAGAAGCCAGCACCTACAGGAGAAGTCGAGGGGCGAATGAAACCCTTGGCCAGGCATTCCTGGATATACACCCTCATGGCTTCACGTTCAGGACATGAAAGATTAAATATCCTACCTTTAGGAAGCTTGGCACCAGGCACCAAATCGATAGCGCAATCGTAATCTCTATGGGGGGGCAACACCTCGGAGGCCTCCTTAGAAAACACATCGGCGAAGTCCTGAACGAACTCAGGAAGCGTGTTTACCTCCTCCCGGGGAGAAATAGAGTTAACAGAAAGACATGACATAAGACATTCATTACCCCATTTGGTGAGATCCCCAGTATTCCAATCAAACGTGGGATTATGCAACTGCAACCAGGGAAGGCCTAAAACCAGATCAGACGATAATCCCTGCATTACCAGTACAGAGCACTGCTCAAAATGCATGGAGCCAACCAGGAGTTCAAAAACAGGAGTATGCTGAGTAAAATAACCATTAGCAAGGGGAGTAGAGTCGATTCCTACTACAGGGATAGGATAAGGTAAATCAATACAAGGCATCTTTAGAGACATAGCAAATTCAACAGACATGATATTAGCAGATGAGCCAGAATCCACGAAAGCACTGCCCGTGGCAGACCGGCCAGCAAACGAGACCTGAAAGGGAAGCAAAATTTTATTGCGTTTCACATTAACGGGAAATACCTGTGCGCCCAAGTGACCTCCCCGATGATCACTTAGGCGCGGAAGTTTTCCGGCTTCTTATTCTTGCGCCTGGGACAGGTGTTCAGTAGATGCTTGTCGTCCCCACAGTAGAAGCAGAGACCGTTCATTCTGCGAAACTCCCTACGTTGTCGAGGGGACATGGAGGCCCCGAGTTGCATAGGTACCTCCGAGTCCTCCGTGGAGGGGCGAGGAGGCGGGACCTCGGGGGGGATCGCAGAAAAGTCAGAGGGGAGCACACTGAAGCGTTCTAGCTGACGTTCCCTGAGACGTCGGTCAAGTCGTACTGCTAGGGCCATAACCTGGTCAAGAGAGTCAGACGAGGGGTAGCTAACCAGCAGATCCTTCAGGGCGTCAGATAATCCTAACCTAAACTGGCACCTTAGGGCCGGATCGTTCCACTGAGAAGCTACGCACCACTTCCTAAAATCAGAACAGTATTCCTCAACCGGTCTCCTACCCTGACGTAAGGTCACCAACTGACTCTCGGCTAAAGCAGTCCTGTCAGTCTCGTCGTAAATGAGTCCGAGGGCAGAGAAAAAACGATCAACAGAGGAAAGTTCAGGGGCGTCAGGAGCCAAGGAGAAGGCCCACTCTTGGGGCCCTTCCTGGAGTCGGGATATGATGATACCCACCCGCTGGTTCTCGGAACCTGAGGAGTGGGGCTTAAGGCGGAAATATAGTCTGCAACTCTCCCGGAAGGAGAGAAACGTCTTACGGTCCCCTGAAAACCGGTCAGGTAACTTGAGGTCGGGTTCTAGAGGTGAGGTGGTGCGCCCAACCCTTTGGGCCAGGGCCTGGACCTGTAGGGAGAGGCCCTGCATCTGCTGGGTCAGGGTCTCAAGGGGGTCCATGATAGCGACAGCGTAGGAGAAATGGTAGACTAGGTAAGGGCTTGTTATTCTGTGATGGCAGGAAGGAGGTGAAGGGAAAGTGAGCCCTAATCTACCCACCGCCCTGTCCCTGCCTACTTGCAACGACCCGCCCTAGGCGACGAGGTACAACTGGGCGGCGGTCCCTACGCTGTCTAAGTGCACAGGAAAACAAACAGGGAACACGCAAGGGAAGGGGCAGTAGCCACGGAACGCCACGAGGAAACGGAGCGGCGAACGAACAGTCAGGACCAGGACGAAGTGAGTAACCCGAGCGGGCACGGAGACAGAAGCAAGCCAGGGGCAAAGCAAAGCAAAGCAAGTCAAGTCAAGGAGAACTGCAGCAAGGCAGAAGCACGGCAGAAGCAGGCTGGAGCAAGCAGCAGTGGGGCCAGGAATCCAAAAGAATAACAAGCAATGAGGAAGAGAAAACTGCAGGTATAAATGGACAGGGGGCGGAGCTAACTCTGACTGACCAGGCCGCGATAGGCTCTCCCACTCCTGAGCCTGCCACCCTGATTGGTGGGAGCCGGTGTCAGTCTAAGAGGTCTGGCCTCAGGTGTCGACTGATTAACCCTGGGAGTCTCCACAGACGTAGTGCCTGGCAGATCCTTTACATTTATGGTCGGGGATCTGGTGTGGTTGTCATCTAGGAACTTGCGTCTCAAGGTTCCGTCCAAGAAGTTTGCCCCCCGGTTTATTGGGCCATATAAGGTCATTGAGGTCCTCAATCCTGTCTCCTTCCGGCTGGAGTTACCCCCGTCTTTTCGGATACACGACGTGTTTCATGCCTCCCTCCTCAAACGCTGCTCCCCGTCCTTGGCTCCCTCGAGGAGACCTCCTGTTCCCATCCTCACCCCTGAGGGGGTGGAATTCGAGGTGGCCAGGATTGTGGACAGCAAGATGGTCCAAGGCTCCCTCCAGTACCTGGTCCATTGGAGAGGATACGGGCCCGAGGAGAGGACTTGGGTACCCGCCCGGGATGTTCACGCTGGGGTATTGGTCATGAGGTTCCACCTGCGTTTCCCCAGTAAGCCAGGTCCACTTAGAAAGGGTCCGGTGGCCCCTCATAAAAGGGGGGGGGTACTGTAAAGAATCTGCCAGGCACAGCTTCGGGGTTAACTCCCAGAACTAATCAGTCAGCACCTGAGAATACATCCCTGAGACTGACTCCTGCTTCCACCATTCAGGTTGGCAGGCTTAGGAGTGGGAGAGCCTATCGTAACCTGGCCAGACTCAGCTAGCTCCCGCCCTCGGTCTATTTAAGCCTGCACTTCCTGTCCCTCGGTGTTTGTGATTCTTTCCTTGTGGTTTCCTGGCCCAGCTACAGCTCCTGCTATTTTTGATCCTGCTCCATACAGACCCTGGCTTACCGACTACTCTTCTGCTTTTCGTTTTGTACCTCGCACACTCCTGGCTTGACTCGGCTCGTTCAGTACTCTGGTTGCTCACGGTGTTGCCGTGGGCAACGGCCCCTTTTCCTTGCTTGTGTTCCTTTGTATGTTTGTCGTGTTTGTCGTGCACTTACTGAGCGCAGGGACCGCCGCCCAGTTGTACCCCGTCGCCTAGGGCGGGTCGTTGCAAGTAGGCAGGGACAGAGTGGCGGGTAGATTAGGGCTCACTTGTCCGTCTCCCTACCCCTTGCCATTACAGGATCCTCCGGGGAGACCAATAGTCTCCAGTAAAGGGAGTCTATGTAAGACAGTTTGCCGTTTTATTGATTTCTATCTTAAACCTATGGGGAGTGATTTACCCTCATACATCCGGGACTCTACAGAAGTCCACAATAGATTGGAGAGTATTCAAGGGACATGATGATTGTTTTGTGACGTGTGACGTTGAGTCACTGTACACTGCAATCGAACACAAACATGGTATTGAAGCCACTAGGTTTCACTTAAATAGGACCAAATTAGAACCTGATCTTATTGAGTTGTTAATTCTATTATTGGACTTTGAATTACACCACAATTTGTTCATGTTCAAAGACCGCTATTTCCTACAGAAGAGAGGAGTGGCAATGGGGGCGACTTGTGCGCCCTCATATGCCAACCTCTTTCTAGGATATTATTGGGAACAGAGTCTACAACTACCTGATGCAGAAGATGGAGGCATCCTGATTTGCATGCGTTTCATCGATGACATACTATTTTTGTGGCATGGAGAGGTAGGAAAATTGGAAACTTTCCTTGCGGGTCTGAATGTCAACCAGCTCAATATCCAGCTGACTTCCAAGGTGAGTCGGATGGATATTAAGTTCCTTGACATCAGATTTATTAAAGCCACAAATGGTTTGATTGGTACTGACATTTTTAGAAAAACGACATCTGTCAACTACTTCCTTAATGCAAAATCGTCTCATCCCCCACAGACCTTGAGAGTAGTTCCAACAGGGCAATTTTTAAGAGCACGTCGGATTTGTTAGACTGAGACTGCCTTTGATAAATCAGGTGTCTGACCTATCGAAGAGGTTTCGCGCTAGAGGATATTAAACTAAGGACATTGAGCCAGGATATGTGAAAGCAAAAAATACACAGAGAAATGACCTACTTATACCTAAACCAAAGAAAAGGGACAACAATAAACAGGTAAGATTCATTACTGGATATCATGCTCAATTGTGTGAAATGAAAACAATCTTTGAGAGATTTTGGCCAATCCCACATACAGATGCAGATTTGAGTTTAGTTTCATCAGATTTTCCTCTGATTACTTCACGTAGATCACGCAATCTTAGGGATATTTTGCTTAAGAGCCACTATGTAGCCCCTACATCAGGGTTTATTTTTAATTCAAAGGGGCCTAAATGGGGATCATACCCGTGTGGTGATTGTGGAGCGTGTTCGCTGATGATCGGATCTCAAAATTGTATTAATTCTTCACGGTCAAAGGAGTACAAGATCTGCCACAGTATCACCTGTCATTTAACTGCTGTGATCTACTACGCGAGTTGCCCCTGACAATTGATATACGTGGGTCTCACATCTAGAACTTCTTGTGAGGATCTTGGAACATGTAAGGGACATTAAAGAAGCCATGAAGACTGATGACCCTGAAAAATGGAGTAAATTGAAACCAATACCTCGTCATTTTCGAGAGCATCATCAAGGGAATTGGAGGCTCTTGAAGTTTAGAGGTATTGATAAAATCTCGTTAGGAAGTAGAGGTGGCAATATCCAAAAAACCCTTGCTCAACGCGAATGTAAATGGATTATGAATCTACAAACCGGTTTCCCTAAAGGGTTAAATGAAATGGTCAGCTTTGGTCCGTTTTTGTAATAATTATCAGTGAGTGCCAACCTTTGTTATGTTTGATCTTATGTGTGTAGGAAGGATATCTGAGGAAGTTTCTAGAAGAGGCTGGACGCAGCCTGCAGGGCTTAGGGGGGAAGCCTCCATGACAGCCTAGGAGGGAAAGGGTTAAGTATTGAGGGAAAGTTAGGAGGAGGTGGTGGAGGGACAGGGAGGAGTTAGGGGCCATTACTGAGCTTCCCGCTGTTTTCGGCACTGAGCCGGAAGCAGCGGGAGGAGTAACATACATTCTATTAAGCTCCCCGTTGCCCTGCTCTGTGTGTGATGTCGGCTGATATAATTGCGCGGCTGCGCGCCGCTGCTGTGCACCACGATCCCGGATGGTTGGAGGAGACCGTGGCGGCACTTACCAGGATCCCGGACGCCGAATCGCCACGTCAGGCCCGGCATACGAGGTCTGTTGCTGTTGGGGACAGGCTCCCCTCCCCCGGCCCCCTTCCTAGCAGTAATATGGCGGCGGGGGGGAGTCAGCAACACCCGCTCCTGCTCAGAGGAGGCAGAGAGCGTCGCCAGGGGTGATGGTGACTCAGGCCGGGTCTACCCGTCGCTCCCGGCGGTCCCGACCTCCAGAACGCCTCAGCCCTGAGGTGGTCCCGCGGACACGGCGTCGCAGGGGGAGCCCTAAAATTGACGCTGCAGGCCAGGCAGCTGGGAGGGCCGCCTCTTCCCAGGCCCTGCGCACTGGCAGGAATCCCCAGCCGCGTCGGGGTCCGGCGGTAATCAGGGAGTCGCAGGCCGGGCTCCCTGTCACCCCTCCCCCATCAGATGCAAGATTTGGAGGACAAGCTACTGCCGCCCCGCCTGGTGATGTTCCGGCCAGGGGGCAGGCTTCATCAGGATCGTCGAGACGGACGCCTAGAACTGCAGCGACGTCGAGGCAACAGGTCCGGTCTGAAGTCTGGGTCCCAGCGGTCGGACGGCAGGTTGCCGGCCCATCTGTCAGCGCGTCATCATCCCCGTTTCGGAGATGTCGGTGGGATGGCCAGTCGCCTGCGAGAGAGGAGCTGGAGGAAGGTGAACTGGACGTGTATCGGCGAGGTCAGGATGGTCCGGCTGACGGGAACACAGCGCCTGTGCAGCCCGGTGAGTGCATAACTCCATCTTTGTCGTATCCAGCGATTTTTATGTCGGGTGTTGGCGGGGGGGCTGCTAGCGTCGCATCGGTGGCCGGTAGTGGCGCGGGCGGGCGCGACGGCGCGGGTCTAGCGGATTTAGTGGGTTGCTTGCGGGAGCTGGTCAGGCGTCTAGATAGGGCGGCGGCGCCAGTAGTTATGGAGGTGTCCCCGGCGATAGTTTGGGAAGGCCCCAGGGAAGTGGGATCGTTACAGGCGCGACCCGGGTTGGCGGCTAGAGAGGCGGTCGCGGTGTCGGTACAGACTGAGGCCCAAAAAGAAGGCGATCGGGTGCGTATTGATGATCGTGCTCGTGGGGAGGTGTATGTTTGCTTCGAAGGTCCGTTGGGGGCGCACTTAAAGCAGGAGGTGCGTGAGCGTATCTGGAAGGATGAATATGTCGAGATTTTTTCTCTCCTGCCGCTTGCTAAATTCAATTTGGATAAGAGCAAGCGGGACGAGAGTAAGAAGGACGAGGAGGAGTGTCGGCGGTATAGGCTTATCCCGCAGACGTTCGTTAATTGGTCGCAGGCGTTCGCCATATTAGCCAGTGTAATAGGAGAAAAGGCGCCGGAAAATTGTTCGGCGTTGTTTTGCTATTTTGACGCCATTGGGGAGGCTCATAGGGCGTACGGGGGGCAGGCGTGGCTAAGATACGATGAGCAATTCCGTCAGCGTAAAGCGGTTCGGCCGGCGATTCGGTGGGACCAGAAGGATATTGCTCTCTGGTTACGGGTTACGGCTCCGGTTAGGCAGTCCTTTCCCGGGAGCGCCGGCCAAGGGGGCCAGTCCAGTCAGGTCGGACAAGGCGGCGGGGCAAAGTTGGGATTCTGCTGGCAATTCAACGATGGCCAGTGTAAGTTCGGGGCCACGTGCAAGTTCAAGCACGTGTGTTCAGAGTGTAATGGTGCATCCCACGGGGCTGCAAAATGTATGCGAAAAAAGAGGTCAGGGAACCAGTCTTCCTCGGCTGGTCAAGGGGTGGTCACCGGTGAGGGTGGAAAGGATGGCCCCTTATCTAAATGAGTATCCGGATAGGGCGGCGGCCAAGTTACTTTACGATGGGTTTTGTGTTGGTTTTATTATTCCTCCGCCTCCTTATGAGGTCCCGGTTACGCGGAGGAACCTTAAATCGGCTTACGTGCATGCCGAGGTCGTGTCGGAAAAATTGTTTAAAGAACTTTCGTTGGGTCGCATGTCGGGGCCTTTTGTTGATCCGCCAATAAAAGATTTAGTGGTGTCCCCATTGGGTATTGTTCCAAAGCGCGAGCCCCGGAAATTTCGTTTCATTCACCATTTATCGTTTCCCAAGGGTTCGTCGGTAAATGACGGGATTGATCACGAGTTGTGCTCCGTAGTGTATACCTCATTCGATAAGGCGGTGGGGTTAGTTCGTGCTGCGGGTCCAGGCGCGCTGCTAGCGAAAACCGACATCGAGGCAGCGTTTAGGTTGTTGCCAGTTCATCCAGAAAGCCAACGGCTGTTGGGTTGTTTTTGGAATGGGGCTTTTTACGTGGATCGGTGCCTTCCGATGGGGTGTTCCCTTTCTTGCGCATACTTCGAGGCATTTAGTAGCTTCGTGGAGTGGGTGACGAAGGGAATAGCCGGGGTCGACTCGTTGATACATTACTTAGACGATTTCTTGTGCGTCGGCCCGGGGGGTTCGCCGGTTTGCGGTAATCTGCTTCATGCACTGCAGAAGGTTGCGAGGGATTTTGGGATCCCTTTGGCGCCTGAAAAAACTGAGGGCCCGGTACCGACGATTTGTTTCTTGGGAATTGAAATAGATTCGGTGGCAATGGAGTGTCGTCTTCCTGCGGATAAGTTGGGGGCTTTGAGTCAGGAGGTACGTCGGGCTTGTAGGTTAAAGAAAATTACGCTGCGTGAGCTTCAGTCGTTGCTGGGGAAGTTGAATTTCGCCTGCCGGATTATGCCAATGGGGAGGGTGTTTGGTAGACGGTTGGCGGCGGCAACGGCGGGAGTGTGCGTGCGCCGCATCATTTTGTGCGGCTCAAGGAGGAGCATCGGGCTGATCTGCAGGTATGGGATGATTTTTTGGGCCAGTATAACGGTCGCTCGCTATGGATGGCTCCAGCGCAGGATACGAGTGATTTAAATATTTTTACGGATGCGGCTGGGGCGGGCGGTTTTGGAGCTTACGGGGGGGGTCCGTGGTGCGCAGGTCAATGGCCGGCTAGCTGGGTGTCCAGTGGACTCACGCGGAATCTGGCCCTGCTCGAGCTGTTCCCCATCGTGGTTGCGGCGACCTTCTGGGGGGACAGGCTCAGGGATAAGAAGGTTCGGTTTTACTGCGACAACATGGGGGTGGTGCTGGCCATTAATAACATCACGGCGTCCTCTCCTCCGGTAGTTCAGTTGTTGCGACATTTAGTGTTGGTGTGCTTGTCGTTGAACGTGTGGGTGGTGGCGGTGCATGTGTCGGGGGTACGGAATTATATCGCTTATGCTCTTTCTCGCTCGCAGTGGGACCGGTTTCGGCAATTTGCACCGGAAGCGGAATGTCTCTGTTTGGCTTGTCTGGAACATCTTTGGGATCTGTTCTCGGTCCCGTAGAACGATTGGTGGAAAGGTCTTTGGCGCGCACGACGTGGAGTGCTTATTCTGCTTGTTGGAGGCAGTGGGAGGAGTGGGTAAGAGAGTTGGGTGACGTCAACACGGATAGAGACAGGTTGGTGGCACTTTTGTACTGGTTAGGGGACGCCTGGGAGGCGGGTTTTCATTGGCAAAGGTTAACCGTTTCATGTCTGCGGTGGCGTTTGGTTTTAAGTTGCGAGGCTTTCGGGATGTATCTAAGGAATTTTTAGTGGGACAGGCTTTGAAGGGTTTGCGCCGAGGTAGGGTCGAGGCGGATCGTAGAAGGCCTGTGTCGTTTTCTCTGCTTAGCTCTTTGGGCGGATCATTAGTATCGGTCTGTCGTTCTTCGGCCGAGATGGAGTTGTTTCGGTTAGCCTTTTCTTTAGCGTTCTTTGGGGCCTTTAGAATTGGCGAGTTGGTATCGCCGAGTACCAAGCAGGCAGGGGGGTTGAGACTGGGGGAGGTGAGCCTATATGCAGATAGGCTGGAGGTATGGTTGCGTCGGTCAAAAACTGACCAATTAGGGAAGGGGAAGCTGATAGTTTTGTTCGCCCTCCCGGGTTCTGCTATGTGTCCGGTAGCGTGCATGCGGGGTTTTAAGCCACAGGTGGGGTCTCCAGAGTTGCCATTGCTATGTCACGAGGATGGGTCATTTTTGTCCAGATTTCAATTTGGAGCTGTATTTAAAAAATGTTTGGCGGCGGTCGGTGTCGCGGCCGGCTCGTATTCATCTCATTCCTTCAGAATTGGTGCAGCAACAGAAGCAGGGCGCTGGGGGTTGGATGATGAAGGGGTGCGGCGCATCGATCGTTGGGAGTCCAACAGTTAGGTCTTATGTCCGCCCTCATCTGTTATGAGTCTTGTTGTTAGCGCTTAAAAAATGTTTGTGTGGTGGTTTTTAACTTTCTTTTCCGTTTCAGATCCGCCTCCGTGTTTGGTGTGGTTGCTGGGCCACTCTTACGTGCATTGGGGGGCTTTGAGGGTGGACGTCCGCCCGGACGGTCGCCAGTTGCGCATTCCGCGACAGGATGCGGTTTTGCATTGGCTGGGATTTAGAGGTATGTCATGGAGCAGGGTGTTAGCAGAATTCCAGACATATGCCCGGCTTGATAGGGTACCAGAGGTCTTGGTATTGCACGTGGGTGGGAATGACTGGGGAGTCCGCCCCTTTCGTGAATTGGTGCGGGATATTAAACACGATATGTTGTGTTTGTGGCTTTCTTATCCCGGGTTGGTGATAGTGTGGTCGGACATTGTCCCAAGGAAATATTGGCGGCTGGCTAGGTCGGTGGAAAGAGTCAATAAGGCTCGCATTAAAGTTAATCGGGCGGTGTCCCATTTTGTAGCAAAAAATGGGGACATTTGCGTGCGGCACAGGGATTTGGAGTCAGGAGTGGGGAACTACTGGAGGAGCGATGGGGTTCATTTGACTGAGGTTGGTATTGATCTGTGAAGCTTGGCAATAGCAGAGGGAATTGAACGGGCGGTGGTGGTGTGGCGGAACTCACAGGCTTAAGGTGGTCAAGGCCTGTTTCGCTGTGGCGGGGGGAGTCCTTGAGGCCTGTCAGTACAAAATGGTGGGGGGGTCGCATCGGGGGTATGCGTCCCCCAAAAAAGGTACATGGTTGAAGACTTCATCGGGTGTTATCCCTTTGAAGTGGTCTTCTGGTGGAAGGTATATCACTTGGAGGCTTCATCGGGTGTTATCCCTTTGAAGTGGTCTTCTGGTGGTGGGAGCCATCTGCAGAGGTGAGCGGTGCTTCCGAGCTGGTTTACGGCTGGAGGTAATTGGTTGGTGGTGGTTGCAGATGGCTAACTCGTGTGTGTGTTAAAAAGGAATATCTAAAATGGCTTCAAGGACTTCCCCTGCTCGGACTAATGTTAACGTTAAATTGTTATTTATGATTCTGACCCATGTTGGGTCATGTGAATTATTAGGAGGAATTCTCTGGTGGATTCCTAATTAGTTATCCGAATGTTTCGGATTTAAATTGTTTTTATAAAACTGTGAAATTAATAAACGGCTGCTGTGGCCATTTCACATCCAACCTCGGTGCCATGTGTTTTTTCTAAAGGTGGGGGTGGAGGGATAGGTAGGGATAAGGGAAGGTTCACTAACACACGACTCTAATTAGGCAGGTCAAGAAGAGGCTGGACGCAGCCTGCAGGGCTTAGGAGGGAAGCCTCCATGACAGCCTAGGAGGGAAAGGGTTAAGTATTGAGGGAGAGTTAGGAGGAGGTGGAGGAGGGACAGGGAGGAGTTAGGGGCCGTTACTGAGCTTCCCGCTGTTTTCGGCACTGAGCCGGAAGCAGCGGGAGGAGTAACATACATTCTATTAAGCTCCCACCCTCCCGCCCTTGTTCGTTATCCCTTGTGGTCTTTATTAAGTTCGTTTATGAGTGTTGTAATTTTATTGTGTGCTTATTTAACATGTTTTTTCTTTTCATTCGGAGTAGGTCCTGGTGTCATGGCAGCTGGCGCGGGGAGTCCTTGAGGCCAGTCAGTACAAAATGGTGGGGGGGTCGCATCGGGGGTATGCGTCCCCCAAAAAAGGTACATGGTTGAAGACTTCATCGGGTGTTATCCCTTTGAAGTGGTCTTCTGGTGGAAGGTATATCACTTGGAGGCTTCATCGGGTGTTATCCCTTTGAAGTGGTCTTCTGGTGGTGGGAGCCATCTGCAGAGGTGAGCGGTGCTTCCGAGCTGGTTTACGGCTGGAGGTAATTGGTTGGTGGTGGTTGCAGATGGCTAACTCGTGTGTGTGTTAAAAAGGAATATCTAAAATTGCTTCAAGGACTTCCCCTGCTCGGACTAATGTTAACGTTAAATTGTTATTTATGATTCTGACCCATGTTGGGTCATGTGAATTATTAGGAGGAATTCTCTTGTGGATTCCTAATTAGTTATCCGAATGTTTCGGATTTAAATTGTTTTTATAAAACTGTGAAATTAATAAACGGCTGCTGTGGCCATTTCACATCCAACCTCGGTGTCATGTGTTTTTTCTAAAGGTGGGAGTGGAGGGATAGGTAGGGATAAGGGAAGGTTCACTAACACACGACTCTAATTAGGCAGGTCATGTTTGTATTTCTAGAGTGGACCCTATGTTTTTGATATCAGATGTCTGTATAGACTGCAGTGATACCCTGGATCTAACTGAGCTATGGAGTTCGAGATGGCTTAATCAGACTTGACCGGAGATGCACGTGTTTGTTTTTAAATATGTGTAGACAAGCGTTGACTTTTGCTTGGAAATATGCAATTTAAAAAACCTACTATGTTTGGGTGATATGCACCCCTATGAGGGGGGATTATGCACGTATTTGTGGTGTTCTTTGGTGCACATTTTATATAGTGATGTATTCTGTGTATTATCACATCTTTGAGAGTGATTTGTTTCACAATGATATGCCTTTTTTATACCCATATGAGTATTTATTCACATTTATTTTTCACTTGTATGAGAGTATTTATATATAGTCTTGCATACCATGACATTAGTGCTCTTGTATTTTGGTACGTCTATATATTTATTCATATACACTTTATGTTTTTTCGCACTTCCACATATATAATCTTTATTGGACCATTTGGGTTCCGAAAAGAGTATATTTTTTGGTATTATATATTTTTCAGTTTTTATTATTATTTTATTTTTTTATTATTTTTTATTTTTCATTCTTTATTATTATTCTTTCCGCACTCAGTCACTACACTTTTTATTCATTCTTTTCATTTTATTTTATTATTATAATTGTTATTAATTATGCATAATCTCTACATTTTGTGTAGCCATGTGTGTACACAGTGAGCATACATCGGGTCTCCTTTTGTACACACCTGGCACATTTATCTTTCATGCTGTCAAATATAGGTGATGCCTCCGGAGGACATATAGGGTTGTTCGTCTAATAATTACGCACATACTTATAGACATTATGCACTGAGGATGAGACGCTTGTCTTATACAGAATAATTATAGAATATTGTATGATGGATGCACATTTTGTGTATCCCTTACCGAGTGTACACTCTTATATGTGTGTTGAATGGCATCTCTTGCTTGATGGCACAGTGTATTGGCAGTGCCATCATTCAACATGGCTGCGGTAGGTCTATGGATGCAGTGCGCGTGCGTGTGGTGAGGGGCCATTCATGATGTAGTTCACGGCGCAACATGGACTTGAGTGTTGTGCAGTTGCGCACTACTCACTTCCGGACACCGTGTACTGCGTTATTGACGTGTCGTCTCCTCTCTCGCATGCGCCAACAAACATCTTAGAAATAAGGTAACAGTATTAAATTTAAATCTATTTAGCTTCAGCTGTGTGCTGACTATTTAAATCTTCTTATCACACTAATCCAGCACCCCCTGACGAAGACAGGTGCGAAACGCGTGTTGGGGTGTTGGACAGTGTATTGGCAGTAAATATGGCTTATGGTGGGTGAAGTATCATGTGATATAGGGTCCTATGGTTCTTTGATAAGTATCTATATTAACTTTGTTATGGTGTAACTATGGTCCTATCATGGGAATTATTGTCGTGCATATAGTGGGTGTATATATAGTATGTCATTTCTTGAAATTGACTTGTGCTATCACCATTTTTTGCCCTGCCCCATGATATACACTGTCCTTGTATGTACTTTTTGTACATTTGTTTTTATCGTTGTGTTCTTTTAAAACGGTATGTACAACTGTTCGTGTGTCTTTAAATAAAGATTTTTTTATTTTTTCTATACAATGATGGATATGGTCTTATTATAGCATCTAAGTGAAGTTTTCTCGGTTTACACACTACACTGATCATTGCCTCCAGTTGGCCAAATACAAATTATGTCCTCCAATTCTGATTTGACCATGACTCTTGTTGACGACAAGGCTAGATTTCGTCCTGTGGCCACCGCCAACCACCTGCTCTGGTGAGTGCTATATTTTTTTGGGTTCCTGCTAAATTATCCCCAGAAAAAAAACATAGACACACACCTTTCACCGAAGTCCTGGAGCCAACAAAGTACCAAGACCCAAATAGAAGTTGCGGGACAAGGGAGTCCTACAAGTCAATTGTCCATTTGGGTTCATCACTAGGACCAAGACCATTACACCTATGAGTATTATTGACCTGTGAAAGCATACACACAATTTCTATCTTTAGCAAAAATTAGACAGCATGAGACATGGTCAGGCATGAGAACATCCCAGAACTGGAAAATGTATTGATTAAAAGAGATAAAATTCAACGGACACACCAGTTACATAATAAAAGTTACAGACGTCAACAGGAATGGTGGTCAGCCAATATAGATGGATGACTGTACAAATGGAAAATATCAATATCTCATGAATGAATAGTAAGAAATGTTACAAGCTGATTGTGAGACTATAATGCAAAATAGATAGGGTAGCAAAATGAAGAACAAGTTTTTGAAGGAGAGAAGATAGGAAGCCTGAGTCTAGATATGGTTGTTTCAGCATGGAACGTTCCTTGTATTTTCTCCCGAACATGTTCTTCCACCTTGTTGCGGTGCTGGGGGAGTCAGAGGAGAAAACACAAACACGTTCAAGTCGTCGTTCCCTGAGACGTCGGTCAAGTCATACCGCTAAAGCCATAACCTGATCTAGGGAGTCAGAAGAGCTCCCTTTGCTCCTCCGTTCTGAACTAATTCTGAAGCAGGGAGCTGATGGTTACCTGCTTCAGAATTGAGTTTGATTGTATCTGCGTCCTGAGGACGCAGATACAGTTGACAGCGGGACATACACTCGGCCGCCCGGGACAGTGGTACACCGCCCGGAATCCGGGACTGTCCCGCTGAATTCGGGGAGGTTGGGAGGTATGTCACAGTATGTGGATTTCACTGATTTGCGGGCAATGTGATTGGCACTGTTATAGTGGTATGTGGATTGCACTGATATGGGTGTACTGTGGCTGGCACAGTTATCACAGTATGTGGATTGAACTGATTTGTTGGCAGTGTGACTGGCACTGTTATGGTGGTATGTGATTGCACTGATATGCGGTCATGGGTACTGGCACTTTTCTAAGGGGGTTTTTATGAGGCAATTCTGTGTCTGATAACTGAATCTGCGTTTGTGTGCATTCATACATGTGTGTGATACTGGGTCCATAAGCATCAGCATGCCACCTTGACAATATCCTGCGTATGCCCCTGGTTGGTATGAAGGTTGAAGGTGCGGATATAGCCGGTCGTATTCCAATATACAAAGACTGCTCATCTCTGGAGAACTGTTCTTAGTGCTATGACTCATTTCAATAACCAGAGGCAGAGTGCAGCCCCAAAACTGCGGTTATGGGGTAGGGAGTTTGACCTCTAATTGAGCATTCATAGTGTCCAGGCAGACAAGCGTGGATATTTGCATGCATCCCCCATAGATCTCTTACTTTGCCATACCAGCTAGACTAGACAGCGGTTATGAAGTGCAGCTCTTGCTGTCATGCACTCGGCACAACTATGCCTTACATCATTGACTCATTGATTTTAATGGTCACCATGTAGTACTTCATTTCCCCTGTGGTGGCGCTGCATGGAAACTGGGCCATGCTCATTGACCACTGTTATTAATAACCACACTGAGTGGGAACTGGTGCTTGTCCCTGCTATTACTACATTACATCATGGCACTGTTATGGGTGTACTGTGGCTGGCACTGTTATGGGTGTACTGTGGCTGGCACTGTTATGGGTGTACTGTGGCTGGCACTGTTATGGGTGTACTGTTGCTGGCACTGTTATGGGTGTACTGTGGCTGGCACTGTTATGGTTGTACTGTGGCTGGCACTGTTATGGGTGTACTGTGGCTGGCACTGCTATTATAGTCACACCTCCCAACTTTCAAGTATCACAAAGAGGGACAACCTTTTAAAAGTAGGCCAATGAACTTAGGCAACCGGCCACCACATGATGTAAACTAACCAATGATAGCTCCCCTCCCTCTGAAAAACACATTAGATGCCGCTGTTGCTATTGACAGCAGCATCTAATGGGTTAAACCGCAGGAATCGGCGCACACTTAGATTCCGGCAGTTGGGGCAGGTGCCAGGCTGTGTATAACAACTGTGCTCCTGCCGCTGATCGCGTGAGTACACTGGCAGTACCCACCCGATCAGAGGACAGATATATCCATCCTTATGTGGGAACTAGCTCCTGCATAGGACCGATATATCCATCCTTCGTCGTAAAGGGGTTAAAGTGGTTGCATTTATATGGCTCACATGATAAATATCTCTTCTGTATGTGCATATTATCCAATACATCATGGATACAGCCATATTGGATTATCATAATATATACTAATACCTGACTGCTATATAATATTGAGAAATGACGAGGAGACAAAGCTTTTAATATTAAAACACAATTTATTTAACTGAAATTCCTAACTAAAGCTACTGATCCAGAAGAAGGCAAAAACCCTGCGCACGTTAAGCCAATTTGTGCCACAGGGGAAAATTCCTTGTTGACCCCGAGAAAAGGCGATCAGTCCGAGAACCCAGGATCAGAGCTTGTAATGCAACTAACTAAACACATCTCATAGATAGCTATGACAGAGCATTATATAGTAACTTATATCATTACGTATACGGCATATACAGAAGTTGTCCAATCCCAGTTGTGGTCCTCGATGTCCCGCTATCATGCCGGCTGCTCCTCTACTGATCGGACTCTGGAGATCACAGCACGACTATGGTCATCTCAGCTGTGAAAGAGAAAGAGAAGTTGTCCAATCCCAGTTGTTGTCCTCGATGTCCCGCTATCATGCCGGCCGCTCCTCTACTGATCGGACTCTGGAGATCACAGCACGACTATGGTAATCTCAGCTGTGAAAGAGAAAGAGAAGTTGTCCAATCCCAGTTGTTGTCCTCGATGTCCCGGTATCATGCCGGCCGCTCCTCTACTGATCGGACTCTGGAGATCACAGCACGACTATGGTCATCTCAGCTGTGAAAGAGAAAGAGAAGTTGTCCAATCCCAGTTGTTGTCCTCGATGTCCCGGTATCATGCCGGCCGCTCCTCTACTGATCGGACTCTGGAGATCACAGCACGACTATGGTCATCTCAGCTGTGAAAGAGAAAGAGAAGTTGTCCAATCCCAGTTGTTGTCCTCGATGTCCCGCTATCATGCCGGCCGCTCCTCTACTGATCGGACTCTGGAGATCACAGCACGACTATGGTCATCTCAGCTGTGAAAGAGAAAGAGAAGTTGTCCAATCCCAGTTGTTGTCCTCGATGTCCCGGTATCATGCCGGCCGCTTTTCTACTGATCGGACTCTGGAGATCACAGCACGACTATGGTCATCTCAGCTGTGAAAGAGAAAGAGAAGTTGTCCAATCCCAGTTGTTGTCCTCAATGTCCCGGTATCATGCCGGCCGCTCCTCTACTGATCGGACTCTGGAGATCACTGCATGACTATGGTCATCTCAGCTGTGAAAGAGAAAGAGAAGTTGTCCAATTCCAGTTGTTGTCCTCTATGTCCCGGTATCATGCCGGCCGCTCCTCTACTGATCGGACTCTGGAGATCACAGCACGACTATGGTCATCTCAGCTGTGAAAGAGAAAGAGAAGTTGTCCAATCCCAGTTGTTGTCCTCGATGTCCCGGTATCATGCCGGCCGCTCCTCTACTGATCGGACTCTGGAGATCACAGCACGACTATTGTCATCTCAGCTGTGAAAGAGAAAGAGAAGTTGTCCAATCCCAGTTGTTGTCCTCGATGTACCGCTATTATGCCGGCCGCTCCTCTACTGATCGGACTCTGGAGATCACAGCACGACTATGGTCATCTCAGCTGTGAAAGAGAAAGAGAAGTTGTCCAATCCCAGTTGTTGTCCTCGATGTCCCGGTATCATACCGGCCGCTCCTCTACTGATCGGACTCTGGAGATCACAGCACGACTATGGTCATCTCAGCTGTGAAAGAGAAAGAGAACACTGCCCTCCTATGGCCTTCTCCTGTGACATCTGTTCGTCCTATAGGAAAACTTAATTCCCTGTTATCCCGGCATAATACAGTTTTATTAACATCCGTGCTGGAGGTGGTCCATGGTCATAGACCCTCTATACAGACCAAACAAGGTCCAGGGTCTCGCAGAACACAACCATGGGATAACTATTAAGGAGTCTTTACATGTGTGACACGGAGGAGTTATAGGAGGACATTAAACAAGGCTCTTGCTGAAGTCAATGCATTGATTCTACGTATTTACCTTGACCTGTATAATCCATGTGTTATTTATTTATTTCAGTTACTTATATAGCGGCAACATATTACGTACGCAGTGCTGTACAGAGGGGTCCTCTTTTACTGTCCCCATTGGGGCTCACAATCTACATTCCCTATTGGTATGTTTTTTGGGTGTGGGAGGAAACCGGAGTAACCAGAGCAAACACAGGGAGAGCATACAAACTCTATGCAGATGTTGTCCTCGGTTGGATTTGGACCCAGGACCCCAGCGCTGCAACAGTGCTAGCCACCGTGCTGCCCCACATGTGTGTTAAGACATCAGAAGGCGCCAAATATAAAACTATAAATAGAATTGTCACGTTACATACGATTTTGATGAATTTCACAGTTCTTGTCCTCATCTTCAGCTGCCGTCCAGATCTCCTCCCTGCAATGAAATAATAAGGGCAAAGTTTGCGCCATTTTAACTTTGTTTAATCCACGTTTATTAAAGTAAACTAGGTCTTCAAATTTTACGGAAAATGTATTTTACATCGCCGCTTGCGACTGTTTGGTACAGTTTACGCAAAAACCTGCCATAAACTGCTGAGTAAATTCTGACAATAATTTACAACAACCCCCATCCCTCAAATTTTCAGATGAAATAAACGTATACATTGCGTACATACTTAAATGTCTGGAGATTGGCGGCAGATTTTCTCCATGTTACTGTTTTCTTATTGGCTCCAAAACCTGAAAGTAAAGAGCACAACCCCCTATTGCCGCGTGTATAAGCCACGGCCCCAGGTGCCATTTTGTTCTCTCCCCGCCATGCGTCGAGTGTATGGTGTTTTTTGTTTCCAGTGTTCTGGATTCCTGATGAATTATCTTGTGTCTTCTCTACTCATCTTCTTATCTTGGACGCAGCAGTTGCCACATGAACCCCAGATTCCATAGAATGAGTCATTGTGACATCATGCAGTGAGGTAACAATGGCCGCGTGGACTGATGATGTCACAAATATGACCAGAAGTGACATCTCCTGCTATTCATAGTATTGATAGAAAGTTATTACAATGTTACCGTGCACGTTGGTTAGTATTTCAATGCAGGGTTCTTAAAGGAAAACTACACACTAAAACACTGAGGTACTAGAAGTCCCAGCAAACTCAGTAATGAATGATTACACACTGGAAAATTGAAGAACTATAAGTCTCAACCTTTTCTAGATAATAATAAATGCACAGTGGAGCAGAACAGCAGGGCTCACCTATCCTAGGGCTGATGTAAGACATAGTTAAGGCTAGTGAGGGCTGGGACCCATTATTTTTTTGGGTGGGTGGGTGTCATGAGTAAAGCACAATTTAATAATTTTCCACAAAATGACAGGAGTCACTACAGACATTCAGTATTTACTATATTCTTATTTTCTTCTCAGTTTTCCAAACGAATCATTCTAGGAACTTTATTTTATGTGACGTTTAACGCCATAAGGAATAATGGAGATGATGTTTTATCTGTCTGATGATAAAGAAATATTTTAGTAATTGGTTTTGATTAAATTTTTTTTCCTATTTTGCTTCTGCAGCTTCCATGTTCTACATTACATTACAAGCTGCTTTGTGTTGATGAGTGTCCATCCCGACAGCCGCACTCCCTGTCAGCTCAGTCTCCAGCCCCTCCTGTCTTCTCCGTAACGCAAATCTAAGCTCAATTCTGATCACATTTGATTTGATATAAACAGAATCGGTTTATCTTCCCCGACACATACTTGTAAGATGTGAGCGGAGCCTAAGGGCTATCTACACCTTTGAAAGGCAATTTTTTTTTTTTTATTATAAATAATATATTGATTACATGAAAGATTGTTTCATTTGACGTACCTAACGTTATCTTGAATATTTTAGGACAGTATGAAAAATATTTTCTTTACATCTGATTCTTTTGTTTGCTTCGTTTTGTAATGTGTCATAACATGTTAAACACTGTGTAAAAAATACATTTTGGGCCAGTTCACACATTGCGTAAATACTGCAGATTTTCCGCAATGGAATTCGTTGCGGAAAATCTGCAGCAAATACAGTAGCAGCAAAGTGGATGAGATTGAACAAGTCTCATCCACACGATGCATAAATAGTGAGCAGAAATACCGCTCAGAAATTGACGTGAAGTTCATTACGCAGCATGTCGATTGTCTTCTCGTAAACGCTGCTTATATGTTGCGGGATTTCCCTATTGAATTCAATGGGGATGTAAATCCCGCATCAAATAGCAGTTGTTACTAAAGGTAATTAACCTCTCAAATATTGTACTATCACAAGCACAGATAGAAGTGTTAGGGATGGGTTTAACCTTTTGCCCAGTCTCTAATTTAGATTTTTTTGAAACAACTAAAGATGTGCATCTGTTTGCAAGGAAACTGCTTCTAAAAAAGCACTTTAATACAGCTCTTTGCCGAGAGGGATGAACAACTCACTCTTAAAGCACTTGATGAATTACTTTGTTGAACCCAAATTTCCACCGAGGGTTAGGGGGCGCTCCACCACATTCCCACCCATGTCAATGTGTCCTGCAGTAGACACTTTTGTTAGATTGGTTACAAATGAATCGAGGATGGTGTCCTTATATCATACTCATAACAATCTTAATGGGGCACAAAGAGAAGCCCTAGGACAACTCAAAAAGATGAAAACAGTGGTTATTAAGCCAGTGGACAGGTGTGGTAATGTGGTGGTTTGGTCCATTGATAAATATGAAAGGGAAGCGTTTAGACAGCTCAATGAAGGGTTGTGCTATCAAAAACTTGATGGCTGTCTGTCCCCTTGCTAACTTCAAGGCCCAATTAGATAGGATTCTGTGGAGGTCGTTTGAACTTAATATTATACCAAAAACTGCACTTGAAGGTTTGGTTGTGGATAAACCAGTAATAGCAACCTTGTATCTACTTCCCAAAGTTCACAAAAGCCTAGTGGATCCTCCGGGGAGACCAATAGTCTCCAGTAAAGGGAGTCTATGTAAGACAGTTTGCCGTTTTATTGATTTCTATCTTAAACCCTTGGGGAGTGATTTACCCTCATACATCCGGGACTCTACAGAAGTCCACAATAGATTGGAGAGAGTATTCAAGGGACATGATGATTGTTTTGTGACGTGTGATGTTGAGTCACTGTACACTGCAATCGAACACAAACATGGTATTGAAGCCACTAGGTTTCACTTAAATAGGACCAAATTACAACCTGATCTTATTGAGTTGTTAATTCTATTATTGGACTTTGAATTACACCACAATTTGTTCATGTTCAAAGACCGCTATTTCCTACAGAAGAGAGGAGTGGCAATGGGGGCGACTTGTGCGCCCTCATATTCCAACCTCTTTCTAGGATATTGGGAACAGAGTCTACAACTACCTGATGCAGAAGATGGAGGCATCCTGATTTGTATGCGTTTCATCGATGACATACTATTTTTGTGGCATGGAGAGGTAGGAAAATTGGAAGCTTTCCTTGCGGGTCTGAATGTCAACCAGCTCAATATCCAGCTGACTTCCAAGGTGAGTCGGACGGATATTAAGTTCCTTGACATCAGATTTATTAAAGCCACAAATGGTTTGATTGGTACTGACATTTTTTAGAAAAACGACATCTGTCAACTCCTTCCTTAATGCAAAATCGTCTCATCCCCCACAGACCTTGAGAGTAGTTCCAACAGGGCAATTTTTAAGAGCACGTCGGATTTGTTAGACTGAGACTGCCTTTGAAAATCAGGTGTCTGACCTATCGAAGAGGTTTTGCGCTAGAGGATATAAAACTAAGGACATTGAGCCAGGATATGTGAAAGCAAAAAATACACAAGGAAATAACCTACTTATACCTAAACCAAAGAAAAGGGACAACAATAAACAGGTAAGATTCATTACTGGATATCATGCTCAATTGTGTGAAATGAAAACAATCTTTGAGAGATTTTGGCCGATCCCACATACAGATGCAGATTTGAGTTTAGTTTCATCAGATTTTCCTCTGATTACTTCACGTAGATCACACAATCTTAGGGATATTTTGCTTAAGAGCCACTATGTAGCCCCTACATCAGGGTTTATTTTTAATTCAAAGGGGCCTAAATGGGGATCATACCCGTGTGGTGATTGTGGAGCGTGTTCGCTGATGATCGGATCTCAAAATTGTATTAATTCTTCAGGGTCAAAGGAGTACAAGATCTGCCACAGTATCACCTGTCGTTTAACTGCTGTGATCTACTACGTGAGTTGCCCCTGACAATTGATATACGTGGGTCTCACATCTAGAACTTCGTGTGAGGATCTTGGAACATGTAAGGGACATTAACCCCTTCACGACCACCCCACGTACATTAACGGGTTGCAAAGCTGGTCGTTGTGCCTGCAGCCCGTTAATCCACGTGTGCTCCTAACAGAGCACACAGACGCTCCCCGCAGCCCGGCATCTCCCAGTACAGGCTTCTACTAGCAGCCTTAGTACTGGGGGAAAACATCGGGTCAGATCACAGCGGTGATCCGAACCGATTAACCCCTTAATTGCGGCAGTCAATAGTGACCGCCGCATTTAAGTTCTTATAGCAACATCGGCACCCCGCTACGCGATTGCGGGGGGCCGATTGTTGTGGAGGGGCGATTAGTATGGCAACCGGAAGCCTAACAAAGGCTTCCTATCTGCCATTACGTTAGCCGATTAGGCCCCGCCCGGAGGCGGAGCCTGATCGGCTTGCTGTCAGTGAACAACTGACAGTTCTAATACATTGCACTACATGGGTAGTGCAATGTATTAGAACATCAAACAAACAGTTGGACCTTCAAGGCCCCTAGTGGGACTAAAGAAAAGTGTAAAAAAAAAAGTGTAAAAAAAGTAAAAATAAAAGTTGTAAAAATACAATAAAAGTTTCAAATAATAACACAAAACACAATCGCCCTTTTTCCTTTATCAAGTCATTTATTATTGAAAAAAATAATAAAGCCATACATATTTGGTATCGCTGCGACCGTAACGACCTTAACTATAAAAATATTATGTTATTTATTCCGCACAGTGAACGCCGTAAAAAAACAACTAAAAAATACTGACATAATTGCTATTTTTTGGTCACTTTGTCTTCCAAAAATTGAAATAAAAAGTGATCAAAAAGTCGCATGTATCCAAAAATGGTACCTATAAAAACTATAACTCATCTCGCTAAAAATAAGCCCTCATACAGCTCCGTCAACGAAAAAATTAAAACCGTTATGGCTCTCACAACTTGGCGACAGAAAAAATCCATTCTCTTAACAAAGGTTATTTTATTGTGCAAAAAGTTGTAAAACATAAAAAAGTTCTATAAATTAGGTATCACCGGAATCGGACTGACCCGCAGAATAAAGGTAACGTGTAATTTATAACGCGTGGTGAACGCTGTATAAAAAGAATTAAAAAAATAATGTCAGAATTGCTGTGTTCTGGTCACCTTGCCTCCCAAAAAAAAAAGGATAACATGTGATCAAAAAGTTGCATTTACCCCAAAATGGTACCAATAAAAGCTACAGCTCGTCCCGCAAAAAAAACAGCCCTCATACAACTACGTCTATGAAAAAATAAAATTAGTTAAGGCTCCAATAAGCCAGGAAATAAAAATATGCAGTTGTGCCGGCCCGAGGGAAACATTTCTTCTGTTTCAAGTGGCGAATTATCAAGGCCCCTAAAATTAGGGAACCAGGAAGGGGAGGGCCCAAACATATCTGCTGAAGCGAGGGTGCCCGTATTATACCAGGACAACACTTCTCAGCAAAATTCCTCAAACTGCAAAGGTGCGGAGTGTGGACCAAAAGGGGGATAAGAAAGGACACAGTTTATCAGTGCGACACCGGCCTGTGCAGAAAGGAATGTGTCACAGCGTAACACACATCTATGGATTATTTTATTGTTTTTGTTTACCCCATTATTATACCACCTGACTATGCCCCTTATATACTCCGCCCGGCTTACATGTACCCCCACATTATAAACGGAAACACCAGTAAGACTCAATACAAGACTACTACAAGCAAAATCCACACTCCAAAAGCCAAATGGTGCTACCTCCCTTCTGAACCCTACAGTGTGCCCAAACAGCAGTTTACTTCCACATATATGGCATCGTCATACCCGGGAGAACCCTTTTAACAATTTTTGGGGTGTGTGTCTCCAGTGGCACAAGCTGGGCGCCACATATTGGCATATCTATAGAAAAAAATCCCATTTTCACTCTGCAACATCGAGTGCACACCAATTTCTGCCAATCACCTGTGGTGTTAATATGCTCACTACACCCCTAAGTGAATACCTTGAGGGGTGTAGTTTCCAAAATGGGGTCACTTCTGGGGGGATCCACTGTTTTGGTCTCGCAGGGACTTTGCAAATGCGACATAGCGCCCAGAAACCAATCCAGCAAAATCTGTACTCCAAAAGCCAAATGGCGCTCCTTCCCTTCTGAGCCCTACTTTGTGCCCAAACAGCAGTTTATGACCACATATGTGGTATTGCCGTACACAGGAGAAGTTGCTTTACAAGTGTTGTGGTGCTTTTTTTCATTTATTTGTTGAGAAAATGAAACATTTTCAGCTAAAACTACGTCTTATTGAAGAAAAAGGATTTTTTTTAATTTTCACTGCCCAATTCTAATAAAATCTATGAAACACCTGTGGGGTCAAAATGCTCACTACACCCATAGATGAATTCCTCAAGGGGTGTAGTTTTGTGAATGGAATCACTTTTTGGGGAGTTTCCACTGTTTTGGTCCCTTAGGGGCTTTGCAAATGCGACGTGGTCTCCGCAAACCATTCCTGCTAAATTTGAGCTGCAAAAACCAAATGTCGCTCTTTCCCTTCTAAGCCCTGCCGTGTGTCCAAATAACCGTTTCTTACCACATGTGGGGTATTGTTTTACTTGGGAGAAATTGCTTTACAAATGTAGTGGTGCATTTTCTCCTTTTAGTCCTTGTGGAAATTAGAAAAAATTTGCTAAACCTACATTTTCTTTGAAAGAATGTAGATTTTCATTTTCACGGCCTACTTCCAATAATTTCTCCCAAAAACCTGTGGTGTCAAAATGCTCACTATACCCCTAGATAATTTCCTCAAGGGGTATAGTTTCCGAAATGGGGTCACTTTGGGGGGATTTCCACTGTTTTGGCTCCGCAAGAGCCTTTCAGACCCTACATGGTGCCTAAAATATTTTCTAATAAAAAAGGAGGCCCCAAAATCCTCTAGGTGTTCCTTTGTTTCTGAGGCCTGTGCTGCAGTCAATAAGTGCACTAGGGCCACATGTGGAGTATTTCTAAAAACTGCAGAATCTGGGCAATAGATATTGAGTTGCGTTTCTCTGGTAAAACTTTCTGTGTTACAAAAAAAATAGATGAAAAATTAATTTCTGCAAAAAAAAAAAGAAATTTGAAAATTTCACATCTATATTGCCTTAATTCCTGTGAAACATCTAAAGGGTTAAGAAACTTTCTAAATGCTGTTTTGAATACTTTGAGGGGTGACGTTTTTAAAATGGGGTGACTTATCGAGGATTTCTAATCTATAAGGCCCTAAAATCCACTTCACAACTGAACTGGCCCCTGTAAAAATAGCCTTTTGAAATTTTCTTGAAAATGTGAGAAATTGCTGCTAAAGTTCTAAGCCTTGTGATGTCATAGAAAAATAAAAGGATGTTCAAAAAAATATGTCAATCTAAAGTAGACATGTGGGGGATGTTAATTAGCAACAATTTTGTGTGGTATTACCATCTGTCTTACAAGCAGATACATATAAATTTAGAAAAATGCTAATTTTTTTCAATTTTTTACTAAATTTTGGTGTTTTTCACAATTAAATACTTAATGTATCGACCAAATTTTGCCAGTAACATAAAGTCCAATGTGTCACGAGAAAACAATCTCAGAATCGCTTGGATAGGTAAAAGCATTCCGAAGTTATTACCACATAAAGTGAAACATGTCAGATTTGAAAAAATTGGCTGCGTCCTGAAGGCCAAAACAGGCTGTGTCCTGAAGGGGTTAAAGAAGCCATGAAGACTGATGACCCTGAAAAATTGAGTAAATTGAAACCAATACCTCGTCATTTTCGAGAGCATCATCAAGGGAATTGGAGGCTCTTGAAGTTTAGAGGTATTGATAAAATCTAGTTAGGAAGTAGAGGTGGCAATATCCAAAAAACCCTTGCTCAACGCGAATGTAAATGGATTATGAATCTACAGACCGGTTTCCCTAAAGGGTTAAATGAAATGGTCAGCTTTGGTCCGTTTTTGTAATAATTATCAGTGAGTGCCAACCTTTGTTATGTTTGATCTTATGTGTGTAGGAAGGATATCTCAGGAAGTTTCTTGTTTGTATTTCTAGAGTGGACCCTATGTTCTTGATATCAGATGTCTGTATAGACTGCAGTGATACCCTGGATCTAACTGAGCTATGGAGTTCGAGATGGCTTAATCAGACTTGACCGGAGATGCACGTGTTTGTTTTTAAATATGTGTAGACAAGCGTTGACTTTTGTTTGGAAATATGCAATTTAAAAAACCTACTATGTTTGGGTGATATGCACCCCTATGAGGGGGGGGGGGGGATTATGCACGTATTTGTGGTGTTCTTTGGTGCACATTTTATATAGTGATGTATTCTGTGTATTATCACATCTTTGAGAGTGATTTGTTTCACAATGATATGCCTTTTTTATACCCATATGAGTATTTATTCACATTTATTTTTCACTTGTACGAGAGTATTTATATATAGTCTTGCATACCATGACATTAGTGCTCTTGTATTTTGGTACGTCTATATATTTATTCATATACACTTTATGTTTTTTAGCACCTCCACATATATAATCTTTATTGGACCATTTGGTTTCCGAAAAGAGTATATTTTTTGGTATTATATATTTTTCAGTTTTTATTATTATTTTATTTTTTTATTATTTTTTATTTTTCATTCTTTATTATTATTCTTTCCGCACTCAGTCACTACACTTTTTATTCATTCTTTTCATTTTATTTTATTATTATAATTGTTATTAATTATGCATAATCTCTACATTTTGTGTTGTCATGTGTGCACACAGTGAGCATACATCGGGTCTCCATTTGTACACACCTGGCACATTTATCTTTCATGCTGTCAAATATAGGTGATGCCTCCGGAGGATATATAGGGTTGTTCGTCTAATAATTACGCACATACTTATAGACATTATGCACTGAGGATGAGACGCTTGTCTTATACAGAATAATTATAGAATATTGTATGATGGATGCACATTTTGTGTATCCCTTACCGAGTGTACACTCTTACATGTGTGTTGAATGGCATCTCTTGCTTGATGGCACAGTGTATTGGCAGTGCCATCATTCAACATGGCTGCGGTAGGTCTATGGATGCAGTGCGCGTGCGTGTGGTGAGGGGCCATTCATGATGTAGTTCACGGCGCAACATGGACTTGAGTGTTGTGCAGTTGCGCACTACTCACTTCCGGACGCCGTGTACTGCGTTATTGACGTGCCGTCTCCTCTCTCGCATGCGCCAACAAACATCTTAGAAATAAGGTAACAGTATTAAATTTAAATCTATTTAGTTTCAGCTGTGTGCTGACTATTTAAATCCTCTTATCACACTAATCCAGCACCCCCTGACGAAGACAGGTGCGAAACGCGTGTTGGGGTGTTGGACAGTGTATTGGCAGTAAATATGGCTTATGGTGGGTGAAGTATCATGTGATATAGGGTCCTTTGGTTCTTTGATAAGTATCTATATTAACTTTGTTATGGTGTAACTATGGTCCTATCATGGGAATTATTGTCGTGCATATAGTGGGTGTATATATAGTATGTCATTTCTTGAAATTGACTTGTGCTATCACCATTTTATGCCCTGCCCCATGATATACACTGTCCTTGTATGTACTTTTTGTACATTTGTTTTTATCGTTGTGTTCTTTTAAAACGGTATGTACAACTGTTCGTGTGTCTTTAAATAAAGATTTTTGTATTTTTTCTATACAATGATGGATATGGTCTTATTATAGCATCTAAGTGAAGTTTTCTCGGTTTACACACTACACTGATCATTGCCTCCAGTTGGCCAAATACAAATTCTGTCTTTCAATTCTGATTTGACCTTAACTCTTGTTGACGACAAGGCTAGATTTCATCCTGTGGCGATCACCAACCACCTGCTTTGGTGAGTGCTATATTTTTTTGGGGTTCCTGCTAAATTATCCCCAGAAAAAAAACATAGACACCCACCTTTCACCGATATCCTGGAGCCAACAAAGTACCAAGACCCAAATAGAAGTTGCGGGACAAGGGAGTCCTACAAGTCAATTGTCCATTTGGGTTCATCACTAGGACCACGACCATTACACCTATGAGTATTATTGACCTGTGAAAGTATACACACAATTTCTATCTTCAGCAAAAATTAGACAGAATGAGACATGGTCAGGCATGAGAACGTCCCAGAACTGGAAAATGTATTGATTAAAAGAGATAAAATTCAACGGACACACCAGTTACATAATAAAAGTTACAGACGTCAACAGGAATGGTGGTCAGCCAATATAGATGGATGACTGTACAAATGGAAAATATCAATATCTCATGAATGAATAGTAAGAAATGTTACAAGCTGATTGTGAGACTATAATGTAAAATAGATAGGGTAGCAAAATGAAGAACAAGTTTTTGAAGGAGAGAAGATAGGAAGCCTGAGTCTAGATATGGTTGTTTCAGCATGGAACGTTCCTTGTATTTTCTCCCGAACATGGTCTTCCACCTTGTTGCGGTGCTGGGTTGTTGCAAGTTCGGGTTCTTGTCTCTTCATTGTTTGTGCAGGAAGGTGAGGGTTTCCAGCAACTCCATTTTCCATCAAGAGGCTTGGTAGGCTCTATAAGTCAGACACAGGCGGATCAGTAACCATAGACAATTAGGTGAATTCTCCATGATAGATGATTAATTTAACCTCAGATGTGAAGAATAATTCTAGAAACATTGTAATTATTCATATGTTTCTGGAGTATAGCATTTCATATTGATCAACAGAAATGGTATATTGATGGCATGTGCTATCACAGAAATGATGGACTATTACAGGGGTGATGTAAAGGTTAAGCTACTAGGGGTATTGTGAAGTGTGCTACTTCACAAGTGGTATGCTACCAAAGAGGTGGTGGGAGATACCAGTAGTTCAAGCAGTGTGGTTTGTGCTACAATCCTTTGAAAACATTACAGACTGTGAATGAAGCAGGTTTGTTTCCCTCTCTCACAGCGAGGAAATCCCAGCAGAAGTATCTAAATGACTGCCAGCGAGTGTGCTGTATGTAATCAAACTTGTGTCACTCCTTATGTTTCTGAAGCTGAGTGCTGGTTATCTCTTCCCACACTAATCAAGCTTGGACGATAATAAGCAGTTAAGAGATATTTCCGAGCATAGAAAGGATTTTCACGGGTTGGGCTTTGCTATGGTGGTGGAGCATAGAGTTCCTGATTTATTACAGCTAGAGTAGTGGTAGAGGGCTCCTGCTGTAACCAGTTGCCTTAAAGACAGATATAGGTATGTGTCAAGCTTAATATGAAGGAGGGAGATATCTCCTGATACACATATAGAAAAATTATTTTGTGAATTTTTTTGTGTATTTTACATTTTTTGTTAATTTAATGACCACATTATCACATTTCACACACAGTTTATTTACCTTCAAACCCTCACCCAGAAAATGTATGAATCAAACATTTTTTTCAAATGCCATAAATTGAAAATAATTTTTTTTAATTAAATAAGTTGGAAATGTGTCTAGAATTGTAATCTTGGAAGACATGGAAATTTAGCATGGAAAATGAAGTAAATAACTTGACTTACTCTTATATAGTTCATGCTTTGGCTTCTCACAGGCAATGCCAGTGTACTCCAGTGGGCACTTACACACGCATTCCCCATCTAGCAGAACCAACGTGCCACCATTCTGACAAGGCTGACATTTGCACACATTATATTCATCCACGTAATCTTCAATTGCTCGCTCAAGATTTTTAGTCTTTATATAGGCGTCTCTTAGGTCAACAGGAACAATGGTATAAATAGGAGAGAGCTGCAGAGATATAAAAAAAAATAGAAGAAAAAAAAGAAACCCAAAAAATGTACATAACCATTTTATATATGTAGATAGACAAATATGAAAGAGAGATTGATTGAGAGACACAGACAGAGATAAATAGATAGATAGATAGATAGATAGATAGATAGATAGATAGATAGATAGATAGATAGATAGATAGATAGATAGATAGATAGATAGATAGATAGATAGATAGATATGAGATAGATAGATAGATAGATAGATAGATAGATAGATAGATAGATAGATAGATAGATAGATAGATAGATAGATAGATAGATATGAGATAGATAGATAGATAGATAGATAGATAGATAGATAGATAGATAGATAGATAGATAGATAGATAGATAGATAGATAGATATGAGATAGATAGATAGATAGATAGATAGATAGATAGATAGATAGATAGATAGATAGATAGATAGATAGATAGATAGATATGAGATAGATAGATAGATAGATAGATAGATAGATAGATAGATAGATAGATAGATAGATAGATAGATAGATAGATAGATAGATAGATAGATAGATAGATAGATAGATAGATATGAGATAGATAGATAGATAGATAGATAGATAGATAGATAGATAGATAGATAGATAGATAGATAGATAGATAGATAGATAGATAGATAGATAGATAGATAGATAGATATGAGATAGATAGATAGATAGATAGATAGATAGATAGATAGATAGATAGATAGATAGATAGATAGATAGATAGATAGATATGAGATAGATAGATAGATAGATAGATAGATAGATAGATAGATAGATAGATAGATAGATAGATAGATAGATAGATAGATAGATAGATAGATACAAGGCTCCAGCAGACAGTAATCTTATACTGTATAAGATTACTGTGTGATGTGGCCTTGAATCTAAGCCTACCATGTGGTAGGCTTAGATACAGGGCCCATCAGACAGGATCACACATGGGCCCTGTATCTAAGCCTACCACATGTGTTACTAATGTGTTTTTTTTTGTGTGCTTGTGCTTTTTTCGCAGGTTCGGTCGTTGGACTACATCGGATTCGAGGACTACTTCGATGACGGCTTTTTTATTTTCAATAAAATGCTTAATGAGGGTTGTGTGGAGATTTTATTTCAATAAAATATATTTTCTATATTTTCTATGTCTTTGTATTTTTTTTAAACTTTATTACTACTGCCTCAGTATTGGCCGCTGGCTGATTGACAGCGTCCATTACTAAGGCGGGGCATAGTGTTAGCCGGTGCAGGGGCTCACACTAACCCCAATTATTACCCAGGTACCCACCACCACCAGGTGTATCGGGAAGAGCCGGGTGCGATCCAGTACCCAACCATCTGTAGTGATGGTCGGCTAACGGGGTGGCCGCAGGCTGGTTTTATTAGGCTGGGAAAGCACAAAAACAGTGACCACCTCCCACCCTGGTAATGCTAGCCTGCTGATGCTAGGTTGTATCTGGCTGGTTATGAAAAAGGGGAGGACCCCATGTCATTTTTAAAAATAAAAATAATTTGAAAAAATGATGTCCTCCCCCATTTTTCATAACCAGCCATATACAACGTAGCAGCAGGCTGGCATTACCAGGATGAGAATGGCCATGGTAGATAGTGTTTAGGTGGCATTAGTGTTCTAGTGCTGTCTCAGTTTTTGGATATTGTATTGTTTTGCTATCTTAGGTTTCCTTGCCCCTGTATACACGTTTTGTTTCATTTAGTTGGAATGTGCTGATCAAATTCTGTTGTCTCATGTATTGTATATATGTGGGGTTAGTGATTACCTCAATTTTTGATCTTGCACTCCTCCCATTCTGGGTTATTTTAATTAGTTTAATGCTGGTTCCTACCATCCCCAGGTATATGTAGGCTTAGTCCCAGTTCTGGGGGTACGAGCAACGTAGGGCCCCTACTTATATAGGTCGCCTTGTTGTGGCAGGTGGGCTCACACAATTTGATCAAAATGTGCGCTTAGAATCTCACTGTTGTAAGTAGATTTAGCAGTAATGCATATTTATTTATAGTGTTTAGGTGGCATTGGTGTTCGCAGTGTGCTGTCACCATATTGGACATTAGATAGATAGATAGATAGATAGATAGATAGATAGATAGATAGATAGATAGATAGATAGATAGATAGATAGATAGATAGATAGATAGATAGATGGATGGCCATGGACAGGTCTCTTGGGTCAGTTATTAATTTCCTTACCTTCCTATTTATTATCACTGGGGCGTCTACTAAGGAAGACGCCCATTTAACAAAGTGTTCAACATCAATGTCTGTACTTTTCCGGGAAAGTTTCTCTTCTAGAATTGTTGCAAAATCTATCGTTCCTCCCTCCACAAATGAGACAACGTTCTCGATCACAGCGGTACCTTTGGTGTTCCCTATGATATAAAATGAAGGAGAAAATGTTTCATATTACTAATTACAGAATCAGCCTGTAAATTCAGTGACAGGTTCAACACTCATTAGCTAAAGTACCACGCGTTTTCACGTTATTGCCTCCCCAGATTTTATCAGCCATAACTTACGTTGCTATTTGAGGATGAGTTGTATATTTTTTAAGCATCATTTTGGGGTACATACCGATGTAGCCGTCTTTACCTTGACTTTTAACATGTTAAATAAACAATGGCTAGATCCCTTATCTTGACTTTTTCAATGAATTTTCAATGGCTTTTGTTGTGTGATATTACGCTGCAGCAAGTTATCAGAGTCAAGTTAAAGATCGCTACATTCGCATGTCAGCATTTAATGTATATAAATTATTTTAAATTGCGGAATGCATAAGAAAAATTAATTTCACCATAGGAAAGCTCTAGCAGATAGTATCACTGGCGGCGTGGTTCATTGGCACTGCTCCTGTGCCCGCCCTCTTGTATGTGGGGATGCAGTAATAGACCATTTCCCCCCATATACAAATAAGTGACAATGCAGGAAGAGTTTAATACCAAACCGTCTCCTGTAACTTCTACTCAGCTTTTTCCTAAGTGGCAAACTACTTGGCCTTTGACTATAATGGGCCAACCATGCGGGCTTTAGAGATAGCCATGCAGAGCCAAAAAAAGACAAACGAACAAGGATTCTGTCTAGTTTCAATGGGTCAGAGCAGTCACACCATCACTTATTGGACATCAATGGCATATCATAGAAATATTCCATCAATGTAACTACCCCTTTAAGCATCCGTTTCAGCAGGGCTTAAAACCTAGTTGAGGAGTGAGGTAAGAGAAGTCCACAGCCGCACTAACAATGAGTCGAGAGGGCTGGATGATTTCTAATACTGCAGTCGAAGCTTTGCCGCCACCAACCAGGACTAGACTATAGGAAGCCCAGGAGCTCTATGGGGCCTTCACCACCCAGATCCTTTTAGTTCTCCTCACGGCAGCAAGATATGAGATTTAAAGTTTACCTCTAATCATATAAACATTTCAATATCTGGCAAAGGAGGAGATTGTGCAGCTATTACTAATGTATCACTAGGGGTCGTAGCTCCATTCTTCTGCCTGCACTGCTAACTAGATGATATAGGGCATGCATGTTTATTGACCTTGGGAGATAAGCAGCTGCCAGATACCTCTGGTAGTGCTTATCACCTGATTGAACAAAGGCTTGTTTGTGTTAAAGTCTGCAATGGCCATCCTTGTTTCCCCCAGTAGCGGACACTAGGGCACAAACCAGGCACCATAGGGGAAGGCACCATAAATATGGCTGAGGTCTATTGGCTCTGTCACTTTAAACAGTTATATTGACCAAGGCTAGATTGACATTATATTTGAGTATTATAAGGTATGACAGTATTTTATATTTGTGTATTGGTATTAGTTGAACTCTATGTATAGCAGTATTATTAGTGTGCTGTCTGGCGGCATTATTTATGCAGTTTTTGATTTTGTATCCACTCCTGTGTTTGGCTTAAACTGCATTCAAATTCTGAAGACATCCCAATATTATTACACAAAAAAAGAAGCTTACCTTCTGCATTGGAAATAATCTTTTCACAATCTGATGCTTTTGCTTTAGCTGCAACATCAACTCCTTGAGCTGCCACCGATATGCCAGCATTATATCCGAGACACTGCGACACGGCGCTGGTAGTAAGCTCTGCAATGACAGGTAAATACAGATCAGTTATGAAATGATATTTTGTTGCCTTTTTTACTTCCTCGTCCTCTGTTGTCTTTCTGTGCGTGGATGGGTGTGCCTCCAATATGGCCGCCCACATGGAAGGTGTTAAAATGAAAAAATAAATACAGTAGCTACAAATTTTTTAAAAATATAGTAAACATATTGGGGAAGATTTACAAAGGGAAATGCAGCAGAAGTCTGGCACCAAGTGCTTGGAAAATATAACACATGGTGTGCGCCTAATTTATTATGTGTTTTATTACACTTTTTACACCACACTCAATAGTTTTGAAGTGTCTAGAAGGTGTGGCTAAGAGGCGTAAAATGCACCAGATTTATTAACTACATGCGCCATTGGTGTAAGGGCTGCCAGTCAAAAGGAAGAGAATTGTCTAATGCCTCTTGCACACGACTGTTGTGCCACTTGGGCCGTTCTTGACGTCATCCGAGCGGCACCCGATAGTCTTCACGGACTCATTCACTTTAGCGGGTGAACCGGGTCCATGAAAAATGGTCCGAGTCTCCGATCCGAGGAAAGATAGAACATGTCCCATCTTTCCTCAGATCACTGACGGGACTCGGACGGCACACACGGTCGTGTGCATGAGGTGTAACTTGTCTAGCAAGATGCCCCAAATGTATAATATAATGTATAATATAACATGCGACACTGTGATAAATTTGGCCCAGTTTCTTCCTGTCTGGCCCAGTTTTATCCTTAGGGTATGTTCACACGGCCTATTTACGGACGTAAATCGGGCGTTTTTGCCCCGAATTACGTCCGAAAATAGCGCCTCAATAGCGCTGACAAACATCTGCCCATTGAAAGCAATGGGCAGACTTTTTTGTCTGTTCACACGAAGCGTAATTTACGCGCCGCTGTCAAATGACGGCGCGTAAATAGACGCCCGCGTCAAAGAAGTGACCTGTCACTTCTTTGGCCGTAATTGGAGCCGTTATTCATTGACTCCAATGAATAGTAGCGCCAATTTCGTCCGTAATTGACGCGGCGTTCAAGCGCCTGCACATGCCGTTACGGCTGAAATTACGGGGATGTTTTCAGGCTGAAACATCCCCGTAATTTCAGCCGTAACGGACGCCCTCGTGTGAACATACCCTTAGTCTAAGGCCCCATGCACACGGCCGTAAAGTCGCCCATTAATTTCTATGGCCGACGAACACCTTCCCGTATATTTATGAGAGGGTGTCCGTGCCGTAGAAACCTGCCGAAAAAAATAGGACATGTCCTATTTTTTTTATTTTACGGACCGTGCTCCCATACTTTATAATGGGACCACAGCCCGTAAAAACGTGCAGCTGTCCGTAATTACGGGTCGTAATTACGGGCACGGTCGTGTGCATTAGGCCTAAGGACCCATGCACACGACCATATTTTCAGCTTTCCGTAAATACTGTCCGCAAATACGGATACGTAGTCATCCGTAACTTATCCATATATACGGAACGTTGTCTGCAAATACGGTCCGTAGTGCAAAAAGAGAGAGGCTGCAAAGGATGTCACCAACACATTGCATATCAACGCTTCCGTAAATATGGACAGTTTACGGATGTACATCAATAGCCGTCCGTATTTACGGAAGTTCCCTTAGACTTCTATGAGAGACTCCTTGCCGTAATTATGGACAAGAATAGGACAGGTTCTATATTTTTTTCACCACGGACACCCATCCGTAAAAATACTGAAATGTGTCCGTGGCCAATAGAAATGAATGGGTCCGTAATTACGGTCCGTGATTATGGACCGTAATTACGGATGAAAAATAAGGATGTGTGTATGGGGCCTACCTGTATAGTGGTATTAGGGCTTGTGTACCAACAACGGAATTGCTGCAGAAATTTTCTGCTTCAATTCCGTTGAAAGTCAAAGGCTTTTTGCTGCGGCAGAAACGCACCATTTCCTGCGTTTTATACGGCAGAAAATGGTGGGGAAATTGATGCCTTTTCCCCAATGTTAGGAGATGGAGACATCTCCTCTGAAAAACGCAGCAATTCTGGACACTTTCTGTAGCAGGAATTGACACGCTGCGGTCCGAAAAATACGCACCGCAGGTTAATTTAGGCTCGGAAATCTTACGCAGCATGTGGATGAGATTTGTTAAATCTCATCCACTATGCTGCTACTGTATTCTGCTGCGTTTTTTCTTTCCGAATTTGCGGCCGGAAAAAACGTGGCAATTCCGGAGCATGTGGACAAGCCCTTAAAAAATCTTTAAAATCTATGTCCACCATCGCAACCAATTTTTTTTAATTGCCCTGATGCATCTAAAATGAAAAATTAAGCATCTTTGCATATAGTCTTGATTAAAAATCTCCCGTTTTGTGTCCGCAGCTTTTATGCAGGCCTATCTGTCTCCATAGTAACAGACAACAAACAAATCGTGCGTAGTCTAACCCTACAATCATACTCACTTTTTTTTGTCTCGTTCTTATTAACCTTCCAAATGTATGTTAGCAAATAATAGGGAGAGATGTAAAGGAGTATGACTGCAGGGTCAGACTACACACGGTTTGTTTGTTGTCTGTTACTATGGAGACACATAGGTCTGCATAGGAGCTTCAAACACAAAACGGTTGGAGATTTTTCATTAAGACAATTTGCACAGTTACTTTATTTTTTAAAAACAATCTGGTTGCAAAAGTGGACAAAGCTTTTAACGGTGCTACCTTCTACTGGTCACTTATAGTATATGCCTTTATAGCCATTATCATGTACCGTACCTTTGGTTTTCATAGCTATGGAATTCAACACATAAACAAGTTCATATTTCCCTCCAATGACTCCGGACACGGCATAATGAGTTCCATACATCTCTAGAAAAGCAAAATATTCTGCCTTTTGGTAGGAGGTAGGGAGGCTGTTCAAGTCTTCAATGAAAGTTGTTGATAACATGTTGCCTCTTGTTCTCATTTGGAAAGTCCCCAGCTCCACATCTCCCGAAACCCTTAAAAATTGTTTGTTCTATGAAAGAAATAGAACTATTTAATTTCCCTCTCCCATAAATGGTGCAAAATACCCACCATGTTGGTTTTACATATTTATCCCAATTCACATCATTATTATTTTTGTATCCATGTCTTCTCCTCCCTCCATAACCTTGCTCTTCTGGATGCAACCTACCCTTAAAGGGGATGTCCGATCAGGACATTCCTTGCTCATATGAAAATATCATAGAGGGAGCCCACACTTGGGACCCCAACCGGGACCCTCCTCTGACAAGTAGTTTCTCGCTCTGGAGGACTTAAGCTACCGAAATGGCTGCCATATAAAACAGCTGTTTGCCAGGAATCTTGGGAGCCAGACCCAAGACGATTAGCTGATTGTAGCAATGACTCTCAGGTTAGGGATGAAACCACCCCTTTAAAGGGACAAAAAAATAAATATTGCTCCTCTTCTGTGACCAAGGACCATCTCCTATAGTAATATAAGTAGTGAAAGTCTCTGGCAACTGGCTGTGGCAGGAGACTGCTCTGTCTGGAATAGGAGACCAGCCAACTAAGCCCCACCCTTTTATTTATGAAGTCTTGGAAAAATATGAATTCCCCCTATTTTGTAGGTCACGTCTTATTATATGGCAGACAAATATTTAAAAAAACACTTCTAAATTCTCCGCCCGGTCTACACGTAAGTGGTACCATGGTGCACCAAACCTAGTTTAGTATGTTCGTTGTAAAATATCTCTTTGGATCTTGGATTTGCTTATTTGACTTCACCTAATCAAAAAGTAATGCTGACCGCCCACAATGGTGATATAAAATTCAGGACACGTACGCCCATGATTAGCCCATATGACACATTGGCCACCTAAAGGACATGGGAAGGTTTTTCTCCAAGATCCACAGTTGATAACTTATATCTTGGTACTCAAACTCCTTGATTTGTGAATATAAAGTATCGCTTTACTTAAAGAAACAGTAAGGATCATTTTTCATAGTCCGGAGATTCTCCACGAACTCAACAACTATCCATCACTCTACATGGCCTAATCCTCCTGGCTTTAGGTACAGGAGTAAAGGGATTGTACAAGTTAAGAATATCATGGCTGCTTTCTCCCCAAAACAGCACCACACCTGACCATGGATTGCATCTGATATTGCAGATTTGCTCCATGGCAGTTAATAGGGCTGAGCTGCAATACCACACACAACCTGTGGACAGATGTGGCGCTGTTTTGGAAGAAAGCATGTTTTTGTAATCCTGAACTACCCCTTTAAGCCATGTCCCAAAAGTAACACCCCCTTCTATATGAACCGGGGCCCTCCTATTGAAAGAAGACCGAGTAAGTAATGGAAGAGGTAGTGTCAGTCATGGGAAATGTTGGTATTTGATGGCTGACCCAAAAAATTGTCAACATTTTCAAAAAGTTCTGCTTGATATTATTACCGTTTTTTTGGAGTATTCTTTGATTGTTTGAATGCTTTCATTTCTGGATGATTTTAATCCTAAACTTGCAGTAATTGTCGTGTCATTCTGCTCGGCAGGTGTCACTTTCACAGACAATGAGAATTCAAACTCCTGTGTCCTTTCCTTTAAAATCTTAGTCAATAGTTCCACTGCATCTTCATAGGTTTCAGTTGTAAAAGATTTATCAGCTTTAGTCTGAAAAAAAACAAAACAATCATGGAAATTCTTTATTTTTCTCCCAACTCAGGTCATTCTCATTCTACAGTAACAGAGTGAGAATTGACTTCCAATATGCACAGCCAAATACAGATTCCCATCCCTGATTGGTAGAGTTGAATGCCACTCACCAGATGATGAGCCAATCAAATAGTGGGAATCAAGAAGTATACGATAGTATAAGTTGATTGCAGGACCCTCTCTTTATTTAGATTTTCGCTGTCTAATAAGTAGTAATTTAACCCATTTAACCCTTGAACTGCTATAACTTTTTTTTTTTTAAATGTAGTCACTTTTGCATCTTTTTCTATGACAAATTTGGCTTCATTTTTATTATTTTATTATTACGTTTTGTTTTTTTAATTGCTATTTTAGAACTATATGCATTGTAGTGTGAGGAATTCAGGCAGACTATTTTTTTTAAAATGTATTATTATGTCAAGATGTCCTAAAATATAACTAAATATATCTAATTTGTCTTCTATAGTAAGTGGAGCTAAGGAGTTAAGGTTTCGGATAAATAGAAACTGGGGAGGGAACCTCCAGCTCACCTGACACACTCCTGTGTGTTTGTAGATAGCACTCGGATCCTCGTGTCGGCACACGGTGGGCTAGCAAGAAGAGGAAAGATAGGATCCAGCGCTGTAGCCAAGTTTAAGGACGCGGCAGTCGTCCGAAACGCGTAGGCCCCGAGGACATTGCCTCCACTTTCTTACACACCCAGGACTTATACAACTGGACTTATACAACTGGACTTCCTTTTAACCCACGCCAATAAACTTGGAACAGAAAATCCATTTTAAATTTGACTCAGCGCTGGATCCTATCTTTCCTCTTCTTGTTTCGGATAAATGTTAGGCGTGGTTTATATATATATTTTTTATACTTATAAGGACATGGACTTTTTTTTTACACTACGTTTTTTTCTCCTTTAACCGGAGCTGCATTTCAAAGCAACCCTGATCCTGTGACTAGTCTCCTGGTGATCACGTGATCAGCAGGACCAATGGTGGCAACAACGCTGCTTCTACCTTTGTATACACAGCTCTCGTTTGGATTCAGCTAGTCTCTCCTGGGTGCCCTGCTGTATCTGACCTTCGACTCTATGGCCCTCCAAGTTAAGAATAAATAAGTGTATGGGTGGCTGTTAAGGGGTTAATTATATAGTAGCACAATAAAATCGCACAATAAGGAGACGGTTGAGTAGTCTACTACCTGATAAACAAGAGCAGCCACATTCCACGGCTTGCGGTAATAGGTCCTCGTGTTACCATCACGGACACGGTCACATATACCATTGAAGTATTCATTGTCAAAGGGGTTTCTCTTTATTTCCATTCCAAGAAAGTTAAAACTAAAATGAAGCGAAAGGAACATGATAAATATAATACTCACTACACGGTCAAATTTGATAAGACGTAATAGGAACAGGTTCTACAGACATAGGGTTAATGTAGTGAGAGATACGGGAAGGTTTTGTGTGTTGACTTGACCCATCTGTGCTGAAAACCTTAATACCCTGAAGAGGACAATTACGAGATCATTTCTTTATATATTTAGGGGGCCTGGTCTGGGATTTGTATACTTTTGTGTGATGGGGTCATATTCACTACTTGTCATTCAAATGCCTTAGGTTGGGGGCGTGTCCTGTAGAAATGGGTGTGGCATATATTAAAAAGTTTTGCATGCCACATTAATACAGCCCTTCTCAAAATCTCCCAGATGTCACTTCTCATAGTGGACAATGCATAATATCTGGCAACCAGACTGTCAGACTTTACTCAGATGATTAACAAGTCCATGTTTATTTCTTTTCTTGCAGCCCCCATGTTGTGATCTCTGCTATCTGTGGTGCTACAGGTTCCTTGGCAATCACTTGAGTTCCTGTCTTGGTGACATCTCGGTCCAAGTAGTTACTTGTATTGAAGCAGTTAGGGAAAGTTCTCCCAACTGTACAACAGACTGCCTCCCCATGCTGGGTTAGGTACCACACAATGGTTTTATGCTCGAGTTACATAAAAAAAAAAGGGAAAATTGTTTACATTTGATTGATTAGTAGAGAAAGCAAACATGGCGAGCGGGGAGGAGATGTCAGGAAAGAAGTTGAAGGGGGGGGGGCAATCTGAATCTTTGCCCTAGGTGCAGAAGAACCTAGCTGCGCCTCTGGGTGGAGTCACTGTGTACATTACTTTACTTATCATGTACTAATCTTGAGTTACATCCTGTATTATACTCCAGAGCTGCACTCACTATTCTGCTGAAGTCACTGTGTACATACATTACATTACTTATCCTGTAATGATCCTGAGTTACATCCTGTATTATACTCCAGAGCTGCACTCACTATTCTGCTGGTGGAGTCACTGTGTACATACATTACATTACTTATCCTGTATTATACTCCGGAGCTGCACTCACTATTCTGCTGGTGGAGTCACTGTGTACATACATAACATTACTTATCCTGTACTAATCCTGAGTTACATTCTGTATTATACTCCAGAGCTACACTCACTGTTCTGCTGGTGGAGTCACTGTGTACATACATTACATTACTTATCTTGTCTTGGTGCCCCAGAGTGGCATTCACAATTCTGGCTTCGGAGCTGAAATCAACCAGCATTTCCTGCTTGTTTAGTGTCTGCACAGTGTCATTTGTACACCAGGCACTGGAGAGTCACCTGATGTGGAAAAAATGTAACTACCCTCTTTGCATTATAGGAGCTTAGCTGTTAGGGGTGTGTCTGTTGATAAGCTTGCTGACTGTTTCCAATAACAACCAGCATAATTGTGAATCAGTATTATGTTATTTATGTTCTTGAGTGACAATATCAAACTGTAATCATTTAATGCATCTATAAATGTCCTTAATATACATTATTATAGTACACACCCGTCTCCTGCTGTCCTCCCCAATTCTGACAATTCAACATCAATATTACGGCACACAGGTTTTGGATCCTTTTCATCATCACAAACTTCATCAGAATTGTCTCCACAATCATTGTCTCCATTGCATAGCAGACTCTTTTTTATGCATCTACCTGAAATAGCCGAACATAAGAATCTTCAGGTTTAGGAATTCAAAGAGACAAATACCATAAAAAGTCCATTCATGGAGATTTAACATGGTACTAGTGTTAGGTTACAAGATGTCGCTCTTTTATATTAACACTATGCCCCCTGGAGGAAAAATAACTCCTCAAACCAGGGAAGTAACTAGAGAGGGGTGCAGAGGTCACAGTCATGTCCGGGCCCTGGTGTCTGATGGAGCCCAATGACCCCTCTACTACATAGAAAACCAGTACTTGAACTGGCACATGATGGCCGGGGAGCTATGGTATTGCTATAGAATTTGCATCAGGGTCTAGGACGTCCAGGATTTTTCCAGAAACAGCATTATTGGCTGTCTAGTATTGCAGTTCAGGCCGATTCACTTAAATATGCTGATCTCCGGTACGATACACTGCACTACTTATGTAGTGCAGTGTATCGTAACTGTCATTCTTCATTTGACAGTGAGGCTGGGTTCACACAACCTATTTTCAGACGTAAACGAGGCGTTTTAAGCCTCGATTTACGTCTGGAAATACGGCTCCAATACGTCGGCAAACATCTGCCCATTCATTTGAATGGGTTTGCCGACGTACTGTGCCGACGACCTGTCATTTACGCGTTGCTGTCAAACGACGACGTGGCGTAAAAAAGACGGCTCGTCAAAAGAAGTGCAGGACACTTCTTGAGACGTAATTTGAGCCGTTTTTCATTGATTCGCAAAACGCGAGTGCAAGCAATTACATCTGAGATTACGGAGCTGTTTTCTCCTGAAAACAGCACCGTAATTTCAGACGTAATGGTCGTTATCGTGTGCACATACCCTAAGGGTATGCTCACACGCAAACGTAAAATACGTCTTTATTTACGGAGCTGTTTTCAGGCGAAAACAGCTCCTGAATTTCAGACGTAATGGCATGTGCAGGCGTTTTTCGTGGCGTCCATTACGGACGTAATTGGAGCTGTTTTTCAATGGAGTCAATGAAAAACGGCTCCAATTACGTCCCAAGAAGTGACATGCACTTCTTTGAGGCGGACGTCTTTTTACGCACCGTCTTTTGACAGCGGCACGTAAAAAAAAGCCCGTCTGCACAGAACACCGTAAGACCCATTGAATTGAATGGGCAGATGTTTGCCGACGGTTTGGAGCCGTTTTTTCAGCCGTAATTCCAGGCGAAAACCGCCTGAATTACGTCCGTAAATAGGGCGTGTGAACATACCCTTAGCCTACTCCGTCATGCCTCGGGCAGGACCTAATAGGCTACCATTACTGGGCAACCAGGAAGTCTAGCAACAGCTTCCTGGTTGCCATAGCAACCATCGCTACCCACGATCCAACGCGGGGGGGGCCCGGGAGGGTACAGAGGGAGCTCCCTCCCTTTGTTAACCACTTCAATGCGGCGGATGCCATTGACAGCCGCATTGAAGGGGTTAAATGGCTGCGATCGGCGGTAACTGCCATCGCAGCTATTGCAGCGAGATGTTAGCTGTGTATGACAGCTGACAGCCTCTGAAGATGAAGCGTGCACAGCTCCTGTGCCGGCTTCATCTGCAGGGCGTGACTGTACGCCTGTGTGCGGGAACGCACTTTGAATTTGGACGTACAGTCACGCCCAAAAGCGGGAAGGGGTTAATGACCAGATAAATGTTTTCGTTTTTACCTCTGTGCTTTTCAGCAGCCACCACTCTTTGTTTTTTCTCATAGACGTGGCTATATGAGGCCTTGTTTTGCGCGGGAGAAATTGTATTCTTTCCCTGCGCAGCTTGGAGGGTACAAATAAATGACTGCGTAATTTATGTAATTTATTTTTGCAGCGTGAAAATAATTTTCTGCATTTTTTGTCTTATTTCTTATATTGTTTAAGCTTCACGCTAAATAAAGTATTAAATTAATTCTTCAGGTTGTTACGGTCGTGTAGATACTTAATATGTGTGGGTTTTTTGTTTTTATGTAATGTAAGGGCAATAAAATTTATTTTATACTAAATAATAACTTTTTCTTAAAGGGGTTTTCCATGGACACTATTTTTTTCATGCCGGACAGCGCATGGGCACTGAGTTTTATTAATGAGAGGCAAATGGGGCGGGCATTGGGGCGTAATCAAAGAATTAAACGGGGCGGGCATTGAGGAGACTGTGGACCAATAGGATGCCTCAAACCCGGGTATACATCAAAAGACCCGGGTTTGAGGCATCCTATTGGTCCACAGCCTCCTCAATGTCCGCTCCGTTCATTTTTTGCTTGTGATTCAATAGCAGCACCATTTTATACCTAGTTATGATGGGTTATATATATTTAGGGATGATGGGGTACATATATTTAGGAATGATGGGGATTACATTAGTTATCTGGGATAAATCAGGTGGGTGGGATAAACTAAAGGGGAAGGGAGAACTAGTGCGGAGGGCCGATAGATAAACAGAGGGGGCGGAATAATTAGTAATGAACAGCCCTGTGACATTTCATCGGTCGGTGAGGTATCGGCACAGGTCTGTGTGTGTTATAACTCTCGCACATGAGCCGGTGTCGAGAGAAAAAAAGAGACAGATGAAAAGCAGAACTTCCAGTGGGGCAGAGGTAGGGAGAATAGGAAGAAATGTGTACAGATTTAATACAGACTGTATATTAGGAACTTTATTAAATATTTACATGGAGTATTAGTTTTAAAATTTTGTGTTTCTGTTAAACCCCTCTAATTATTATTATAATTTTTTTTAAATGTTTAATCCCATGAAGGGATAACTTTTTAACAACTTTATTTTATACTTATAATAACTTACTCCTGTATGCTAATACATTATACTGGGTCACTATGACAGAGACTGCTGTTAGGGAAACACATAGTGATGACATCGCTGGGGTTCTCTTTAGTACCCCAGAGCTGACTGCAAAGGGTTCCCCCAAGCTCCGATCAGGTCACCAACCTAGTCATACGATCGACGGGTGGTGTTCCTTTTGATCATGCTGCGGTCATGGACCATGATTTTGAAAGCGTTAAACTGCCGGGATCGGAGGAACCTACAGAAGGTTTCTCTAAGTGCAGGAGCTGTACTTAGAGCATGAGTTCTCACTGTAGCGCTCATTAGCCCAAACTACAGCAACGTCAAAAGACGTCGCTGTAGACTTGCGACCTGCAGCACCTGCCATCAAAAGACAGTGGACGGTCGCAAAAGGGTTAAATTCCATGGCACTATGCCACTGTTTGTGAGAGGGCGCTCTGTTGGTATTTTTATTTATTGAGGGCACTCTACTGGCAATGTGGGGCACTCTTGGTAGTATTGTTTATTGGGTCAACTCTACTGGCAATGTGGGGTACTCTGCTGGAAGTATTGCTTATAGGGGGCACTCTGGTAGTATTGTTTATTGATGGTACTCTACTGGCAATGTGAGGCACTCTGTTGGTAGTATTGTTTATTGGGGGTACTCTGGTAGTATTGTTTATTGGGTCCACTCTACTGGCAATGTGAGGCACTCTGTTGGTAGTATTGCTTATTGAAGGCACTCTACTGGCAATGTGAGCCACTCTGTTGGTAGTATTGTTTATTGATGGTACTCTACTGGCAATGTGGGGCACTCTGATGGTAGTATTGTTTATTGGGAGTACTCTGGTAGTATTGTTTATTGGGTCCACTCTACTGGCAATGTAAGGCACTCTGTTGGTAGTATTGTTTATTGAGGGCACTCTACTGGCAATGTGAGCCACTCTGTTGGTAGTATTGCTTATTGAAGGCACTCTACTGGCAATGTGGGGCACTCTGATGGTAGTATTGTTTATTGGGGGCACTCCATTGATAGTATTGTTTATTGGGGCACTCTGATAGTATTGTTTATTGGGTCCACTCTACTGGCAATCTGGGGCACTCTGCTGGCAGTATTTTTTAAATTGACAGTCTGCTATCGCTTTAGGTCCGATCAGGGACTTTTGTTCATGAGGGGTAGTCTGCTGGCAGTGTTTAAATGGAGTCACTCTGATGGAGCTTTTAATGGAGGCACTTAAGCTGCCCTTATGGGGCGTGGCCTGTGCTTATGGGTGGAGTTTACACTGATAAATAATATATATATGTACATTTTAGTGATTTACCTGTTTCACATTCATAGTCGTTGCCACAGTCACTGACAGCATCTCCACACCGCTTTTCTAATTTACAACGTTGAACTTCTCCCAATGAGCTCAAGCATCGGGTACCACCATACTGCCCAAACTTCACAATGCTCCGTGAGCGGTACTATACACCAAGAGACATAGAGACAAATATAATACCTTCTCATAACATGGCATCCATTCCCTTCATTAGGGTCTGGACACTGCTGTGTTATCCTGCTCCCAGGAGTTTACAATGTGAGCAGCTCAAGGTGTGATTGACAACTCTGCTCTCAGGTCCTGTTATGCCAAGTTCCTGTGCTGGGAGATCACTGCACACATCCTACAGCATTGTAAAACATTATTCTTATCAACTTAGTTTTACAATGCTGACGCAGGGAATAAAGTAACCATGACATGATATAATCTGCTTGCCCTAACCCGCCAGGAGAGTGAAAAACCCCACCGCCCTGACGGGTATTATTGTATTTTACCAGTATAGACAGATTATGATAACAATTGAGGATTTTCTATATACGTAGCTCTTTGGTATAATCTTTAAAGTGCCTCCTCTGTGAGACCTCGCCATCCCTTAAATATGCCCATGTCTCAGGGTGGGACGATGGGTAAGCAAAATTATCAGTCACCTAGGGCGCCATTAAGGGGTAGGGGGTGCAAACAGCTATCATGCTGAACAATATGGATCGAGGTTGCAGACACTTTCTTAAACCTTGTCTTGGGCACCAAGAAATCTTGTCCTGCCGCTGCCCATGTCCACGAGATGCTTGGCATATCCATGAGATTTTTCCCACCTCCCCTGGTCATAAATGCACTTTCCAAGGCCTGGGGGGTGATGGCTGATTTATTGATTCATTGACTGTTCCTAGATAGACCATTGAGGGCAATGGTGGAAAACCTTACTGATTTATTGGGCATCTTAGATGGTGATCTTAAATGTTCACATATAGTGCCCATCATGTGCTCTGTATAAGACGGTGATATTTTCATACATGTCAGTAAAATAGCAGATGGGAAGTTCGACATTCACTTAATATATATTGGGAGCAAACAATCCATAGTCGAAGTTCATATTTACCCTCTGATTAGTACATGAGTCACATTCACTCCAAACACCCCAACTACTGATCTCACAGTCCACAGGAGGAGGAGCCTCAGCAGATCTCGGAACGCGATCTGAAAACCTGGAAAAAAATACAACTGTCAAATGAGTCTAAGTAAGGCTCTGATGATATTTACATGGTGGTAAAACACTAAGGGGAGACCTACACAGTACCTTTTCATGGGTGATTCAAATCATGTCAAAGTCGCACATCAATTTTTCACGTCAAAGTTGTACATGGGATTCTGGCGCAATCTTGATGTTACTCGCTCGTCTTACCTTGTCTCAAAATGTATTTCAATGCTAGAAATATTGCCATGGGTATAAATATAGCCATAGAGACTAAGTGGGCACTGCATGAGGAGAAAAGCCTTAGGGTATGTTCACACAGCCCATTTTCAGCCCAAAACACGGGGGCTGAACGCCTTCAAACATCTGCCCATTGATTACAATGGAAAAAACGGTGTTCCGTTCCCACGGGGCGGTTTTTACGTGACCGTTTGTAAAAACGGCTCGCAAAAAAAAATGCCCCGTAAAAAACAAGTGCATGTCACTTCTTGAGTCGTTTTTGGAGCCGTTTTTAATTCTCAATAGAAAAACAGCTCCAAAAAAGGCCGTAAAAAACGCTTCAAAAAACACTTGATACTTCAGCGTGTGAACATAGCCTTAGGCCTCATTCACACGACAGTGAAAACGGCCATGTGATGGCCGTCCTTTTAACGGCTTTCACATGGCCGTTTTCAGAACAATGATATTCTATGGGTGCATTCACACGCCCGTTTTTTTAACGGCCCGTGAATAATGGCCGTCAAAAAATAGGACATGTCCTATTTTTGGCCGTTTTAACGGCCTGACGGCCCCCATAGGAGTCAATGGATCCGTTTTTAACGGCTGTCAATACATGTAACAACCGTTAAAAACGGATCTGTTACATGGGGATTGGCAAGGGAACTACTAGTTCCCTTGCTGGCTATCGTTGGCATACTCACGTTTGCGGCGCTTCTTCAGGTGTGGTCACTCGTCTTCATGGGTTTGAAGGCGCCTCGATGACGTCATCGCCCCGTCACGCTGCCTTGCCAGATCCCGTGCAGACTAGTGACCACAAGTGAAGAAGAGGAGAGACGGCGCTGCTCTCGTGAGTATGTGGCACGATCTACAGGGAGGCTGGTGTGGCATCTACAGGGAGGCTGGTGTGGCATCTACAGGGAGGCTGGTGTGGCATCATAGGCAGGCTGGTGTGGCATCATAGGCAGGCTGGTGTGGCATCATAAGCAGGCTGGTGTGGCATGATCTGCAGGGAGGCTGGTGTGGCATCATAGGCAGGCTGGTGTGGCATCATAGGCAGACTGGTGTGGCATGATCTGCAGGGAGGCTGGTGTGGCATGATCTGCAGCGAGGCTGGTGTGGCATCATATACAGGGAGGCGTGTGGCATCATCTACAGGGAGGCGTGTGGCATATACAAGAAGGCTGTGTGGCATCATATACAGGGAGGTGTGTGGCATCATATACAGGGAGGTGTGTGGCATCATATACAGGGAGGTGTGTGGCATCATCTACAGGGAGGCGTGTGGCATATACAAGAAGGCTGTGTGGCATCATATACAGGGAGGTGTGTGGCATCATATACAGGGAGGTGTGTGGCATCATATACAGGGAGGTGTGTGGCATCATATACAGGGAGTTGTGTGGCATCATATACAGGGAGGTGTGTGGCATCATATACAGGGAGGTGTGTGGCATCATATACAGGGAGGTGTGTGGCATCATCTACAGAGAGGCGTGTGGCATATACAAGAAGGCTGTGTGGCATCATATACAGGGAGGTGTGTGGCATCATATACAGGGAGGTGTGTGGCATCATATACAGGGAGGTGTGTGGCATCATATACAGGGAAGTGTGTGGCATCATATACAGGGAGGTGTGTGGCATATACAAGAAGTCTGTGTGGCATCATATACAGGGAGGTGTGTGGCATCATATACAGGGAAGTGTGTGGCATCATATACAGGGAGGTGTGTGGCATATACAAGAAGGCTGTGTGGCATCATATACAGGGAGGTGTGTGGCATCATATACAGGGAGGTGTGTGGCATCATATACAGGGAGGTGTGTGGCATCATATACAGGGAGGTGTGTGACATCATATACAGGGAGGATGTGTGGCATATACAAGAAGGCTGTGTGGCATCATATACAGGGAGGTGTGTGGCATCATATACAGGGAGGTGTGTGGCATCATCTACAGAGAGGCGTGTGGCATATACAAGAAGGCTGTGTGGCATCATATACAGGGAGGTGTGTGGCATCATATACAGGGAGGTGTGTGGCATCATATACAGGGAGGTGTGTGGCATCATATACAGGGAAGTGTGTGGCATCATATACAGGGAGGTGTGTGGCATATACAAGAAGGCTGTGTGGCATCATATACAGGGACGTGTGTGGCATCATATACAGGGAGGTGTGTGGCATCATATACAGGGAGGATGTGTGGCATATACAAGAAGGCTGTGTGGCATCATATACAGGGAGGTGTGTGGCATCATATACAGGGAGGTGTGTGGCATCATCTACAGAGAGGCGTGTGGCATATACAAGAAGGCTGTGTGGCATCATATACAGGGAGGTGTGTGGCATCATATACAGGGAGGTGTGTGGCATCATATACAGGGAGGTGTGTGGCATCATATACAAGAAGGCTGTGTGGCATCATATACAGGGAGGTGTGTGGCATCATATACAGGGAGGTGTGTGGCATCATTTACAGGGAGGTGTGTGGCATCATATACAGGGAGGTGTGTGGCGTCCTATACAGGGAGGATGTGTGGCATCATCTACAGAGAGGCGTGTGGCATATACAAGAAGGCTGTGTGGCATCATATACAGGGAGGTGTGTGGCATCATATACAGGGAGGATGTGTGGCATCATCTACAGAGAGGCGTGTGGCATATACAAGAAGGCTGTGTGGCATCATCTACAGAGAGGCGTGTGGCATATACAAGGAGGCTGCGTGGCATCATATACAGGGAGGTGTGTGGCATCATATACAGGGAGGTGTGTAGCATCATATACAGGGAGGTGTGTGGCATCATATACAGGGAGGTGTGTGGCATCATCTACAGAGAGGCGTGTGGCATATACAAGAAGGCTGTGTGGCATCATATACAGGGAGGTGTGTGGCATCATATACAGGGAGGTGTGTGGCATCATATACAGGGAGGTGTGTGGCATCATATACAAGAAGGCTGTGTGGCATCATATACAGGGAGGTGTGTGGCATCATATACAGGGAGGTGTGTGGCATCATTTACAGGGAGGTGTGTGGCATCATATACAGGGAGGTGTGTGGCGTCCTATACAGGGAGGATGTGTGGCATCATCTACAGAGAGGCGTGTGGCATATACAAGAAGGCTGTGTGGCATCATATACAGGGAGGTGTGTGGCATCATATACAGGGAGGATGTGTGGCATCATCTACAGAGAGGCGTGTGGCATATACAAGAAGGCTGTGTGGCATCATCTACAGAGAGGCGTGTGGCATATACAAGGAGGCTGCGTGGCATCATCTACAGGGAGGTGTGTGGCATCATATACAGGGAGGTGTGTGGCATCATATACAGGGAGGTGTGTAGCATCATATACAGGGAGGTGTGTGGCATCATATACAGGGAGGTGTGTGGCATCATATACAGGGAGGTGTGTGGCATCATATACAGGGAGGTGTGTGGCATCATATACAGGGAGGATGTGTGGCATCATCTACAGGGAGGTGTGTGGCATCATATACAGGGAGGTGTGTGGCATCATATACAGGGAGGTGTGTGGCATCATATACAGGGAGGTGTGTGGCATCATATACAGGGAGGTGTGTGGCATCATTTACAGGGAGGTGTGTGGCATCATATACAGGGAGGTGTGTGGCGTCCTATACAGGGAGGATGTGTGGCATCATCTACAGAGAGGCGTGTGGCATATACAAGAAGGCTGTGTGGCATCATATACAGGGAGGTGTGTGGCATCATATACAGGGAGGATGTGTGGCATCATCTACAGAGAGGCGTGTGGCATATACAAGAAGGCTGTGTGGCATCATCTACAGAGAGGCGTGTGGCATATACAAGGAGGCTGCGTGGCATCATCTACAGGGAGGTGTGTGGCATCATATACAGGGAGGTGTGTGGCATCATATACAGGGAGGTGTGTGGCATCATATACAGGGAGGTGTGTAGCATCATATACAGGGAGGTGTGTGGCATCATATACAGGGAGGTGTGTGGCATCATCTACAGAGAGGCGTGTGGCATATACAAGAAGGCTGTGTGGCATCATATACAGGGAGGTGTGTGGCATCATATACAGGGAGGTGTGTGGCATCATATACAGGGAGGTGTGTGGCATCATATACAAGAAGGCTGTGTGGCATCATATACAGGGAGGTGTGTGGCATCATATACAGGGAGGTGTGTGGCATCATTTACAGGGAGGTGTGTGGCATCATATACAGGGAGGTGTGTGGCGTCCTATACAGGGAGGATGTGTGGCATCATCTACAGAGAGGCGTGTGGCATATACAAGAAGGCTGTGTGGCATCATATACAGGGAGGTGTGTGGCATCATATACAGGGAGGATGTGTGGCATCATCTACAGAGAGGCGTGTGGCATATACAAGAAGGCTGTGTGGCATCATCTACAGAGAGGCGTGTGGCATATACAAGGAGGCTGCGTGGCATCATCTACAGGGAGGTGTGTGGCATCATATACAGGGAGGTGTGTGGCATCATATACAGGGAGGTGTGTAGCATCATATACAGGGAGGTGTGTGGCATCATATACAGGGAGGTGTGTGGCATCATATACAGGGAGGTGTGTGGCATCATATACAGGGAGGTGTGTGGCATCATATACAGGGAGGATGTGTGGCATCATCTACAGGGAGGTGTGTGGCATCATATACAGGGAGGTGTGTGGCATCATATACAGGGAGGTGTGTGGCATCATATACAGGGAGGTGTGTGGCATCATTTACAGGGAGGTGTGTGGCATCATATACAGGGAGGTGTGTGGCATCATATACAGGGAGGATGTGTGGCATCATCTACAGAGAGGCGTGTGGCATATACAAGAAGGCTGTGTGGCATCATATACAGGGAGGTGTGTGGCATCATATACAGGGAGGTGTGTGGCATCATATACAGGGAGGCGTGTGGCATATACAAGAAGGCTGTGTGGCATCATCTACAGAGAGGCGTGTGGCATATACAAGAAGGCTGTGTGGCATCATATACAGGGAGGTGTGTGGCATCATATACAGGGAGGTGTGTGGCATCATATACAGGGAGGTGTGTGGCATCATATACAGGGAGGTGTGTCGTATCATATACAGGGAGGTGTGTGGTATCATATACAGGGAGGTGTGTGGCATCATATACAGGGAGGTGTGTGGCATCATATACAGGGAGGTGTGTGGTATCATATACAGGGAGGCTGTGTGGTATCATATACAGGGAGGTGTGTGGTATCATATACAGGGAGGTGTGTGGCATCATATACAGGGAGGTGTGTGGTATCATATACAGGGAGGTGTGTGGCATCATATACAGGGAGGTGTGTGGCATCATATACAGGGAGGTGTGTGGTATCATATACAGGGAGGCTGTGTGGCATCATATACAGGGAGGTGTGTGGCATCATATACAGGGAGGTGCGTGGCATCATATACAGGGAGGTGTGTGGCATCATATACAGGGAGGTGTGTGGCATCATATACAGGGAGGTGTGTGGCATCATATACAGGGAGGTGTGTGGCATCATATACAGGGGGGCTGTGTGGCATCATATACAGGGAAGTGTGTGGCATCATATACAGGGGGGCTGTGTGGCATCATATACAGGGAAGTGTGTGGCATCATATACAGGGAGATGTGGGGCATCATATACAGGGAGGTGTGTGGCATCATATACAGGGAGATGTGGGGCATCATATACAGGGAGGTGTGTGGCATCATATACAGGGAGGTATGTGGCATCATATACAGGGAGGTGTGTGGCATCATATACAGGGAGGCTGGTGTGGCAGCATTTACAGGGAGGCGTGTGGCATCACATACAGGGAGGCTGTAAATAGTGTCTAGGTGAACATGTGACCTTCCTTTGGTTGTTTTCAGGGGGCTGGGACAAAAAAAGCCTGACCAATGAAATTCATCAGTTTTTTTAACGGCCATGAAAAACTGATGCAAAATGGATGTCAAACGGCCATTAAAAACGGACAGATGGACTTGAAACGGATGAAAATTTAGAGACACACTGATGCAAAATGGCCATGAAAAACTGACAGTTGATCAGTTTTAAATGGACATTTTTTTTCACTGTCGTGTGAATAAGGCCTTAGTCGTAGAGTTAAATGATAAAATTCTGGTTACCTGTAGACGACTCAAGGGCAAACATACAGATTTGTGGAACTAGAATTGACTTTTATGGGAGCGGTATAAGCCTATATGTAATAAGCTTCCCCTAGTGGCGGCTGCAGGGAAAAATGTAATGAAACATCAGAGATCAGGAAAACTTTTGTTGTTAAATTCATTACATTGTATATCACTAGATGGCGCTACTAGTCACCATCTGTTCTATGGGATTCTATTCTCTCTTGAGTGGGTGCATATTGGTTCTTGATACACAAACTATAAACTGTTAGCTCCACTGACAAGACCACAAGGGAACAAAATATGAACCCCATAATATACCCTAAATAAATTTAAAACCTGACAGCATACCCTAGTCCACCACCATGTATTAAACCCCACTTATGACCTAGACCAAGTGGGTATCAAATATGATACCCTCTACTACCCTAGATCACCTGATATTAAACCTTTTTTCTATACTAGGCCACCAGGGAATAAAATATTAATCCCCCTGTTTTACCCTAGATAACCGAGAAAGGGGTAGTACGGTAGACCACCACAGCTAGTATGTTTAACCACTCCACTACATTACCTTAGACCACCAGGGAAGTTTTTTGTTTTTTGTTTGCTATCGTCTAAATCTGAGTGTGTCCTATAGCCCAAATAACCAAAAAGCGTGGCACGAGTAACATTGTACTGCATGCTGGAAATGGCGCCGTCACCGCGCTGCACTGACTCATATAGACCTCCTGCATCACGCTTCACATGATGGCTGATTGGCTGATGTTATTCACGAGTAGATTTTTCCGCATCTCTTAACCTCCGCAAATCTCATAAGTTGCAAACCGATTTACTCTTCTCTCGAGGCCATATGGGATGTCATCCAACTCTCTATTCAGATGTAATGGTGAGGGTTATTCCCTTTAGTAGGTTGACTGGGATTTCCCATCCTCAATATGAGATAGTAGGAAAGTAGTCCATGAAGCATGAAGGCTTTCATATAACATAATAAGGTAAATAAACTTACCTTGTCTCGTCTGACGCAAAACCCCCACAAAACAGAAGACAGAATGTCACAATCACCCCCGGTATATAGTACAAGCTGGTCATCGTGCCCGGTGGTGGTGGTGGTGGTGACTCCTGGGACAGTCTACGGGTTTTCACAATGTCACCTATATATTGTGTCCAGTGTCACTTATTAACTGGAACATAAACACCCCCAACCCCTGACTCCTGAAACAAGCGAGACGACAGGAATCCTAAAAGGATTATGTACATGCACCTGTAGTATTACGATGTTACCTGCCCTGAGAAGTTTCCAAGAGTCCTCCTACATTGGTATAGTGTTTACCTATGTCTCTTATATGATTTCCTTGATATTACTATTGTGTAAGAAATTGAGTAACTCAACTAATGTCATAACTTCCTTGACCTCGAGTTGCACTGTGTAGATAATCCTATGTGCTAGGACTTCATAGCATCCACTGCAGAAATCTGTGATAGGGGGAAGTTAGAGGATAACCGGTGAAAACAGGAGATTCCCATGAGGAGAATTCAATATGGAGTCTGGAAAACTCACGTATAAATATTTTTCAACTACTATCTATAAGGGCGGAACAAGTAACCATTGGGCCCCATAGCAGAAGTTGGAATGGGGCCTCTCTTTATCATGACCACATCTAACAGCAAGTCATGTTTTCAAATGACTTTTTTAGTGTAGATGGGTCCTCTTATCTGTTGTGCCCCATAGCAGCTGTTATGCCTGCTACCCTCTAAAGGTCCTTTTACAATACCAGATATGGGTTTTGAAAACCAACGCCGATCAACAAGACAGCTCATTGATTGGCACTCGTTTGCTTCTTTCACAAGGCGCAATGATCAGTCATGTATAAAGATATATCATTCATTCCCAAACATGGGGAGATGTGCTGCCGACTATCCTCATAAATTAGCCGATTAGCTGATGAACGAGCGTTTGCCCGATGATTGGCCTGTGTAAAAGGGTCTTTAGTTATGACCATGCCTACATAAGAGCATGGGATGCGGTCTGTCAGGTCTGAATTATAGGCAGGGCAAAAGGGGCCCCAGGTTCTCCACCACCCTGGTGATCTAGGAGACCTCCAGAGCCCACAGTTCTTACCCAGGCCAGTTTTTCCAATCCGCCTCACCCAGCATTTTCTATTTATATTGGTGGTGTATACACTGCTCATCTCTAGACATCTCTCAGGAAAACGGAGGTCTCTTGATAGCTGTCCAGTGATCCTGGCCACGAACAGGTGGAGAGGTGGCCACGCATTTGTGTGGCTCTCTCTTTTGTAGTCTTCATAACTCCCATGGGCTTAAGCAGAGAGGACCATGCGCAGGGCCGGCCATTCCTCCTATATGTGGTGGACGCAGACAGCAAATGGCCACTGTTCACCGACAGAATATAGGCCCCCTGCCCAATAGCACACCTCCTTAAAGTCTCCAACAATCCATAAGTGACATGAGCAGTCTCTCACATTTACTCTAAAAGACAGTAGGAAGCTGCTTTTAAAGTAATAGTGGGCCCCCTAATCTACTGTGCCCCTGTGCAATTGCACAGGTTGCATCTACGCTATGTCTGCCCCAAGTGGAAGCGATTGGGGGTGAGTGTGGGTGTAATAGGGGCCTCTTCCAACCTTGAACTTGCCCTTCAGCCTGTGCATGTCAACACCAGATTGCTAGATGTATGTATAACTAGTAGTGGGTGTATCCAGGACCAGCTGCCAGGAAGAGAAAGATGATGGATAGGGATGTTTGGGGCGAATATTTTATATATTTGAACAACTCTATTGGAGAATTGAGGAAACCAACAGGTTTTTACTGAAGTTTTTCCTTAAATTAGTTTTTGGGGATTTTACCCTTTCATGACTGGAGGTGTTTTGGGCCTCGATACCCATAGCTAAATTTTTACCTTTGAGCTTATTTTAGTTTTTTTTGTAAGCCCCTTCCTCAACTTTAGACATGGCCTCCATACATGGGAATAATCATCCAGGTACAGAAATGTCTTAGTAGAGATTTATTTATTCTTTTAGTTTTATTTAAAATTTGTATACATTTTTTACTATGGGTGTTCAAACTAAAAGGGAACACACCCCTTACAAGTAATCTGTTTACAAAGACACTGGATTCCTGTGATGTCATTAATGATGTCACTGGGTTCCCTAGCAGCCACCCAACACAGAAGCAGCTGTTTTATGTGATCAGAGACACAGTGTTCAATATGAGCGCTATGTTTGGGGGTTTTAGTGACTCCGAATATATTTTTTCAGTTCCCAGTCACTACACAGGTTTGGCTGTCAGTGTGGCAGGAGCGTGTAGTGACAGTGACTTTGAGGCAGGACATAAACTAATGGACTAATGGAATGAGGACTGTGGCATTAGCCCATTTTTTTACATAAAAAGGAGGGGTCAAAATTGATAAGTCATCAATGTGTGTAGGGGGGTCTGACCCCAGGGTCTCGTCCAATCAGCAGAAAGAATTCCATGACCCCTTCAGTACCTAATAATAGGTCATCAATGTTATGACCAAGAAAGCCCCTTGAAATGATGATAACCTATAATGGAAAGACAGCGGGCACTATAGATGCACCTGCAGCCCCTCAGGACCTTAGTTCACAGACAAAATTGTAACAACATTTTGAAGTATATTTAGTCCTTACTCAAACAAATGCTATTTGTGAATCCTAGAGCCCCCTTTAACTCATGACTAGACCCTGAACATTGTTAGATATTTGCCCTATATATTTTATAGGCTAACATAAGGTTTTTTCAGGGATTCACCTTTAAATACATGTAGGTAATGTCCAGCAGCACCGCATATAACCTATATAGACACTAGAATGAGCCTTCTGTGTGGTGTTGACATAGGGATTACATGTTTGGTTTCAACATCGAGGGAAGGTCCAAAATTTGACCTGCTGAACCGTCCAAAAGCACAGACTGTAATAAACCTTGTGTGAAGGAGAGACACTTTTGGTACAACTGAAGACTAAAATAAAGACTACCCCACAGTTACTGGAATTGCCGAATCCCACAATGCACTACCCTCTGCTGCCCAATTTTAGAAATTCACTTTTTGCAAAACAACCCAAAACATCACCGCTATGGGGTGCAAACAAGATGATAGGAAACATTCTCATTTTGGAATAAGAAAATAAGGGTATGATCACACGGCCTATTTTCGGCCGTTTTTCAGGCCGTAAACGCTCAAAAAACAGCCAAAAAATGAGAAGCAGAACGCCTCCAATCCAATGGGAAAAACGGCTTTCTGTTCTGACGGGCCGTTTTTTTACGAGGCTGTTATGAAAAACGGGTGTGTAAAAAAACGGCCGCAAAAAGAAGTGCATGTCACTTCTTGGGACGTTTTTGGAGCTGTTTTTCATAGACTCTTGAAAACAGCTCCAATATGGCTGTAAAAACGCTGCGAAAATTGCGAGTGGCTTAAAAAACTTCTGAAAATCAGGAGCTGTTTCCCTTGAAAACAGCTCCGTCTTTTCAGACGTTTTTGAGTTTGTGTGTGAACATACCCTAAGGACCGGAGGAGCTGTCTCATGGGGGGGGGGGGGGGTTCCTGGAGAACTGTATTCCAAAATATTCAGTGTGTAAGGAACACGTTTAATTAGATATGAAAATACACTGCCTGTCTAAACGTTTAAAAATACAATTTATTAAGGATTTAATGTAAAAAAATAGGGCACTAATTGCCAGGGATCTGAATACAGGCGTTGGCAACACAGATAATAGATGCTTTATGGAGTGTGATTGGTAGCAACCATTGAAAACACTAAGTTGAAAGTGTATGACAGTTTGAACATGATTAGCCCATCGCTACAACACCCCACAAACGTAGTGAATAAATAATAGTTTGTCTAGTTGCCACAAACAAGCAAAATTTCCAACGCGTTTCTGCGCCTCTAAACAAATAGAGGAGCGTCCTCAGGGGTATAAATTGCCTTGATCTGTCTAACTGTCGGTCAGCACATATTATGCTGCAGGATTTCGGCGTAGATTCTAACTAACTACCGCTCAGCACATATTATGCTGTAGTATTTTTGTTTCAACGGCGTGCACTAGACACTGATGACTGGTCTAAGCACGCGCCAGAGAAACAATAGAGCCTTATATGGCTATAGCCCCACCTACCTTAGTCGCGTCAGTTGGACCTGAACCAATCGGTGATTGAGACATCAGTTACTGATGCCCACAGACCGGGACGGCCCCATAGTGACGGCGCGACCAATGGAAATGATGCATACAGCATCAATGGTATAGGGGGGAGCTTCAGGCGGCTATGTAAACAAACTATTATTTATTCTCTACGTTTGTGGGGTGTTGTAGCGATGGGCTAATCATGTTCAAACTGTCATACACTTTCAACTTAGTGTTTTCAGTGGTTGCTACCGTTCACACTCCATAAAGCATCTATTATCTGTGTTGCCAACACGTGCATTCAGATCCTTGGCAATTAGTGCCCTATTTTTTACATTAAATCTTTAATAAATTGTATTTTTAAACGTTTAGACAGAGTGTATTTTCCTGGAGAACTGCTAATAAAAAGCAGCTCTTGCTCTGGTAGACCCAGTTCATCCGTGTATTACATGGTTGGCCATTCATTTGAATGGGCAGCATGTAATACTCCATTTTTACTGCAGGGTGGTTACAATTGAAAAAGCGATTAACCCCTTTGATCAATATGATTAAAAATGGACTATCCAGCTGTATTGCTGGGGTCACAATAGACACGGGGACAAGCCTCTATCCAAGCCCTTTGCAGTGATGCTGAACTTAAATAATACCGCCCTATAGAAGCAAGTAATACTGATAATGAAATACTTCTTTGTGCCCTACATAGCAACAGTGCCCCCCTTTGTGCCCCTTTTAGTAATAGTGCTCCCAAGACAGTCAAAGTGCTCCCTAAGTGTTCGCAACACAGAAATATTGTTCCCTTACTGCCTCCACACAATAACAGTGCCGCCTTTGTGTCCGCGCATAGTAATAGTGCCACCAGCACAGTAAAAGAGCCCCCTTAGTGCCTCCACATAATAACTGAGCCCACCTTTGTATACACACATAGTTATGGTACCCCCAACACAGTAATAGTGCCCCCGTAGTGTACTCCACATGTTAACAGTACTATAGACTCAGACTTTCTATTGAGCCTGTACACCGCACTCTCGGCTTTCCCCTTCCTCTAAGAAATTGTTTAGGTGCCTTTTTACATATGTGTCCTTCCTTACCTTTCTTCCTATCTCAACATATCCTCTAATGTGTGGCATGAGATGACCAGAGTTAAAAAAAAACTAAAAACTTGATTCTGAGATACTCAGTCACGAGATGTCTATGCTGTATGTGTCTATAAGTGCCACCCAGAGGCTGTGATATGAATTGCAGCATATCAAGTATATTGCTAGCATGTCGCGATATTGTATTAAATTGGATTCATGACAATTTGGAGCCCTAGACCAAATTTAAGCAAAGGTAAGGGTGGACACATCTGTATGTAGCATTCCAGGGTATAGGCAGAGGGCACTGTGTCAAATGAAGTAATATCATAATATTTGTGCTCAGAGGCATATGGTGGTACAGTATGGCCCCGATAGAGCACTATGGGTGTGATATTATTGCTCTGTATAATTCAGAGGTTATACTGAGCCAAAATAAGTTAACAACAATCACAACGAGGCAATTTCATGACATTTATTTCTGCTTTTCACCAAACTCTCAAGAGCAGAATCTTTAGAAATCATTGAGTAGTGCCCAGCTGTTCCGGTCATTTGGCTGCTCGTGGAGGCCTCATACGTTGAGCTCTGTCAATATTAGGAGATTGAAGTGTCTTCACTGTGTCTGGTTACTTTAGAAGTGGGTGGAAAGCCCTTCACACAGGAGACGTCTTCTAATCAGCATATAACTTTTCGGACAATATCCCCACGGCAGGGTTCACCACCAGACGTCGGAGCTGGGTTGTCACATTGACGAGTCTGACTTTTTTCTTCATCAACACAAGAGGATGAGTCTCCCCAGCAACCCCAATTGCCATTAACAGTATCAGAAGACTCTGTGAAAATAGGGTTTACATTATGGTAATAACATGTAACAGTCAAGAACGATCTAGGAATTCTATATCCATCTACTCTTTCTTAGAGATGAGTGAAATGAATCTACGCAAATTGAATTCGATCCGAATTTCCCAAAAGTTTTGGAATTGGCAAAATCTGAATGTGTTGTGGTTCGTAGCACACAAATCATTGCAAAATAGCGTCCGCCAGTTCTTACTAATACATACAGTAGTTATTATAAGATCAGCACCAATGTCTTCCTCTGTGAAGCACCACCCCTTGTTAGTACAGCCTTCTCTACGGACTGTACGGCGCTCCTGTTCTAAACATGGCCACATGTGGAGGGGCATGTGACTAGACATGTCCATTGCCTTCCTCCACCTAATAACACTGTGATTTGCCATGCGCGTGTGTTTATTTTCCTTGCTATGCACAGTGTTATTCATTTGACCGAATCGGACCCAAAACAAATTTCTGTAAATTTGCTTATCTCTACTCTATTCTCTCTGGCTTTGTCAGGTCTGTGATCAAAGGGCATCATAGGACAGAGGGGGAGATGCTGAACTCAGAGCTATAAAGTTTTCTAAAATTTGATTCAGTATTTCCATGTAATAAGATGTATAAATGCTGCTAGAACTCAAACAAATCCTGTAAGTCTGGCTTCCCCCAGTCACTCACAGATAAAGCCTGTGAGTCCTGCTTCCTTCTCCCACTCATAGGCTGTGTTCACACTGAGTTTTTTGACGAGTTTTTTGACGCGGAAACCGCGCCAAAAAACTCCTCAAAAACCGCCCGAAAATGCCTCCCATTGATTTCAATGGGAGTTGGACGAGTTTTTTTACCGCGAGTAAAAAAAACGTGTCGCGGTAAAAAGAAGCGTCATGACCCATCTTGAGGCGGTTTCCGCCTCCAAAACCCCATTTCAATCAGTCAGAAAGAGGGAAAAAAAACCTCGACGAGTGTTTTGACGAGTTTTTATTAAACCACTGTGCAAAAACCTACTGGAGCAGTTTTTGCAGGAGGAATTTTCCTCCTACAAAAAACTCTATGTGAACACAGCCATAGAGAAGCCTGTGAGTCCTGCTTCCTCTGCCCACTCATAGAGAAAGCCTGTGAGTCCTGCTTCCTCCAACCACACATAGAGAAAGCCTGTGATTCCTGCTTTCTCCACCCACTCATAAAGAAAGCCTGTGATTCCAGCTTCCTCCACCCACTCATAAAGAAAGTTTGTGAGTCCTGTTTCCCCACCCACTCATAGAGAAAGCCTGTGAGTTCTGCTTCCTGCTTCCTCCACTCACTCATAGAGAAAGCCTGTGGGTCATGCTTCACCCACCCACTCATAAAGAAAGCATGTGAGTCCTGCTTCCCCTGCCCAATTATAGAGAAAGCCTGTGAGTCCTGCTTCCTCGTCTACTCATAGATAAAGGCTGTGAGTCCTGCTTCTTCGTCCCACTCATAAAGAAAGCCTGTGATTCATGCTTTCTCCACCCACTCATAGAATAAACCTGTGACTCCTGTTTCCGCCATCCACTCATAAATAAAACCTGTGAGTCATGTTTCACCCACCCACTCATAAAGAAAGCTTGTGAGTCCTGCTTCCCCTACCCAATTATAGAGAAAGCCTGTGAGTCCTGCTTCCCCTGTCCCCTCATAGATAAAGCCTGTGAGTCCTGCTTCTCCCATCCACTCATAGAGTAAACCTGTGACTCCTGCTTCCTCCACCCATTCATAAAGAAAACTTGTGAGTCGAGCTTCTCTGCCAACTCAAAGAGAAAGCCTGTGAGTCCTGCTTCACACATCTGCTCATAGAGAAAGCCTGTGAGTCCCGGTACCCAGCCCACTCTTAGAGAAAGCCTATAAATCCTGCTTTCACTATTCACTCATATATAAAGTCTGTGAATTGTGCTTTCACAGCCCACTTGTAAAGAAAGCCAATAAGTCGTGCTTTCCCTGCCCAGTCATAGAAAAAGCCTGTGAGTCCTGTTTCCCCTGCCCACTCATAGTGAAAGCCTGTGAGTCCTGCTTTGCCCACCCACCCACAGAGTGATTGACAGGTTTTCTTGTATGAGTATGAATACAGTATATGTATAGCTGTCAATCACGCTCAGGGAAAGCAAGACTCACAGGCTTTCTCTATGAATGAGTTCTGGTGGCACTTAAACAGCTTTTACAGGAAAATACTGATTCAAATCATAGAAAACGATATATCTCCACGATCAGCATTTCCCCCTCTATCCAATGCTGCCCGCAGATAGGAGACCTGACAGATCTACGTTAAAGTGCATCTCCACTACAAATGTAAGTTGACTTTCATCATTTTACAGTTTATATCAAGAAAAAAAATATTTGTAAAAAGTTTAGCAACTTCGCAAATGTGCTGTTCTATATTTATTGAGTCATGTCCTAAGTCTATTTTTATTCAGAATTGTATTTAGAATTATTTGGGCCACTGAGCTGACATCTCCCAGTTTCCTCTGCTTGTTCAGTGTCTGTGCAGAGCGTGTTTTGGTGATTTACATGTAAAAATCTATTAAAATCTCATAATCAGCGCGATGGGGGACTGGAATGTATATTAGCGAGTGTACTCACATACAGCACTGCTAATACTTTTTTGGTACCCACATAACCCCTTTAAGCACTGTATAGTAGTCTGATGCAGAAACAGCTTGAGTGGTCCCCAACCTGTGACTCCTCAGCAGTAGTGAAGCATGCACCCCAGCTCTGATAATGCGAGTTATAGTTTTGCAATAGCTGGAGAGCCCCAGGTTAGAAAGCCACTATGTCCTGACTTTTTGGTTGGGATGCTCTCATTTTGATCACACACACAATTATAAAGTTTGACTACTTACTGTCATATAGTCCATGCTTTGGTATCTGGCATGCCAAGCCTTTAAATCGATCAGGGCATTTACACAAGCATTCCCCATCTACCACCATCACAGTACCACCGTTCTTACAAGGTTGGCATTTGCATGTGCTGTACTCGTTAATGTAGTCCTCATTGGCTCGTTCCAAGTTACGTGATTTTACGTAAGCATCTTTTAAATCGATTGGAATCAGAGTATGAATAGGTGTCGGCTGTAGATTAAGTAAAACAAGGGAAACAATTAGAGATGAGAAACATGGAATCATCTATTATGTGTGGACAATTGAGGTCTAATGGAAAAAGGGAAAGAGTTACATAAAATTGGTGCAGCACGGGAGAAGTCTTGGAGATGAGAATAATGAGGCATTAGAGACATTGGCCATTGACTAACAAACCGTTTCTAAGGGACTGAACAAAAATAACATAAGACGCCACTGGACAGGTGATGAATCGTCACAGAACACAGGCCACAAGAAAAAACAGAGACTAGGGGCACAAAGGCACAGATGCCCCTCACATGACAGGACCCTCCTTTACTGGGCTGCCAGTGACCACGATAGAGGCGTGGCATGTAGAGCTGTGTAGACGGAAAAAGTTTTGACTCTTATGAATGGCAGATAACCAGTGTAATTATCGACAGAGAGCGTTAGTATTACCGCTAGACAGACAGATTACCCTAGCTGCTGTGTTGATGATGGATTGAATGAGTAGTGAGTTGCAGTAGTCTAGGTGAGAAATGATTTGGGCCTGGATTAGGGTTGTAGCAGTGGTAAGGGAGGGATTAAATTAAATGGGTTGCGGGGTAAAGGCTGGCACCAGGGACCTGGAATGACGTAGAAAGCAGACATATCTCATATTAAATGACAGATGACTGCACATATGGAACCCCCAGTCCAAAACACAAGGACTGGATTTCATATCCATTACTAGATAATATGGTATAGGTCATCTGGTTTGATGTGGTAGGTTGTCCTGTTGGCCCCCAAGTCTAGGGGGCCCAGTTGCAACGGCGACTGATTCCACACCCTATAGTTACGCCACTGTCTGAGGCTGCAAATGCCGTTAACGGAGAAGTCCTCATACAAATAGTAAGGTAAGACCAGACAAGTGAGCGCCATGACTTACCTTCTGTTTTATAAGTACTGGGGCATCTGCTAAGGAAGAAGACCAGTCCACAAAATCATCAATGTCAACTTGTTTGTTTTGAAGAAGTTTTGCATCGAGTTTGGTTGCAAAGGCTATAGTGCCCCCCTCAACCAGAGACACCACATTGTCAATCACACCAGATTGAGACAGATTCTCTGTAAATAGAGATCTAGATATCATACAAGTAGAGATAGAGCTACTTAGATAATGTGTTAACTCTATTGTTCAGGTCGTAACGATCACAGTGATACCATATACCGTATTTTTCGGACTTTAAGACGAACCTGACTACAAGACGCACCCAGGTTTTAGACAACAAAATATTTGAAAAAAAATAAAGAGAGCAAAAACTATTTGTTAAAAAAAATAATTTGTTCTGTTTCACCACATTCTGAGAGCCATTATATGGTACATACATCTTTTTTTAGCACTTTTTATTTCATTCCTTTTTTTTTATTTTTTACATTGTGCTTCGGGGAAAATGGGAAAATGTTTTTTTAAACTTTTAATATTTTTAGTAGTGAATGGCAGTTACAGAAGCAGCGTAGCATGCTACGCTGTTTCCGTAGCTTCTATTAAGTTCTATGGGAGTTACAGAAACAGCGTACCTCAGCGAGTTACGCTGCTTCCGTAACTCAACCATGTTCGCTGTTTTCGGAGCTACCGAGTTCCGGAAACAGCTTAGCTTGCGATGCTACGTTGTTTTTCCGTAACTCAACCATGTTCGCTGTTTTCGGAGCTACCGAGTTCCGTAAACAGCGTAGCTTGCGATGCTACGTTGTTTTTCCGTAACTCCCATTCTCTTCTATGGGAGGTACGGAAACAGCGTAGCTCAGTGATCACTCGGCTGTTTCCGCAACTCCCGACCACCTAACCAGGAAGTGGCTGGGAGACAGTGGAGATGGGTAAGATAGAACGGGGTTTAGGGGGCCCCGCTCTAGAGATAGATGCGGGTCACAGAGGTGGGACCCGCATCTATCTGACTTTTGTGACATATTCTGTGCATATGCCATAAAGGTCCTACATGGGAAAACCCTATAAATGCCGCAGTCGCTATTGACCGCAGCATTTAACTAGTTAAACGGCCAGGAACAGTGCCATCACTCTTCCTGGCCGTTAGAGCAGCGTGTCAGCTGTAAAACACAGCTGGCACTTGCAGAGTATGGAGTGGGCTCAGCATGTGAGCCCGCTCGAAACTTCCTCCCCTCCCCACTCCATGATGTGCCGACACATCATGGGTCGGGAAGGGGTTAAGTAAGAAGCGGTCAGGGGGGCCGGCGCTGCCGTGTCCCTTGACTGCTGACTATAAGACCCAGGGACTATTTAGCAAGATTTATTCTTGATAAAAACTGCGTCTTATAGTCCAAAAAATACGGTATGTGTATTATTTTATATTTTTTTCTACACTTTCACAAAAAAAACAACTCCTTTTATGGAAAAAAATTGTTCTATTTTTTTTAATGTGAAGTGTTTTTTAATTACCTTTATTTGACATTAATTGTTTGTTTTTCTCTATATGATGCTATGATCTCTTATATAATGCTTTGGCATACTTAGTAAACCAAAGAATTACTGCCTGTCTGTGTAAAATTGACACGCAATCTATTAGGCCATACATTTCATGCGGCCTAATAAGCATACAGCCATAGCAAGCCTGAGGGCCATTGTTAGACCATTGCCGGCCTGTGGGTGACAAAGGGAGCCCTCTCCCTCTGTAAAGCTCTTAGCTGAGACTATTGACCGCGGTATCAAAGGGGTAAATGGCCAGTTATCCGATCATCAGACGGTGGAGCACACAGTCTTCCCGTAGCAGGCATATTCCGATGCGCTGTAAAAAGGTTGATGCATCGGAATAAGGACTCTGTGTGACCGTCAAGAAAGGTGTATTGGAGGTCCCTAAGGGGATATATTAAGACTGCAAGAAAAGTGTTTGGCACTAAAACTCTCCTGCTTCGTTTTATGTTTCTCCGTGATATCCCTGCAGGGCCTTCCACCATCCACACCACACTCTTGAATACTCCCCAGGTAAGCGACGCACACGCAGCTGGCTGTCCACATGATGTAAAACTAAAACATGACTCATCAGACCAGGCCAACTTCTTCCATTACTCGATTGTCCAGTTCTGATGATCACATGCCCATTGTAGGCGCTTTCGGTGGTGGACTGGGGTTAGCATGGTTACTCTGACCAGTCTACATCTACGCAGTCCCTTAGGTAGTAACCACTGCATACCGGGAACACTCCACAAGACCGTCCGTTTTGGAAACGCTGTGACGAGTCGTCTAGACATCACAATTTGTCCGTTGTCACAGTCGCTCAATTTCTTACACTTTACCATTTCTCCTGCTTCCAACATCAACTTTAAGAACTGACTGGTCACTTGGTGCCTAATATCCCCCCCCCCCTTGTCAGACGCCATTGTACCAGATCATCGATGTTATTCACTTTACCCTGCACTGGTTTTAATTCTATAGCTGAACGGTGTATTTAACTCACAGAGCATTGTCTTAACATAAAACCTAAAACCCCTTTAAAAAATTAAGTGAATCCCAAGAAGATTAGCAAAATTGGGGTTACAGTGTGGAGCAAAGTCGGCATATGTATTAGGGTGATCTTATTACGCCCACATCAGTAACTGTAAAAGATGCAGTACAGTTATGGATCTGTTAATGCAGGGGGAGCTGTGGCCAGCCACACATTTCCCCTGCAGTACCTCTGCAGGCAGAATGTAGTATTACATGTTGGCCATTCAAATGCATGGCTATCTATGTAATACATGGATAAGCCATGTCCACCAGAGCGAGAGCCACTCTTTGTTAGATGTTTTGGCTAATGGATGGAGATAGGGTCCCCCCACTCCCCTCTATGATGTCCTTATGCCCTAACAGAACATGGGAAGGGTTGTTTTTAATCTCATTGTCATGCTTGAAGTCAGGAAGGACAATTGTTGACTACCTTACAAGGAATTTTTTTTGTCTTCTGGATCAACACTAAATTATAATAGGTTGTATTAGAAGGATGTCTATATAACTCAATAGATGCAGGAAAGGTATATACTTACCCTTATTGTGTGATAGGATCTTTTCACATTTTGAACCATTAATATTTAGGCCTCCTTTAATTCCTTCAGCCGCCAGATTAACACCAATATTATATCCAAGACATGTTTTCACTTCTGTATTTGTGATTTCTGTAATGTAATTAATAGATAGTTAGGGTCCAGATTTCAAGACAATATGACAGATGACATCTGTGTGATCATATTCCATGATTCTTTACTGTATTAATACTATATACAACTTTACTTGGTCAAAAAGTGAGTGAGATTCTCCAGCCAAGAAAAAGATAAATCATACTCCCCGGAAAAAGGGGAGCTCTCTGGGAAGTGTAGGCCATATTCCCGGGCGCCACATCCTCATTGTTGGAGGACTTCAGGAGCGGGGAGAGGTGAGTATGTGCACTTCTGGTCTGAGGTCTGTACTACTTAAGGGTCTGAATTTAGAGAGTCTGGTCTGGGGTCTGTATTATTTCAAAGGTTTGGTCTTTAGTTTTGTATTCATTTTGGGATGTAATAAAGGCGGGTCATATGCACTGTTTTTTTATTCAAGTGCTGTAGATAGTGTCTGCTATAGAGCCCCCTGTAGATAGTGCTCCCTTATACCCCACCCTTGTATATAGTGTCCCACAAATAGCTCCCCCTATAGTGCTCTACAGATAGCCCAACCCTGTATATAGCCCCCCTGTAGATATAGCCCAGCCCTATATATAGTGCTCCACGTATAGCCCAACCCTGTATATAGCACCCCTGTAGATATAGCGCATCCCTGTATATAGTGCTGCACAGATAGCCCACCCCTGTATATAGCCCCCCTGTAGATATAGCCCACCCCTGTATATAGTGCTCCACATATAGTCCACCCCTGTATATAGTGCTCCACATATAGTCCACCCCTGTATATAGCCCCCTGTAGATATAGCCCACCCCTGTATATAGTGCTCCATAGATCGCCCACCCCAGTATATAGCCCCCCTGTAGATATAGCCCACCCCTGTATATGGTGCTCCATAGATAGCCCACCTCAGTATATAGCCCCCCTGTAGATAGACACCCCCGTAGATAAAGCCCCCCGCGTGTAGATAAAGCCCCCCGTAGATAAAGTCCCCCCGTGAAGATAAAGACCCCCCCGTGTAGATAAAGCCCCCCCCCGTAGATAAAGTCCCCCCGTAGATAAAGTCCCCCCCATAGATAAAGTCCCCCTGTAGATAAAGTCCCCCCATAGATAAAGTCCCCCTTGTAGATAAAGGCCCCCCCCCCCCCGTAGATACAGCCACACACTATTTTATTACAATTTAAAAAAAACAACTTTTCAAACTCACCTTAATCCCGTTCCCACGCCGGCGGGCAGCAATGGAGACCTGCTCTCTTCTGCGCAGGTCTCCTGGGGGTTGAACGAAGCGTCTATGAAAGGCGCTGATTGGCTGGGCAGGATGACTTTGCCTATCATTCAGCGCCTTTCAGCGACGGAAGCTTCACTGGTACAAAAGCTACCAGTCGCTTCACTGGTACAAAAGCGCTGAATAGCCGGGCACGGAACGTACCTGGCCATTCATTGCTTCTAATTGTACCTGTGTCCTATAGACACAGGTACAATTATAGTGCAGGAGGAGGTGGCGCTGGCGCCCCCCTCTAAGTTGCGCCCGGGGCACATGCCCCGCCTGCCCCCCCTAGCTACGCCCCTGACCCCTGGTATCATCCGCCATGTCTGGCTCAACCTGCCACGCCTGCTGTTATACGCCATGTCTGGTGTCATCTCCCACCCCTGTTTCAGGGCCAGAATTAGGATAGATGGCGCCCTGTGCGAAATTATCTTTCAGTGCCACACCCCATCATAAAAAAAAATGGCCCATATAAAACAGTATAATGCCCTATATAGTGCCCCACACAGTATAATGGCCCTTTAGTGCCCCCCATACAGTATAATAATAATAATAATAATAATAATAATAATAATAATTATAATAATAATATTTAATAATATAATATAACCCCTTCAAGGACACAGTATTTTGTTCTCTAATTGGGCCCACACAGTATTTCCCCCCCTATGTGCCACACACAGTATATTGCCCCCTGTACTACCCCTACACAGTATAATGTCTGCTTAGTGGCCCCCACACAGTATAATGCCCCCCTTCCCTGGCTGCCACACACAGCCCCCTTGTAGATAGTGCCCCCTGTAGATTGTGCCATACAGCCTCCCTGTAGACCGTGCCATACATCCCCACCTCCCCCTTGTAGATCGTGCCATACAGCCCCCCACCTCCCCCTTGTAGACAGTGCCCCCAAACATAAAAAATTGTACTCAGCTAGGCCCCATTCCCATGACGAACTGAGCTGCTCCATGACGGGATCCTTGCGTAGGCCGGCGTGATCCTGTAGCCCAGTACAGTTTCCCAAACTTTCGGACTCGAGGCACTACTGGAAAAATAAAATTTCCTCAGGGCACCCCTACCAAATTTTTTTTGAGAAAGGCAGAAAAAACAAGCACTGCACTCTTAGGGTATGATCACACAGCGTTTTTTGTATGGCAAAAAAAATCTGCCTCAAAATTCCTTCAGGAATTTTGAAGAAGATTGTAAATTGACAGCGTGGTTTGATCTTTCTTTTTGCGTTTTTTTAAGCCATAGAAGCTAATGCAAAAGACGCAGGCAAAAAAGCACTCCAAACGGGTGCCGCGGGTATTTTCTGCCTCCTATTAATTTCAATTGGAGCTCAGAGGTGAAAACCACTTGAAGAACATCAGCCCCCCACTCACAGTAAAATAACCATCAGTCCACCACTCACAGTAAAATGACCATCAGCCCCCCACTCACAGTAAAATGACCATCAGCCCTCCACTCACTGTAAACTGACCATCAGCCCACCACTCACAGATTCCCCTTGTAGGTAGTGCCACAAAGCCCCCTGTAGATAGTGACACAGCCCCTTGTAGCTAGTGCCACACAGCCCCCGGTAGGTAGTGCCGCACAGCCCCTTTGTAGGTAGTGCCACACAGCCCCTTGTAGGTACTGCCACACAGCCCCCTGTAGGTAGTGCCACACAGCCCCCTTGCAGGTAGTGTCACACAGCACCCTGTAGGTAGTGCCACTCCACACAGCCCCTTGTAGGTATTGCAACACAGCCCCCTGGTGGGTAGTGCCACACAGCCCCCTTGTAGGTAGTGCCACACATCCCTCTTGTAGTTAGTGCTACACAGCCCCCTTGTAGGTAGTGTCACACAGTCCCCTTGTAGGTAGTGCCCCACAGCCCACAACCCACTTGTAGATAGCACCCCCCTTCGTGTAGATAGCGCCACTGTAGCTCCCTGAAGGAGCAGAATCCCCCTGTGGCCGGGGATTCCGCACCTGTGGCGCTACCCTTGATGTCCCTGTCCATATATGGATAGGGACATCAGGGGCAACTCCTGAAGCGGAATCCCTGTCCACAGCGTTGCTGACACTGTGACCGGGGATTCCACTCTAGGAGAAGACCCTGTTGTCTTTGTCCATTTATGGACAGTGACGTCACTGGCTTCTCCTGGAGTGGAATCCCGGTCACAGAGTCGGCAATGCTGTGGACGGGAATTCCGCTTCAGGAGGTGCCCCTGATGTCACTGCCCATATATGGACAGAGACATAAAGCGCTCAGTCCAGGAGCGGAATCCCTGGCCACAGACGGATTCCACTCCTTCAGGGAGCTACAGTGGAGCTAGTAGATAGCAGAGCAGGAAGGTACCTCCCTGCTCTGCTATAGTGGCGTTGCTACTGGGTGCCCTCAAGCCCGGTGTCGCCGCTAGCAGCCGCTATGGCTGCTACAGCGGTAGCGACGCCACTGAGTGAAGAAGCGCCCGGGTGGAGAGGCGGCTGCTGAGTCGCCGGGCCCGGGCACTCCTGAAACAAGCAGGGGAAGGGAGCCAGCGCAGTGCCCCCTTCCACCTGCTGGAGTGATGCTCCCTGTTCGATGGCACAGGTCGCACACAACTAAGGCCGGCCCTGCCTGGTATCATCCGCCACGTCTGGCGCAACCAGACACATCTAGCCCAATCCGTGCCGGAGCCTCTCCCACTGTCTGGACTATCTCAGGTACCCTTGTGCTACAAACTTTTTGTATAGACTTTGAATAGACTGTGACATGGCCAGATGGAGCGGCCTAGTGGGTCCACATACCCCTAGATCGTGACAGTACGCTCAGGCCATGGAACCCGCTGGCCAATCTAAGATCACAGTTCAGTTGATACAAACAGATATGCATGACCTACATGCAGGATCAACTCTTCGTGGCTGTAAACTCCACCATCGCCCGACAGGATCTACCCACTGCTCCTCTTCCGAATGCTGCTGCCATTCCACTACCCGTCACTTCTCCTGTTTGTTCCGGATCCACAGTTTAGTTGCCTCTTCCTCCCCGCTATGACGGTGACCCTAGAGCCTGTAGAGGTTTCGTCAACCAATGTTTCATTCATTTTAGGCTACAAGCTCATCTCTTCACCTCTGATGAGGCCAAGGTATCGTTCATCATATCCCTTCTCGCTGGCAAGGCCCTGGCATGGGCGAATCCCATCTTGGAATGTGAGGGACCTGAATTCTCGGACCTAGCTTTATTCCTACAGACTTTTCGTACTGTGTTCGAGGAGCCAGGTTGAACATCCTCTGCAGCGGCCACTCTGCTAACCCTCAAGCAAGGAGGGTCCACAGTAGGAGAGTAAGCTATCTCCTTCTGTACCCTAGCAGCAGAGTTGGCATGGAACAATGAGGCGTTGGTGGCGACCTTTTGTCAGGGACTGTCCTCGCACATCAAAGACGAGATCTTCCTTCTACCCTGGATGCTCTTATCCTGTTGGCTACCCGGGTTGACATGAAGATACAGGAACGTGCTCAGGAGTTTCAGCGGGAGAGACTTTTCCACAGACTGGCACCCTCTTTCCAGAGACCACTAATATCTCCTCCTGTTGCCCTACCTGAGGAACCTATGCAGGTAGACAGAATCAAACTGTCCAAGCAGGAGAAACCGCACAGACGCTCTTCAGGTCTGTGTCTGTATTGCAGCCGTAAAGGCCATTTCGTGCGCCAATGTCCACAAAAGCCGGGAAACTCCAGCACCTAGAGTTGGTTGGAGAGACAACCCTAGGTGGGACGACGCCAAGTGTCAAAGCCTCCCCCAAGTTATCCATTCCTGTGACCATCATCTCTGGTGAGACATCACACTCCTCCTCAGCCTATCTGGACTCTGGAGCAGCTGCAAATTTTATTTAGCAGGATCTAGTGGATCGCCTACATCTACCCACAGTTCTTCTGGGGAGACCCCTGGTGGTTGCCTCTGTGAATAGACTACCTTTGCCTGATCCTGTTGTATCCATCACTAAACCACTGACATTGCAAATCGGAGTACTTTACTCGGAACAGATTACATTCCTCGTTCTACATATAACGATCAACCCTGTCCTGCTGGGCCTGCCTTGACATCGTCTACATGCTCCAGTTCTCGACTAGAGTTTTCGAGAGGTCCTCCAATTGGGGGCCCAAATGCCTTGCCCACTGCCTGCCACAGTTTCGTCCTGTTTTGCCTCCACTGCCTCAGTCACTCTACGATCTACCGTCACATTATGCTATTTTTGCGGACATCTTCTGTAAGAGTAGGCAGAGACTCTTCCTCCACATCGCATCTACGATTGCCCTGTTGAATTACTTCCTGACGCCTCGCCACCTTGAGGTCGACTTTATCCTCTCTCCCTGCCATAGACCCTAGCCATGTCTGCCTACGTTAAGGAGAACCTCGAGAGAGGGTTCATCCGGAAGTCATCCTCTCCGGCCAGAGCCGGATTCTTCTTCGTGAAGAAGAAGGACGGATCTCTTCGTCCATGTATCGACTGCCGGGGCCTGAACCAAATTACGGTTAAGAATAAGTATCCCCTGTCGCTTATCTCAGAACTTTTTGATAGAATTAATGGGGCCAAGGTGCTCACAAAGCTGGATCTACGCAGAGCTTATAACTTGATCCCTATCCGCAAAGGTGACGAGTGGAAAACCACATTTAACATTCGAGACGGCCATCACAATACCTTGTGATGCCCTTTGGACTATGTAACGCTCCAGGTGTGTTCCAGGAATTTGTAAATTACATTTTCCGAGACCTACTGTATGTCTGTGTGGTGGTCTATCTGGACGACATCCTGATTTACTCAACGTGATTTGATGACACATCGGAAGCACGTTCGCCAAGTTCTCTCGTGGTTAAGGGGGAATTGCCTATGTGCTAAATTAGAAAAATGTGTGTTCGAGAGCAACTCTCTGCCCATCCATGCCTACATCGTATCTGACCGTGGTCTCAAGATGGATTCAGAGAAGGTGAGATTCGTCTTAGAATGGCCACGACCGCAGGGTCTTCGTTCCATACAATGATTTCTGGGATTTGCAAACTTCTATTGGCAATTCATCCAGAACTTCTCATCTCTGACTGCTCCAATCTTGGCCCTCACCATTGAAGGCGGTGAACTCCAAGATTTGGTCTCCAGAGGCAGAATCAGCGTTTACTGATCTCAATAGCGCTTTCACCTCAGCATCTGTTCTCCATCACCCTGATGCTTCTCGGCAGTTCTTTCTGGAGGTGGACGCCTCTTCCGTAGGTGCGGGAGCACTACTATGCCAAAAGAACTCCAAAGGCAAGATGGTGGCTTGTGGCTTCTTCTCAAAATTATTTTCCCCAGCAGAATGCAACTATTCCATCGGGGATCGGGATTTGTTGGCTGTCAAGTTGGCCTTAGAGGAGTGGAGACACTTGCTGAATGGTGCTATCCATCCTATTATCATCTATACAGACCACAAAAACCTCACGTACCTACAATCGGCTCAACAGTTAAATCCACGCCAAGCCAGATGGTCGTTGTTCTTCGCCCGATTTCAGTTTTTGCTTTACTTCCGTCCTGCAGACAAGAATGTGAAGGCTGACGCCCTGTCTCGCTCCTTCGAAACCAATGACTCAGAGGAGACTCCTCAATAAATTATTGATCTTCCTGGGAGTATTGCTGCTAACCCTCGGCAAATTAGAGATATTCCTCCTGGAAAGACTTTTGTCTGTCTTGCTGACAGGAAGAAAATTCTCCGCTGGGGACACAACTCTAAACTAGCTGGGCACTCTGGTGTCCGTAAGACACAGGACTTGATAGCTCGTCACTATTGGTGGCCCACTCTACCTGGAGATGTTGCGGACTTTGTCTCCTCATGTATGAACTGTGCCTCGAACAAATCTACCCGCACCACACCTGCTGGCCTGCTACTACCCCTGCCTGTTCCTGATGCCCCTTGGCAGCATATCGCTATGGACTTTATCACTGACCTTCCTCCTTCAGCTGGATGTACTACGATCTGGGTAGTAGTGGATCATTTCTCTAAAATAGCACATTTTATTCCACTGACTGGCCTCCTGCCTGCTCCTCGTCTGGCAAATTTCTTTATTCTGCACGTCTTCCGGCTACACAGACTTTCTCTGCATATTGTCTAAGACTGGGGTGTACAGTTTACATCCAAGTTCTGGAGAGCCCTGTGCAACTTGTTAGATGTAAAACTGGACTTATCTTCTGCCTATCACCCACAGTCCAATGTTCAAGTGGAGAGGAACAATCAAATTTTGGAGAACTATCTCCGTCATTTCTTTTCAGCCCAACACGGCAATTGGGTACAACTTCTGCTTTGGGTGGAATTCTCGTACAACAATCACACAAGTGAGTATACTGCCTCGTCTCCTTTCAACATTGTGTACAGTCAGCACCCTCGAGTTCCTCTTCCTGTGCCAGCCATGACTCAAGTACCGGCAGAAAATTATTTCATTTATTCACATCTGGCAGCAAACTAAGTCTGCGATCCTCCTGGCAGTGGACCGCATGAAAAAGCATGCTGATAAAAGAAGAAAAGTTCCTCCTCAGTTCTGGCTATCCTCAAGTAACATTTGTTTGAAGGTGCCCTCATACAAATCTTCTCCCTGGTTCCTTGGGCCCTTTGAAATAATACAACAGATAAACCCTGTCTCCTATGAGCTTTGGCTGCCTTCTACCCTCAGATTCCCCAACTCCTTTCATGTGTTCCTCCTGAAACCTGTGGTCCTGAACCGCTACAGTAAAAATCCTAGTCCTGCAGCTGCTCCCAGCGGTTCATCTGATGTGTTTGAGGTGAAGGATATCCTGGACTGCAAGTGGGTAGGAGGAAGGACTTTATATTTGGTGGACTGGAGAGGATTTGGTCCTGAGGAGAGGTCCTGGGAACCAGTGGAGAACCTTAATGCCCCTACCCTCATTAAAAAGTTCCTCTTTCACTCTGGACCCAAGATGAGGGGGTGTAAGGGGGGGGGGGTACTGTAATGGCCGCGAAGGTTGCGTTGACTCTGGACTTGATATAACACAGTGGACCAACATTGTTGCTCAGTGGTCCAAAGTCCTGTTTTCAGATGAAAGTAAATTTTGCATTTCATTTGGAAATCAAGGTCCCATAGTCTGTAGGAAGAGTGGAGAGGCATTAATCCAACTTGCTTGCAATCCAGTGTAAAGTTTCCACAGTCAGTGCTGGTTTGGGGAGCCATGTCATCTGCTGGTGTTGGTCCACTGTGTTATATCAACGCAGCCGTCTACCAGGAAATTTTAGAGCACTTCATGCTTCCCTCTGCTGACAAGCTTTATGGAGATGCTGATTTCGTTTTCCAGCAGGACTTGGCACCTGCCCACGCTGCCAAACGTAACAATACCTGTGTCATGGCGCGTGGTGTGGACCCACTGGGTCGTACCGCATAGCGTGGTAGCAGCTGGCCAACTAGGTACAAAACAATGTCTATAGTCCAGAACGGGTACCTGAAGCAATGTAGACAGTAGCGGGGACACAACTTGACTTTCAGAGTAGATGGTCAGTAGATGTAGCGGAAGACATGACTTGACTTTCACAGTAGTTGGCTAGTAGATGCAGCGTAAAACACGACTTGACTCTCACTATAGATACGATAGCACGGGATACAGGGTACTGGCAGCAGGAACGGGTAACACTGGGAACTGGAAAACACTGGGAGACCATTTGCAAGACAAACTTAGGTATACAACAACGCTCAGGCAAGGATCAAGTGGGCAGAGCCCTTTTTATAGTCCAGCAGCAATTTGGGCTAACTATTGAATGATGACAGCTGGACGCGTACTGGCCCTTTAAGGACGTGCACGCGCGCCCTGCGGTAAATAGTCAGAGAACCCGTAAGTTGTCGCCTGGAAGGAAGATATCGCCGAGAACACAGATATCTATGGCCGGGGTCGTCAGAGGGTAAGTCTGAACGACGGCCCTCGGCCATAGATGTTACAACCTGGTTTAATAATCACATTATCACTCTGCTTGATTGGCCAGCAAACTCACCTGACCTAAACCCCATATTGAATCTATGGGGTATTGTCAAGAGGAAGATGAGAGACACCAGACCCAACAATGCAGACGAGCTGAAGGCCGCTATCATAGCAACCTGGGCTTCCATAACACCTCAGCAGTGCCACAGGCTGATCGCCTCCATGCCACGCCGCATTGATAACACCTCAGCAGTGGCACAGGCTGATCGCCTCCATGCCACGCCACATTGATGCAGTAATTCATGCAAAAGCAGCAACGACCAAGTACTGAGGGCAGATACTGGACATGCTTTTCAGTAGGACAACATTTTGGTATTAAAAATCATTTTTGAAATTGGGCTTATATAATATTCTAATTTGGTGGCAGGGAATGGGTATGGAGGTTTAGCAATACTCCTACCATATATTTGCTGTCTATTACTGCCATATTAATCTGATTTTTGTACATAATATTTGCAATTGGAGATCCTCTTTAGGTGTCTGATTAAATGGAATGTATCATGTATGTGATTTTAGTCTTAAATAGAAGTATGTAGAAGAAAAATAAATAATGTGGCCCTGGTGGCAGCAATATTGGAGGCACAGACTTCCTTTCCCTTTTTGTCTGTATAGACCAGGCGTCTCAAACTCGGCCGGGTAAGTGGGCCACATGTAGAAAAAATGTGAATTTGACGGGCCGCATTACTTTCAAATTTGATAATTAACAATAATTTTGTAATGTATTTAGTTATTTGAACTACTATAACACTATATTACTATAATACTAATACTACATTACTATAATACTAATACTACATTACTATAACAATACTACATTACTATAATACTACATTACTATAATAATAGTGCTAGGTTTAAACTTACCGGAAATTTGCGAGATTTCTCCACGTGCTTATATCAACAATCCAGTTTTACAGTTTGTGTCGCTAAATGCAGTCCGGCGGCTCAGTTGGCAGCGTTTGGCAGACACACAAATGTCAAAATTAGGCAGCCCCTTTTTAGATTGTGCCACAGCGCCCTCTGTAGATACTGCCACAGTGCCTTCTGTAGATACTGCCACAGTGCCCTCTGTAGATACTGCCACAGTGCCCTCTGTAGATACTGCCCAGTGCCCTTTGTAGATACTGCCACAGTGCCCTCTGTAGATACTGCCACAGTGCCCTCTGTAGATACTGCCACACACACCCCTTCAAGATAATGCCACACCCCCCCCCCAGTAGATTGGTCCATTGGGGATCCCTCTAGGAGTGGAATCCCCAGTCAGAGCGTTGCCGACGCTTTGGCCAGGGATTCCTCTGCTGGAGGAGCCCCTGATGTCACTATTCATACAACGTGACGTCAGGGGATCCTCCTGGACCGGAATGTGATGTCAGGGGCAACCCCAGGCCCGGTGTCCCAGAGCAGAGCACTAGTATAGGCTCTGCTGCGGAACTCTGGGGAAGCAACTGACATCAGTGTCCATATATGGATAGTAATGTCAGTGGCTTGCCCAGAGCTGGAGTCCCAGAGCAGAGCCGCTTCTAGCACCCTGCCTGGGATTCCAGCTCTGCTCCTGACATCAATGTTCATATATGGACAGAGATGTCAGGGGCAAACCCAGAGCTGGAGTCCCGGGCAGAGCGCTACTAGTGCTCCTACTGGGACTCCAGCTGTGCTCCTGACATCACTGTCCAGCTCTGGGGAAGCCCTAGACATCGCTGTCCATATGTGGACAGCGATGTCAGGGGATTCCAGAGTCCCGGAGCAGAGCCTATGCTAGCGCTCTGCCCGAGACTCTGCTCTGGCGTAGACCCTGACAAAACTGTCCATATATGGACAGCGATGTCAGGGATTTCCACAGAGTCCCGGAGCAGAACCTATACTAGCGCTCTGCCCGGGACTCAGGCTCTGGGGAAGCCCCAGATATCGCGTGTCCATTCATGGACAGTGATGTCAGGGGATTCCACAGAGTCCCGGAGCAGAGCCGATACTAGCGCTCTGCCCGGGACTCCGCTCTGGGGAAAGACCCTGACAAAACTGTCCATATATGGACAGCGATGTCAGGGATTTCCACAAAGTCCCGGAGCAGAACCTATACTAGCGCTCTGCCCGGGACTCAGGCTCTGGGTAAGCCCCAGACATCGCGTGTCCATTCATGGACAGCGATATCGGGGGAATTCCAGGAGTCCCGGAGCAGAGCCTATGCTAGCGCTCTGCTTACGACTCCCTTCTGGGGAAGACCCTGACATCGCGTGTCCATTCATGGACAGCGCTGTCAGGGATTTCACAGAGTACCAGAGCAGAGCCGATACTAGCGCCTCTGTGTCCCGCGGGCCGCAGATGACAGCCTCAGGGGCCGCTTGCGGCCCGCGGGCCGCGTGCTTGAGGCCCCTGGTATAGTCAGTGCATTAGAATGTGTATGCTTTATTGCAGCTGCCAGGTATGTTCACACGGCCTATTTTCAGCGTTTTTCGGGCCGTAAACGTCAGAAAAACGGCAGAGAAATCGGAAGCAGAACGCCTTCAAACATCTGCCCATTGATTTCAATGGGAAAACGGCATTCTGTTCCGATGGAGCGTTTTTTGCGGAGTTTTTTTACGCGTAAAAAAAAAGGCCGCGAAAAAGAAGTGCAGGACACTTCTTGGGACGTTTTTGGAGCGGTTTTCCATAGACTCTATTGAAAAAAGGTCCAAAAGCGGCCGTAAAAAAACGCAGCGAAAAACACAGCGAAAATCGCGAGTGGCACAAAAAACGTCTGAAAATCAGGAGCTGTTTTCTCTTGAAAACAACTCTGTATTTTGAGACGTTTTTGACTCTGCGTGTGAACATACCCTTACAGTCTCCAGAAAGTGAGAGTACAGCCCCTCCACCAGAGACCAGGGAATGACAGGGAAGTTGTATACAGAGCCTTATCTGTGTGTGTATAGTGCATAATGTTACTATCCTGCCTTATTTAGGCCTCCAGCAGTACAATAGACTGTCATAAGAAAAAATATGTACACCTTTTTTTTTATTTACTGAGTTGAATTTTATTAATTTTCTAAGCTCAGTTCCGATGAAATAAAAATAGATCCACTTTGACTTAATCAGAACTGAGCTTAGAAGTTCACTCAGGAGCACACAGGAGCCGCTGTTAGCTGAGCCGTCAGTGCAGCTCACTGATGGATTTGGCTCAGAACGTCTATCCGCAGCTTCTATGTTCTGTGATTCAAAAATTTGAATTTCTTTTTAAATAAAAGTCAATTACAAAAATTATTTTAATCATCAAATAAAGGCATTTCAATATATAAAAAAATGACCCCAAATTCACCCACCAATAATAACAACAATATGACTCTGCTCATCTTGTCCCAGTCTATAGAGCAAAGCTGACAAGTGAGCTGCTAAAAAAAGGAAACGTCAGCCTATTATGTCTGATTTAGTGACCAGTGTATGAATTGAATAGTCAAACAAAAAAATGATTACCAACATTTTTTAGATAAATATGTTGATCATAAAAACCTGATTTAAATAATATTACATTTGCTCATGATACGTCCCATTTAAACAGCAGGACACTGATTGCCCAAAGTGAACAAACTAGTAAAGAAGAAACATAGGAACCTGCCGTCTTTGGCTCTTCCAATCAGGATAAAATACTCACCATTACTATGTAATAAAGCAGTGTCCAAGATGTACACCAGGTCATATTTTCCGCCAACATTTCCAGATACAGTGTAATGAGTGCCGTACATTTCCAGGAGGGAAAAATATTCTGCTTTGTCATAGAAAGATGGTAAACTCTTAATGTCTTCAATAAAAGTGTTAGATAACATGAAACTCCTTGTTCTCATCTGGAAAGTTGCCAACTGGACGGTTCCTGAAATTCTCATAAATTCTTTATTCTGCAGAAGAGAAGACATATAACTGGGTTATTAATAAATCACATATGTAACTAATGGGAATGATTGATCCTGAAGACAACGTATTTAAAAAAATAAATAAAAATAAGCCGATAAGGAGATCATCTGAACTCCATGAGTCCGGAATTTGTAGCCGCATCTGGCTATACATTAAATGTCATCCATTCAAATCAATGGTCATCCATATAATACATGGAAGAACTGGGGCCATCAGAGCAGGATCCCCTCTTATAGTTCTGCCTCATAGAGAGAAGACTCCCGTTTACTATGTCCATATGATCTAATACAGGGGCTCTCAATGAGACAACAGTTTTGTTGTTACTACATTTCACAGTTCATATTCTTCTCTTATGGTTGTGAAGGGACAGGAAGCTGGAACAAGTGATTTTAAAGGAATACTCCAGAAAATATTGATCCACTGTGTTATGCCTAGCGCAGGTCCTAAAGAGGTGGAGCATGACACAGGGATTCACTCTTAAATTGTTTTTTTTTTAAAATCCCAGAGTCAGGCCTTGCCCAAGGAATTACTCAGTGGATACGTTGCCAAAAGAATTAAGCATTGCATAACTATATGTTAGTTAGATGATTACAATGCTGTGGGATTGACAGGAGGACTTCCAAAGAGTGACAAGGGGAAGGCTGCAGAGGAGAAGGAGGACACACAAGGAGGAATAATGGGAAGGCTGCCGAGGAGGGCACTAAGGGAGAGAGAATGGGAAGGCTGCAAATGAGGACATCCTAGGAAGGGAAGACTGCAGAGGAGAGCACCCATAAAGGGACAAAGGGAAGGCTGCATAGGACACCCCTGGAGGAGAAGGACAACCAGGGAGAAATAAGGGGAAGAGTGCAGAAGAAGAGGACACCCAGGAGTAATGAGGGGTAGGCTGCAGAGGAGGAAATCCAGGGAGGGAAAAAATGAAGGCTTCAGAAAAGGAGGACACCCAGGGAGGGAAATGGGGAAACTGCAGAGGAGGGACAAGTAGAAGGCTGCAGAGCAGGACATCCCTGGAGGGACAAGTGGAAAACGGCAGAGTAGGAGGACACCCAGGCAGGGATAAGGGGAAGGCTACAGAGAAGGAATAAACCCAGGGCGGGACAAGGGAAAGGTGCAGAGGAGGACACCCAGGAAGAGTCAAGGAGAAGGTTACAGAGAAGGAGAACACCCAGGGGAGGGGCAAGGGGAAGGCTACAGAGGAGAAGGACATCCAGGAGTGGTAAGAGTAAGGCTGCTGTGGAGGTCATCCAGGGACAAGATGGAGGCTACAGAGGAGGACACCCAGGCACAAGATTGAGGGTGCAAAGGAGGACACCTAGGGAGGGATACGGGGAAGACTGCAACGGAGGATGACACCTAGGGAAGGACAGGAGGAAGGCTGCAGAGGAGGACATCCCTGGAGGGACGAGGGGGCAAATTGCAGAGGGCACCCAGTGAGAGAAAAGAGGAAGGCTACAGAGAAGGAAACCCAGGGAGGGACTTTGGGAAGGCTACAAAGGAGAAGGACACCCAGGGGAGGACATGGGGAATGCTGCAAAGGAGAAGGAAACGCAGGGAGGGACACGAGGAAGACTGGAGAGGAGGACACCCAGGGATGGGCAAGGGGAAGGCTACAGAGAGGAAGGTCAGGAGTGATAAGAGTAAGGCTGAAGAGGAGGACAACCATGATGGTACAAGAGGAAGTCTGCAGAGGAGGACAACCCGGAGGGACAAGGAGAAGACTTCAGGGGAGGAGAACTCCCAGGGATGGACAAGGGGAAGACTACAGAGGAGGACACCCAGGGAGAGACAAAGGGAAGGCTACAGAGGAGGAGGACACACATGAAGGGACAAGGCGAACAATGCAGAGGAGGCGGGCACCCAGGGGGCACTAGATGTTGTAATAAGCACACCACAATTTTATGCTTTATTTTGCAAGAGCAGGCAAACACTATAACCCCATGACTGTAGGTGTGGCCTGCATGATGGGCGGAGTATAAGACACCAGACAATCTGTGCCTACCGGCTCCTGAGATGTAAATCCCGGGTTTATTGGTTTTACCTCTATGTTTGATAATTCCTTCAGTTTAGAAAGCGTTGCATTATTAGATTGTTTCACTCCAATTGAAACATTCACTAGATCGGCTTTCAGTTCCGTTGGTGTCAGTTTTAAGGACAACGAAGCTTCAAAATGTTCTGTTTTTTCTTTGATAATTTTAGACAGCAGCTCCATAGAGTTTTTAAAGGTCTCTGTAGTAAAGGATTTGTCAGCTTTTGTCTGTGAATAGGAATAAGAAAACATAAAAATACATTAAAAAATATGAAATTAATTTAATCTAATAATCCAAAAATTCTGATACAGAACTGCATGATAATATAAATTTGCCCAAAATACAGACCAGAAGACTGAACAGGGAGATTTATCTGATTAAAAAACAAAATAGCATATCTTGTTCTAATATTTTATTCTGGCCTGTTTTACCCGAGTTTCCTTTCCCTTTGACATAAATTTTCTATACATTTCGACAATCGAGAATCCACAACATATGAGATTCCGGCACCCATAAGGTCCCGTTAATCCCATTGAAGGAATTTTTCCGTTTACCCCTTAGCGCTGCAGCCAGTTTTAGGGTATGTTCACACGTGCTATTTTCAGCCGTTTTTCGGGCTTTAAATGTTCTGAAAAACGGCTGAAAAATCGGAAGAAGAATGCCTACAAACATCTGCCCATTGATTTCAATAGGAAATACGGCGTTCTGTTCCGACTGGTCATTTTTTTACGCCTCATTTTCAAAAGTTTTTTGTTAAGAGTGTGAACATACCCTTAGCCTTCATCACGGGATGTTACTATTTGTGTTATTCATCCCTGCCTTCCGAAAGACTTGACTTTTTTGTTTTTCTGTTGACACAGCTGTATAACAAGTTATTGTATAAGAGTATGTTCACACGTAGTCAACAAAAACGTCTGAAAATCCAGAGCTGTTTTCAAGGGAAAACAGACCCAGCTGTCAAACGACGATGCGTAAATAACAGGTTGTCTGCACAGTACGTCGGCAAACCCATTCAAACGCCTCGTATACGTCTGAAATTTGGCCGTGTGAACATAACCTAAGAGTTGTATTCTTTAATGGCACCATTTTGGGTACAGATAATGTATTTAAAAACAATTTCTTAATTTTTTTTGGGAGGGGATGGAAAAAAACAGCAATTCTGCCATTGAATTTTGGGTTTAGTTTTTACAGCATTCACCACGCGATTTAAATGACATGTTAACTTTATTCTGCGGGTTGTAACGATTACAGTGATACCAAATTGATATATATTTTTAAAATGTTTTACTACTTTTGCACAATAAAAACACTTGTGCCGCTATATTTTGAGAGCCATAACTTTATTAATTTTCTTTCAACGGAGCTGGAGATGTCATGTTTTTTACGAGATGAGTTAAAGTTTTCAATGGTACCATTTTGGAGGAACACACGGTATTACTTTTAATCGCTTTTTATTCCGTTTTATTTGAGGCGGGGTGAAAAAAACCCCAGCAGTTCTGGCATTGTTTTTTTGTTACGGCTTTCACCATACGGGTTAAATAACATAACAATTTTGTAGTTTCCAACATTACAGATGCTGGAAATGACCAATTATGCCAATCATACCAATTATGTATATATATATTTCGCATCATCTAGCCCCCTAGTAAGACAGAAAAAAAAATGTAGAAGAGAGTTAAAAGAAACAAAGAAAGCAAAAAAAAAAATCAAAGCACTAAAATACCCTTTATGCCCCAATAAAAATGTTTTAATATGTGTATATATATATATATATAGATTTTTTTACATATTAAAACATTTTTATTGGGGCATAAAGGGTATTTTAGTGTTTTGATATTTTTTTTTGCTTTCTTTGTTTCGTTTAACTCTCTTCTACATTTTTTTTCTGTCTTACTAGGGGGCTAGACGATGCGATCGAATTGATTGCTCATATAATACACTGTAACCAGAAGTGGTTGTAATTTACCAAGAAGTTGGCACCGTGGGTAAGGTTGGGGTATTGTCAGTATTGATTTGAGCATATGACCTGAGTGGTTTAGAGATGTGCCCAGAGTATTAAAGGGTCGCGTTTAGGGTCAGTTCACACAGAGTTTTTTTGGCTCTGTTTTTGACACAAAAACGACATCAGAATCGGTGCCAAAAATAGTCCAAAATCACCCCCATTGATTAAATGGGAGGCAGAGGCATTTTTTCCCGAGTGGCATGATCTTTTTTTTTGCATTTTTTTTGCCCGCGGTCCTTGCATTAGATTCAATGGCCACAGACCAAAACGCCAAAAGGAGTTTTCCAGGATTAGAAAAACAAGATTGCTTTCCACAGGATAGATGATAAATGTCTGGTTGCTGGGGGTCCAACCTCTGGGACCCCCAGCACTCACGAGAATGCAGGTCTCCGAATTCCCTGTGATATATCCAGTCTAGACAATGCTCTGTGAGCTAAACACATCAGCAGCTGCACACATCTGTCTGGTAGTTTGCTACAATGTATCAGTCTGGGAGGCTATTTCGCTCACAGAGCATTCATTGGACTAGAGACAATTGTAAGCACTTCTCAGCTGAGAACAGGACTAGCTATGTACAGGTTTGCTGTCTCTGAATCCATTCATTCACTGACAGCATACAGAGCTCTTGAAAATGGTGAAGAATTGAAGCACAAAAAATACAATAAAGTTGTAGAACTTCATTATACAGCCATTACCCTTTATTTGCATAAAACTAGAAACCCCCTTTAAGAAGCAGATTATTAAGGGGATCACTCTTCAGTTGGATCCCGTGTGACAGATCTAGTTGGATTTCTTACTTGATAAACAAGAGCAGCGGCGTTCCATGGTACGCGGTAATAGGTCCTCGTATTTCCGTCCCGGACTCTATTACAGACTCCATTAAAATATTCATTGTCGAAAGGATTTCTCCTTGTTTCCATTCCCAAGATATTAACTCTGTATTCAAAGGGAAATATCACAAAAAATTTCAAGAAATTTTTAAGAACCAAATGGGAGAAAATAATGAAAAAACAAACCCTAAAAGGGGCATTGCATATTTTTCTATGATGTATCACTGCGACATTGGTGGGGGTACCTGTCCTAGAATCCCCACCAATGTCCTGAATGAGGGGCCTGTGGTGCTTAAAAAAGCTCCTGGACCCTTATCTACGATGCCGCTCGTCATTGGAAGTAAAATTCAATAACACACCCATCTCCGGCTGTCCTCCCTATCTCCGACAGTTCAACCTCCATATTGCGGCAAACTGGCTTTGGATCTTTGACATCACAGACTTCATCGGAATAATCTCCACAGTCGTTGTCATCATTACACAACAACCTCTGCTTTATGCATCTTCCTGTAAAGACAAAAATATCACATCGCGGTACTACGCTGACATGCACAATTTTACGCAAAACAGGCCATATAACCCCTTAAAGGAGTATTCCCATGTGGAGAACGGAGGTTCCCTCAGTCCTCTCCAGCCTGACCATGTGGCTCTCTCCATTCATTACTATGGGAAACATTGGAAAACAGTAGATCATGCTTGGAGGGACCCGCACCGATCAGACATTTTTGGGAATACCCCTTTACTAAATGGGCATGTGGGCTTCGGGACGTAGCAATTCAGGAGAGCCATAACATTTTTTATTTTTCCGTCAAAGTAGCTGTATGAGAACTTGTTCTTTCATGTGACACAACTTTTACTTTTCATTGGCTACATTTTAAGGCACATCAAAATTTTTAATTCATTTTAATTTATTTTCTGGGGGATAGGTGAACACACTTTTAAACAATAAAAAAGGGTTTTGATTTTTTTTTTTACTTTAGATTTTTTTTTCATTGGATTTTTTTCTACTAGGGAACTTTAACTTGTGGTCCTCTGATCACTTCTACTATACATTGCAATACTCCTGAATTATGCCCTTCTCAAGGAAATGGTAAGTCAATGAGAGATGACAGAAGGCGCCCTCTTCTTCTGTTATACCACTAACATGCTGCGGGTCGCTATAAATCGTGATATCTAAGGAGTTAAACACCCGGGATCGGAGTTATCTCAGATTCCACATAAGGCACAGTGTGGGAAGCACTTCCCTTCCATGACGTAAATGTACAGCACAGTGTGGGAAGGGGTTAAAGGGGTTCTCCGGGCATTTTTTATTGATGGCCTATTCTTAGGATAGGTCATCATATTGAGATCCCAGCACCTCTGACAATCAGCTGCTTGGAGGAGCCGCGGCACTCGTTACTGTGGTTTCTTTAGTGTTTACCAGGCACAGCATAGTCCCATTCACTTGGATGGGACCGTAACTGCAATTCGAGTCTCAGCCACTATGGATGTGTAAGGCACTGAGCCTGTACTAAGAAAAGACTGCAGCGACCCCATCAATCAGCTAATCGGCAGGGGTTTTGGAAGTCTGACCCCACCAATCTGATATTGAATGCCTATCCTAAGGATAGGCCGTCAATAAAAAATGTCTGGAGAATCCCTTTAAAGAGTATATTCAGTTGCCATAGGAGTTGTTGACACCAAGCTTTCTCATGAATGGTCCATTAGCAAGATACATTAGGACAGTGGCCTGCAACCTATGGCTGTCAGGGTATGATAGGTGTTGTAGTCTTGTAACAGCTGGAGAGCCACCGGTTGGAGACCACTCCATTTAATAAACAGTTCCACCAGTTTTACCTGTTTCACACTCAAAGTCATTTCCACAGTCAATCTTTTCTTCCACACAAGGCTTATCTGCTTTGCAACGTTGAACTTCTCCTAAAGAGCTGAGACAGCGAGCCCCACCAAACTGGCCAAATCTTTCAATGCTTCGAGAGCGATACTAAAGAATACAACATACATGTTATATACAATGTCTACATTTGTGTTATGTGGATGTTCTCGTGTCATCTCCTACACCTTCATGAACTTGCGTCCGCTAAGGATCTTCTTCATCTAGATCTAGAAGGGACTACTCTACACTTTTTTTTCGAGACTTGTCCTCAGTTTTTCACAAGTGCAAATATACCATATGTATGACCTGTGCCGCTGCATAGGGCCCAGTGGGTAAGGGGACCCATTGGACCCCTGTTAAAAGCATCTCACATCTTCTTACTGTCTATTATATTGCACGTAAGGGAGGAAGCTTATAAATTTCCTAGGTCACAATGACTGGGGGATTGTTAAAAAGGGTGGGTTGCTCAGAGAGCAATAGGTCCTTGTACTGTTCCTGCACGTGGGCCCTTTGCTGTCTGTGTCCGCCTCTGTTTTTAACAAAGCTTATGGGTTTCATTCTCACTTTTCCTTTCTTTAAAGGGGTTCTTCACTTTGGACAATCCCTACTTGTTAGAAGAGTCCTTTTACAATAAGCTTATTACAAAGTGTCCCTCTACTGGGACCCCCAATGATCAGCTGAGATCCGTGGGGAAACCGGGCAGTAAGTGATCAATTTATCTGCAGTGCCCCCATAGGTAAAATTAAGCATTACACAGTGCCCATTCAAATCAAGCCACCTGACCTTGTTTTCAGCCCATGGTTGGGATCTTCTGATAAATATTTAATGTGTATGGCCAGCTTTAAAATTTAAAGAGCAATTCCACCACAATTAAAAATATATATCACTATTGAATATAATTCCTTGAGATGTCCTCTTGCTTTATTATTAAAAATTATATTAAATCAACATTGGTTGTATCTGTATCTGGGGCAACTAAGTGACCCCCGATATGGCCGCCATTACAGATTCCACTGACTCTTTCCCCAGATACCTAATTGTGAAATCTGCTTAGTTAAAGAGGTTCTCCACTTTGGACAATCATTACTTGTTAGAAGGGTCCCTTAACAATAAGGGTATGTGCACACACACTAATTACGTCCGTAATTGACGGACGTATTTCGGCCGCAAGTCCCGGACCGAACACAGTGCAGGGAGCCGGGCTCCTAGCATCATACTTATGTACGATGCTAGGAGTCCCAGCCCTGCTGCAGGACAACTGTCCCGTAGTATAATCATGTTTTCAGTACGAGACAGTTGTCTTGCAGCCAGGCAGGGACTCCTAGCATCGTACATAACTATGATGCTAGGAGCCCGGCTCCCTGCACTGTGTTCGGTCCGGGACTTGCGGCCGAAATACGTCCGTCAATTACGGACGTAATTAGTGTGTGTGCACATACCCTAAACTGTTATTCTTCTGGGAACCCCAGTGATCAGCTGTAATCTGTGAGGAAACCTGGCAGTAAGTGTTCAATTTCCCTGAAGCGCCACCACAGGGGAAACTAAGCATTACACAGTGCCTATTCATAGAAATGTGTTATCTGTGTAATGCACAACAGGAGAGGTCCTCCAGAGAGAGAGGCGCTCTTTATAACTGCTCTCCACTCTGACCGAGAGATGAGGATCCTGAACAGACCCCATAATTCTCTAATAGGGTGTATGACAATGGGTTTTCTAACCTGGACAACCCCTTTAAATTCATAACATTTTCCTATAACCTACTAGCATCCAATATACTCAACTCCACTTCTCAACTCATTCCCCTCTCTTCTTACTCCCTCCACCCCCCCCCATTCCAATTAATGACCTGTGCCTCAATTGGCTAACAATTGCCCAGAGAACTCTTTCCAACCTACCCCAATATATATTTGGTGGACATCTGAGGGAAGGTGATCGTACTGCAGCATAAACATAATGTTATTCCCCTTTCTATGCATATTGGCCTAATGATTTTTCTGGTCTTCTGGAATAATATGTCTTTTATGCACCATTCAGACATATTATATATTTGGTGGGTTTTGGGGGAGGGTGAAAAAAGATGAGTTGGGCCCTGTTAAATAATGGGCCTCATGTTTGCACATTATTGCCTATTAAATTAAGCCCATTCATTCAATAAAAGTTTTACTGTGCGGGTCCCATGTAGTGATTCTTGGGAGGTCTATGGCAGCTTCTTCCTGTAGACCTCTTAGCTCCCGAATGCTGCTTCAGGTAACTTCCCGATGTAGGCCAGCGTCAGGACGTTGTTTGCAGTGATGGCCGTGAGTAAGGAGGACTACAGGAACGGCGAGAATCTAGTATAATTTAAAGAGGAAATGGGGGACCCGGGAGATTTACCAGCTCTTCCAGAATTCCTGGAGATCTCCCCTTTTCCAGGAGTTGGCAAGTAGTCATAATCTGTCACTATCTTGCGAATATTATCTCCGAGATCACTTCTATCGATTCTAGACTCGTGATGCTTTTAATTATTTTTTAACCCAATCTGCACTGCAGCAACATCATACATATAGTGTATTAGCATTACACCTTTGCAGAGCCTTAATCTTTATTTCCACCTTTGTGTTATCTCCTTTTGTGTATTCCGCAGGTTATGTGAGTTACATAGTATCATAGTTTGTAAGGTTAAAAGAAGACATACATTTATCCAGTTCAGACTATTCTCCTGCAACGTTGATCCAGATGAAGGTAAAACCCCTACTGGGCAGAAGTCAATTTTCCCTCGTCTTAGAAAAAAATTCCTTTTCTTTTGGAACTCTTTCAATGCATTCACCATAATAACTTTCTCTGGCAGAGAGCTCACTGCTCTTACAGTAAAGAATCCTCTTCTATGTTTGTGTAGAAACCTTCTTTCCTACGTAGAGTATGCCCCCTTTTTTTATAGTTACAGTCATGGGTATAAATAATCACGATAGAGATCTCTGTATTGATCTTTGATATATTTATGTCCTTCTTGTGCTCTGGTGCCCAAAATTTGTACAAAATATTCCATGTGTGGTTTTACTAGAGATTTATAAAGTGGTAGAACTATGTTCTCGTCGTGTGCATCTATGCCTCTTTTGATGCACCCAATGATCTAATTTGCCTTGGCAGCAGCTGCCTGGCATTAATTGCTTTTATTAAAAGGGTTTTCCCAATTAAGGACATTTTTTACCTTTCAACAGGATAGTTAACACATGTGTGATCATTAGGACCCCCACCGATCACTATAATGGGGGTTCCAACCCCTGGTCCACTGCACAATTGTAGTGAGGAGGATTTTGAATGAAGCGGTGGTTGGGCATGTTTGCTGTCACTCCATTAACTGTCTATGGGGACTACAGAAACAGCCGAGCGTTATACTTGGCTGTCCATCGTCCCCATAAACATTAAATGGATATACAATATTTTACCTTCTTTTTTGTGCATGAGTCACATTCAGTCCATGTTCCCCAGCTGCTTAGCTGACAGTCGACTGGAGCTGGACCATTAACCTCTCTAGGCCTGTTAAAATAATAAGACATGACTACATATAATAGTCCTTATTACGGAACAATCTTCAAACCATAAATAAGATGCAACATTTTATATTTGACCACTAATAAGTCAACTATTTCAGTGATCTGAAATTAGCACCTATAATACCTTTTGGGCATAAGTATTAGCGCAAGACATAATCCAAACAATAGTAACCCTATATATGTCTCAAACACACAATTTGTGCTACAAAATAGTTGTAGACGTCAGGAGGTGACGAAGGGTGCGAAACGCGCGTCGAGGTGTTTTTTCCTGAGACCAATGACAGCCATCATGCCAGCTACAGATAATTGAGATCATACCATATCCCTGACCAATGTGTGTATAATATCACCATCGGTATATCACTGTATAAGATTGTGGATTGTGTTAGGGGGAATTGAGACAGAGGTATATTATATGCTTTATTTGTTTCTCCTTGTTAACCTGTTGCATATTATGTAATTACTATACCTTTATGGCTATGCTGGCACTTTGCTGATGGTCTTAGAGCTACCATTTTAAGTATGTTTTAATTGTGTATGTATATTTGTGTGGGTTCTGGGGGTTATCCATATTTATGGAATAATAAACTATATATATTTTTGAACAAATACTAGAACTCATTTGTGGCATGAATTGTGTGTTTGAGACATATACAGTGAAGGAAATAAGTATTTGATCCCTTGCTGATTTTGTAAGTCTGACCACTGTCAAAGACATGAACAGTCTAGAATTTTTAGGCTAAGTTAATTTTACCAGTGAGAGATAGATTATATAAAAAAGAAACCAGAAAATCACATTGTCAAAATGATATATATTTATTTGCATTGTGCACAGAGAAATAAGTATTTGATCCCCTACCAACCATTAAGAGTTCAGCCTCCTCCAGACCAGTTACACGCTCCAAATCAACTTGGTGCCTGCATTAAAGACAGCTCTTACATGGTCACCTGTATAAAAGACTCCTGGCCACAGACTCAATTAATCAGTCTGACTCTAACCTCTACAACATGGGCAAGACCAAAGAGCTTTCTAAGGATGTCAGGGACAAGATCATAGACCTGCACAAGGCTGGAATGGGCTACAAAACCATAAGTAAGACGCTGGGTGAGAAGGAGACAACTGTTGGTGCAATAGTAAGAAAATGGAAGACATACAAAATGACTGTCAATCGACATCGATCTGGGGCTTCATGCAAAATCTCACCTCGTGGGGTATCCTTGATCCTGAGGAAGGTGAGAGCTCAGCCGAAAACTACACGGGGGGAACTTGTTAATGATCTCAAGGCAGCTGGGACCACAGTCACCAAGAAAACCATTGGTAACACATTACGCCGTAATGGATTAAAATCCTGCAGTGCCCGCAAGGTCCCCCTGCTCAAGAAGGCACATGTACAGGCCCGTCTGAAGTTTGCAAATGAACATCTGGATGATTCTGAGAGTGATTGGGAGAAGGTGCTGTGGTCAGATGAGACTAAAATTGAGCTCTTTGGCATTAACTCAACTCGCCGTGTTTGGAGGAAGAGAAATGCTGCCTATGACCCAAAGAACACCGTCCCCACTGTCAAGCATGGAGGTGGAAAAATTATGTTTTGGGGGTGTTTCTCTGCTAAGGGCACAGGACTACTTCACCGCATCAATGGGAGAATGGATGGAGCCATGTACCGTCAAATCCTGAGTGACAACCTCCTTCCCTCCAACAGGACATTAAAAATGGCTCGTGGCTGGGTCTTCCAGCATGACGATGGCCCGAAACATACAGCCAAGGCAACAAAGGAGTGGCTCAAAAAGAAGCACATTAAAGTCATGGAGTGGCCTAGCCAGTCTCCAGACCTTAATCCCATCTAAAACTTATGAAGGGAGCTGAAGATCCGAGTTGCCAAGCGACAGCCTCGAAATCTTAATGATTTACAGATGATCTGCAAAGAGGAGTGGGCCAAAATTCCATCTAACATGTGTGCAAACCTCATCATCAACTACAAAAAACGTCTGACTGCTGTGCTTGCCAACAAGGGTTTTGCCACCAAGTATTAAGTCTTGTTTGCCAAAGGGATCAAATACTTATTTCTCTGTGCACAATGCAAATAAATATATATAATTTTGACAATGTGATTTTTTTTATTTTTTTTATATATAATCTATCTCTCACTGGTAAAATTAACCTAGCCTAAAAATTCTAGACTGTTCATGTCTTTGACAGTGGGCGAACTTACAAAATCAGCAAGGGATCAAATACTTATTTCCTTCACTGTATAGGGTTACTATTTCAGTGATCTGACTTGTTTTCCAGCACCAGTGTTAAATATGACTAGTGTGTAATATCTACATTTGAATATTTGTGTAAAACTATTGTGGCACATTTCACCAGAATCACCTTTCTCATTATTTCGGCATTGTTTTCTAAAACATTGGCGCCCTCAAGACTTAAAGGTCTGCTCTGGACAATCCCTAGTTGTTAGAAAGACCCCTTGACAATAAGCTGATCACAAAGCATCCTCCTGCTGGGACCCCCAGCAATCAGGCAGTAAGTGTTCAGGTTCCCTGCAGCGCCTCCACAGGGGAAATTAAGCATTACATAGTGTTTATTAATATCAATGTGTTGTCTATGTAATACAGGACAGGACAGGTCCTCTAGAGCGAGAGACGCTCTTTATAACCGCTCTCCACTCTGACCAAGAGATGAGGACCTGAACAGAGGACACCCCTCTATTTACTCTGAATTCACTAATAGGGTGTATGACAATGGGTTTTCTGAGATAGATAATCCCTTTACGAGTGTGTTGATTCCCTGGGTAATGTTGGTGGAATTGAAGTAAAAAAACATAGTGGTTGTAAGTAGAAACTGAAATCTTATAGTCATCTTGCCAGGTAAGGATTAATCAGTCAAAGGCAGCAACAAAAAAAAAAAGACTGGGTCGGAACAGAGGAATACGGGAGCCAAATCTAAGTACAAAGGGGCACAAACTGAATAGTGAAGACAAATTAGCTGAAATCAAGAAGAGTAGTAGGTCAGTAATCCAGATGAGGTGCAAGGGTTAGAAAGACACGAAACCTCATTCACAAAACCAGTAAGCTCAAATGTCCTATAAACACCATATATAACTCCATATACAACTCCATATATTACGCCATATACTTCTCCTTATGCAGCTCCATAAACAACACGATATACAACTCAATATACAACTCCATATACAGCTCCATATACAGCTCCATATACAGCTCTTTAAACAACTCCATATACAACTCCATATACAACTCCATATGCAACTCCATATACAACTCCATATACAACTCCATATACAGCTCTTTGAAAAACTCCATATACAACTCCATAAACAACTCCATATACATCTCCATATACAACTCCATATAAAACTCCATATACAGCTCCATATACAACTCCATATACAGCTCCATATACATCTCTATAGACATCTTCATAAGCAACTCCATATACAACTCCATATACAGCTCCATATACAGCTCCACATACATACAACTCCATATATACAGTGAAGGAAATAAGTATTTGATCCCTTGCTGATTTTGTAAGTTTGCCCACTGTCAAAGACATGAACAGTCTAGAATTTTTAGGCTAGGTTAATTTTACCAGTGAGAGATAGATTATATAAAAAAAATAAAAATAAAATCACATAGTCAAAATGATATATATTTATTTGCATTGTGCACAGAGAAATAAGTATTTGATCCCCTACCAACCATTAAGAGTTCAGCCTCCTCCAGACCAGTTACACGCTCCAAATCAACTTGGTGCCTGCATTAAAGACAGCTGTCTTACATGGTCACCTGTATAAAAGACTCCTGTCCACAGACTCAATTAATCAGTCTGACTCTAACCTCTACAACATGGGCAAGACCAAAGAGCTTTCTAAGGATGTCAGGGACAAGATCATAGACCTGCACAAGGCTGGAATGGGCTACAAAAGCATAAGTAAGACGCTGGGTGAGAAGGAGACAACTGTTGGTGCAATAGTAAGAAAATGGAAGACATACAAAATGACTGTCAATCGACATCGATCTGGGGTTCCATGCAAAATCTCACCTCGTGGGGTATCCTTGATCCTGAGGAAGGTGAGAGCTCAGCCGAAAACTACACGGGGGGAACTTGTTAATGATCTCAAGGCAGCTGGGACCACAGTCACCAAGAAAACCATTGGTAACACATTACGCCGTAATGGATTAAAATCCTGCAGTGCCCGCAAGGTCCCCCTGCTCAAGAAGGCACATGTACAGGCCCGTCTGAAGTTTGCAAATGAACATCTGGATGATTCTGAGAGTGATTGGGAGAAGGTGCTGTGGTCAGATGAGACTAAAATTTAGCTCTTTGGCATTAACTCAACTCGCCGTGTTTGGAGGAAGAGAAATGCTGCCTATGACCCAAAGAACACCGTCCCCACTGTCAAGCATGGAGGTGGAAAAATTATGTTTTGGGGGTGTTTCTCTGCTAAGGGCACAGGACTACTTCACCGCATCAATGGGAGAATGGATGGAGCCATGTACCGTCAAATCCTGAGTGACAACCTCCTTCCCTCCAACAGGACATTAAAAATGGCTCGTGGCTGGGTCTTCCAGCATGACGATGGCCCGAAACATACAGCCAAGGCAACAAAGGAGTGGCTCAAAAAGAAGCACATTAAAGTCATGGAGTGGCCTAGCCAGTCTCCAGACCTTAATCCCATCTAAAACTTATGAAGGGAGCTGAAGATCCGAGTTGCCAAGCGACAGCCTCGAAATCTTAATGATTTACAGATGATCTGCAAAGAGGAGTGGGCCAAAATTCCATCTAACATGTGTGCAAACCTCATCATCAACTACAAAAAACGTCTGACTGCTGTGCTTGCCAACAAGGGTTTTGCCACCAAGTATTAAGTCTTGTTTGCCAAAGGGATCAAATACTTATTTCTCTGTGCACAATGCAAATAAATATATAAAATTTTGACAATGTGATTTTTTTTATTTTTTTTATATATAATCTATCTCTCACTGGTAAAATTAACCTAGCCTAAAAATTCTAGACTGTTCATGTCTTTGACAGTGGGCGAACTTACAAAATCAGCAAGGGATCAAATACTTATTTCCTTCACTGTATAGGGTTACTATTTCAGTGATCTGACTTGTTTTCCAGCACCAGTGTTAAATATGACTAGTGTGTAATATCTACATTTGAATATTTGTGTAAAACTATTGTGGCACATTTCACCAGAATCACCTTTCTCATTATTTCGGCATTGTTTTCTAAAACATTGGCGCCCTCAAGACTTAAAGGTCTGCTCTGGACAATCCCTAGTTGTTAGAAAGACCCCTTGACAATAAGCTGATCACAAAGCATCCTCCTGCTGGGACCCCCAGCAATCAGGCAGTAAGTGTTCAGGTTCCCTGCAGCGCCTCCACAGGGGAAATTAAGCATTACATAGTGTTTATTAATATCAATGTGTTATCTATGTAATACAGGACAGGACAGGTCCTCTAGAGCGAGAGACGCTCTTTATAACCGCTCTCCACTCTGACCAAGAGATGAGGACCTGAACAGAGGACACCCCTCTATTTACTCTGAATTCACTAATAGGGTGTATGACAATGGGTTTTCTGAGATAGATAATCCCTTTACGAGTGTGTTGATTCCCTGGGTAATGTTGGTGGAATTGAAGTAAAAAAACATAGTGGTTGTAAGTAGAAACTGAAATCTTATAGTCATCTTGCCAGGTAAGGATTAATCAGTCAAAGGCAGCAACAAAAAAAAAAAGACTGGGTCGGAACAGAGGAATACGGGAGCCAAATCTAAGTACAAAGGGGCACAAACTGAATAGTGAAGACAAATTAGCTGAAATCAAGAAGAGTAGTAGGTCAGTAATCCAGATGAGGTGCAAGGGTTAGAAAGACACGAAACCTCATTCACAAAACCAGTAAGCTCAAATGTCCTATAAACACCATATATAACTCCATATACAACTCCATATATTACGCCATATACTTCTCCTTATGCAGCTCCATAAACAACACGATATACAACTCAATATACAACTCCATATACAGCTCCATATACAGCTCCATATACAGCTCTTTAAACAACTCCATATACAACTCCATATACAACTCCATATGCAACTCCATATACAACTCCATATACAACTCCATATACAGCTCTTTGAAAAACTCCATATACAACTCCATAAACAACTCCATATACATCTCCATATACAACTCCATATAAAACTCCATATACAGCTCCATATACAACTCCATATACAGCTCCATATACATCTCTATAGACATCTTCATAAGCAACTCCATATACAACTCCATATACAGCTCCATATACAGCTCCACATACATACAACTCCATATATACAGTGAAGGAAATAAGTATTTGATCCCTTGCTGATTTTGTAAGTTTGCCCACTGTCAAAGACATGAACAGTCTAGAATTTTTAGGCTAGGTTAATTTTACCAGTGAGAGATAGATTATATAAAAAAAATAAAAATAAAATCACATAGTCAAAATGATATATATTTATTTGCATTGTGCACAGAGAAATAAGTATTTGATCCCCTACCAACCATTAAGAGTTCAGCCTCCTCCAGACCAGTTACACGCTCCAAATCAACTTGGTGCCTGCATTAAAGACAGCTGTCTTACATGGTCACCTGTATAAAAGACTCCTGTCCACAGACTCAATTAATCAGTCTGACTCTAACCTCTACAACATGGGCAAGACCAAAGAGCTTTCTAAGGATGTCAGGGACAAGATCATAGACCTGCACAAGGCTGGAATGGGCTACAAAAGCATAAGTAAGACGCTGGGTGAGAAGGAGACAACTGTTGGTGCAATAGTAAGAAAATGGAAGACATACAAAATGACTGTCAATCGACATCGATCTGGGGTTCCATGCAAAATCTCACCTCGTGGGGTATCCTTGATCCTGAGGAAGGTGAGAGCTCAGCCGAAAACTACACGGGGGGAACTTGTTAATGATCTCAAGGCAGCTGGGACCACAGTCACCAAGAAAACCATTGGTAACACATTACGCCGTAATGGATTAAAATCCTGCAGTGCCCGCAAGGTCCCCCTGCTCAAGAAGGCACATGTACAGGCCCGTCTGAAGTTTGCAAATGAACATCTAGATGATTCTGAGAGTGATTGGGAGAAGGTGCTGTGGTCAGATGAGACTAAAATTGAGCTCTTTGGCATTAACTCAACTCGCCGTGTTTGGAGGAAGAGAAATGCTGCCTATGACCCAAAGAACACCGTCCCCACTGTCAAGCATGGAGGTGGAAAAATTATGTTTTGGGGGTGTTTCTCTGCTAAGGGCACAGGACTACTTCACCGCATCAATGGGAGAATGGATGGAGCCATGTACCGTCAAATCCTGAGTGACAACCTCCTTCCCTCCAACAGGACATTAAAAATGGCTCGTGGCTGGGTCTTCCAGCATGACGATGGCCCGAAACATACAGCCAAGGCAACAAAGGAGTGGCTCAAAAAGAAGCACATTAAAGTCATGGAGTGGCCTAGCCAGTCTCCAGACCTTAATCCCATCTAAAACTTATGAAGGGAGCTGAAGATCCGAGTTGCCAAGCGACAGCCTCGAAATCTTAATGATTTACAGATGATCTGCAAAGAGGAGTGGGCCAAAATTCCATCTAACATGTGTGCAAACCTCATCATCAACTACAAAAAACGTCTGACTGCTGTGCTTGCCAACAAGGGTTTTGCCACCAAGTATTAAGTCTTGTTTGCCAAAGGGATCAAATACTTATTTCTCTGTGCACAATGCAAATAAATATATAAAATTTTGACAATGTGATTTTTTTTATTTTTTTTATATATAATCTATCTCTCACTGGTAAAATTAACCTAGCCTAAAAATTCTAGACTGTTCATGTCTTTGACAGTGGGCGAACTTACAAAATCAGCAAGGGATCAAATACTTATTTCCTTCACTGTATAGGGTTACTATTTCAGTGATCTGACTTGTTTTCCAGCACCAGTGTTAAATATGACTAGTGTGTAATATCTACATTTGAATATTTGTGTAAAACTATTGTGGCACATTTCACCAGAATCACCTTTCTCATTATTTCGGCATTGTTTTCTAAAACATTGGCGCCCTCAAGACTTAAAGGTCTGCTCTGGACAATCCCTAGTTGTTAGAAAGACCCCTTGACAATAAGCTGATCACAAAGCATCCTCCTGCTGGGACCCCCAGCAATCAGGCAGTAAGTGTTCAGGTTCCCTGCAGCGCCTCCACAGGGGAAATTAAGCATTACATAGTGTTTATTAATATCAATGTGTTGTCTATGTAATACAGGACAGGACAGGTCCTCTAGAGCGAGAGACGCTCTTTATAACCGCTCTCCACTCTGACCAAGAGATGAGGACCTGAACAGAGGACACCCCTCTATTTACTCTGAATTCACTAATAGGGTGTATGACAATGGGTTTTCTGAGATAGATAATCCCTTTACGAGTGTGTTGATTCCCTGGGTAATGTTGGTGGAATTGAAGTAAAAAAACATAGTGGTTGTAAGTAGAAACTGAAATCTTATAGTCATCTTGCCAGGTAAGGATTAATCAGTCAAAGGCAGCAACAAAAAAAAAAAAGACTGGGTCGGAACAGAGGAATACGGGAGCCAAATCTAAGTACAAAGGGGCACAAACTGAATAGTGAAGACAAATTAGCTGAAATCAAGAAGAGTAGTAGGTCAGTAATCCAGATGAGGTGCAAGGGTTAGAAAGACACGAAACCTCATTCACAAAACCAGTAAGCTCAAATGTCCTATAAACACCATATATAACTCCATATACAACTCCATATATTACGCCATATACTTCTCCTTATGCAGCTCCATAAACAACACGATATACAACTCAATATACAACTCCATATACAGCTCCATATACAGCTCCATATACAGCTCTTTAAACAACTCCATATACAACTCCATATACAACTCCATATGCAACTCCATATACAACTCCATATACAACTCCATATACAGCTCTTTGAAAAACTCCATATACAACTCCATAAACAACTCCATATACATCTCCATATACAACTCCATATAAAACTCCATATACAGCTCCATATACAACTCCATATACAGCTCCATATACATCTCTATAGACATCTTCATAAGCAACTCCATATACAACTCCATATACAGCTCCATATACAGCTCCACATACATACAACTCCATATATACAGTGAAGGAAATAAGTATTTGATCCCTTGCTGATTTTGTAAGTTTGCCCACTGTCAAAGACATGAACAGTCTAGAATTTTTAGGCTAGGTTAATTTTACCAGTGAGAGATAGATTATATAAAAAAAATAAAAATAAAATCACATAGTCAAAATGATATATATTTATTTGCATTGTGCACAGAGAAATAAGTATTTGATCCCCTACCAACCATTAAGAGTTCAGCCTCCTCCAGACCAGTTACACGCTCCAAATCAACTTGGTGCCTGCATTAAAGACAGCTGTCTTACATGGTCACCTGTATAAAAGACTCCTGTCCACAGACTCAATTAATCAGTCTGACTCTAACCTCTACAACATGGGCAAGACCAAAGAGCTTTCTAAGGATGTCAGGGACAAGATCATAGACCTGCACAAGGCTGGAATGGGCTACAAAAGCATAAGTAAGACGCTGGGTGAGAAGGAGACAACTGTTGGTGCAATAGTAAGAAAATGGAAGACATACAAAATGACTGTCAATCGACATCGATCTGGGGTTCCATGCAAAATCTCACCTCGTGGGGTATCCTTGATCCTGAGGAAGGTGAGAGCTCAGCCGAAAACTACACGGGGGGAACTTGTTAATGATCTCAAGGCAGCTGGGACCACAGTCACCAAGAAAACCATTGGTAACACATTACGCCGTAATGGATTAAAATCCTGCAGTGCCCGCAAGGTCCCCCTGCTCAAGAAGGCACATGTACAGGCCCGTCTGAAGTTTGCAAATGAACATCTAGATGATTCTGAGAGTGATTGGGAGAAGGTGCTGTGGTCAGATGAGACTAAAATTGAGCTCTTTGGCATTAACTCAACTCGCCGTGTTTGGAGGAAGAGAAATGCTGCCTATGACCCAAAGAACACCGTCCCCACTGTCAAGCATGGAGGTGGAAACATTATGTTTTGGGGGTGTTTCTCTGCTAAGGGCACAGGACTACTTCACCGCATCAATGGGAGAATGGATGGAGCCATGTACCGTCAAATCCTGAGTGACAACCTCCTTCCCTCCACCAGGACATTAAAAATGGCTCGTGGCTGGGTCTTCCAGCACGACAATGACCCGAAACATACAGCCAAGGCAACAAAGGAGTGGCTCAAAAAGAAGCACATTAAAGTCATGGAGTGGCCTAGCCAGTCTCCAGACCTTAATCCCATCGAAAACTTATGGAGGGAGCTGAAGATCCGAGTTGCCAAGCGACAGCCTCGAAATCTTAATGATTTACAGATGATCTGCAAAGAGGAGTGGGCCAAAATTCCATGTAACATGTGTGCAAACCTCATCATCAACTACAAAAAACGTCTGACTGCTGTGCTTGCCAACAAGGGTTTTGCCACCAAGTATTAAGTCTTGTTTGCCAAAGGGATCAAATACTTATTTCTCTGTGCACAATGCAAATAAATATATATAATTTTGACTATGTGATTTTCTGTTTTTTTTTTAATATAATCTAACTCTCACTGGTAAAATTAACCTAGCCTAAAAATTCTAGACTGTTCATGTCTTTGACAGTGGGCAAACTTACAAAATCAGCAAGGGATCAAATACTTATTTCCTTCACTGTAGCTCCATATACAGCTCCATATACAGCTCCATATACAACTCCATATACAACTCCATATACAGCTCCAATCCATATAAAACTCTTTATACAACTCGATATATACAATTCCATATACAACTCCATATACATACAACTCCATATACAGCTCCAATCCATATACAACTCTTTATACAACTCGATATATACAATTCCATATACAACTCCATATACATACAACTCCATATACAACTCCATATACATACAACTCCATATACAGCTCCATATACATACAACTCCATATACAACTCCATATACATACAACTCAATATACAGCTCCATATACATACAACTCCATATACAACTCCATATACATACAACTTTATCTACAACTCCATATACATACAACTCCATATACAGCTTCATATACAACTCCATATACATACAACTCCATCTACAGCTCCATCTACAACTCCATATACAACTCCATATACAACTCTATATATCATCTGCTTAAACAGGCCAAAAAATTGACTGTGATCAAATTAAACACAAAAAACTTCTAAAAAACATCTAACCGCAACTCACGTTATATTCCCTGATGCATACAATATACACAAAATAAGCGTCAGCCCGAACAGATGAAGTAATGCACCCATGGCGAATGGAAGACACCTCTGTGGTAATTACCTAGAGGGGCTTTTTTCTAATACCTTTAGTAAGCCTATTGTAATTCATTAACTAAAGTATAAACAAAAGGTCGAACACAGAACCTTGTGATTCTGCTCCAATTCCCAAACATTGCCAGATATTTCACCGCTGTGAATCACTTCCCGCACTATTAAGGTCAAATTTCCAGTTTATATCATCATATCATTGTTAGGTCCAACATTCTGTCCTAATTCATCTCTATAGGGATTAAAACGTAATTTTTTAATACAGAGCTTCAAAACCTCTGTATAAAACATGAGATAAATGATAAAACTCTGTCTGCCTGCAGCCACCACTAGGGGGAGCTTAGGAGCTCAGTGCATACTGGTTTATTATTGAGTTCAATGTATAAACAGTATGCAGTAATATTCTAAGCTCCCTCTAGTGGTGGCAGAAAGTAGCAGAATATTATTATGTAACTATGTCTATGCAGGGGATTTGGAGCTCTGTATCACAATTTTTTTTTTCAAAAGCACCAAATTTAAGTGCTATAAGGAAGAGATATATGTCTAACATGTCTAGGGAGTTGCGCCATTTTTTGTCAACTTGTATATCCAAACATCTTAGGACACTGTTGATAGATTTCCCCTGTAGTCCTCCTGCACGCATTACCTCTGCTGTCAGATGGATGGTGTCAGTCTGTTACTAATAAAATCCAGCTCAATCCCTCCCAGCAGAAGTGGCCACAGTCTCTGCTGCCACCAGATGGCGCAGTGCAGGAGCGTAGTTGCGATAAGTGATTATAGTAGGCTGTGAACATGCTGCTCTTTTTGATTGCATGCTGTAGTCCTCAGGGAATTGGTAATTGTAGGCACTAAACTGAATAAGGAAAGTGGGAGGGACTGCAAGGGAATGGAGGAGAAATGGTTAAAAATAATATTATAAAATGCCATGGGCCTGGATAGCTTACAGGGAGTTTAAAGGGGAGTGGTTTGGTTAATAAAAGGAAGAGTTCATGGGCAGGTCACCCTCTTACCTTCTGCTGCAGTGAGAGGAACATCCTTCTGTGCAGTGAGATAGTTCTTGAGACTCGATTTTTTCTTCATCTTCTTCACCTGCAATGGCTGACGAACTTCTGCGGCTCGTAGCTCAGTGGGTAGCTTCCAAAGGGATGGCCTGGCTGGATACACTGCTGGCAGGACAAGAGATGGGTGTGAGAGATCCGGCCCCAGAGCAGCTGCAGCCAATTACACGAGGTAGGCCGCAGAGTGTTTCATGTCTCCCCTCCCACCTCAGCCCAAGTCCCCCTGCCCGTTGCAATGCCCATCCTCCTGCTCCGGTTCCTTGTCCTAACGCCACCGCGGGGGACGCTCTCCTGGCCTGGGCTTCTTCTCAGCCAGGCCGGAGGCGTCCTTCTTCCGATGTCTCGGCGGGGGATGTGATCCCACCCTCCCCCCACCCTGTATGTCCTCCTTCTATACCGCCGAATGGTGCTCGGAGGTGGGTGGTGCAGGCCGCTCCCGAGAGGATGACTGCCCGTGATCCCACAGCTATGGAGCATGCGGAGGTAGGTTCAGTTCCCCCTCCGTTCCCAGTGCGGGAGCAGACAGGGGCTGTAGCGGCTCATGATCTGGAGGCGATGGTCGCTTACAATGTGGCCTGCGTCAGGGAGTTGGAGCTGGCAGGGACGTGGGAAGCAGCTCCTTGCTCTTCAAGGCCCAGCGCTGGAGTGGCTGGGGAGCAGAAAAATAGACGTGGTAGGTCCCGCACCACACTGCTGGGTCCTAAAGCCCAGATGAGAGGTGAGCAGGCGCAGAGGCCGGTGGTATGCCAGGAGCAAGGAGATATTTATGGAGGTGCTCGCCCACGGTCTGAGCGGTCACCTGCTATCTCCCCCTGCTCCCTTCCCCAGGTCTGTGCGGAGATCTATCGCAGAATGTTGGCTCCAGGGAGGATGCTGGTGATGGTTGCATGTCCTCTGCTCTGTCCCTTCTTTCTTCCACAGGTCCAGCGCAGATGCCGGGCGAAGAGAGGGAGGAAACGTCGTGGTAAGAAACATCGCCGCCATGGCAGACGCAGACATCGGGCGCCCTCATCCTCATCATCCAGTGATGTACCCTCCTCTTCTTCATCATCGTCATCTTCTTCACGATCCCCGCGGCAGTCGTCCAGTAATGTTGATAGGAGGCGGAGACGCAGTTGGCGGCCAGTGACACAACATCCATCCGCTGATCAGGTTGAGCTGTCCTGGACGGTTTCCACGGCCTGTATTCCAGGTTCAAGCCAAGCTCCGGTTCCAGCACCGATGTCAGCTGAGAGGATTGCCCCTGGGGACGCGACTACCTCTGCTCCGGGTTATTCGACATGCGGTACCGCATGGCTCAACAAAAATGTTTTATCCAATAATGATTTAATTTCTGTATTGAAAGCCGTGGTGGCTGGTTTGAACGCGAATGAGGGAGTGGCTGCTGCCTCTGTTCTGCCAGGGGGGATAAGTCCCCGTCTGTGAAGGAAGCAGAGTTGTCCAATTTAAAATTTAGGGACTCTCTGTTTTGTGGCGTGGCTCCCTTCGGGACTCACGTGTCGTTGGATACCAAGGAGAAAATATGGAAGAACGATTTTGTGGATATTTGGTCCTTGGTGTCTGTCGAACAAGTGATGGTCGATAAGGAGCGCACATTTGACAAAGGTTCAGATAAGAAAGTGAAGGTGGCGAAAACTTTTAATAACTCGCTTCAGGGTTATACTACCCTGGTGCACGTTATATGTCAACACTTCCCATAGAAGGGTGCGGAGCTATTTGTGTATTTTGACACAATACTTAGTGCACACAGGCTGCACGGTGGTGCAGCTTGGTGGCGCTATGACGAAGAATTTAGTCGTAGGTTGGCTTTGACGCCTGATATTAGTTGGACGTCAAAGGCAACGGACGTATGGCTACAACTGATTTTAGCTAAGACACGGAAGCCCACAAGGCCCTTTCCACAAGCGACCGCGGCCTCGGGAGTCGCTCATGGAGCTGTGGCCGCACGGGCTACTGGAGCCTGTTGTCTGCATAACGAGTGTCATTGCAGGTTCCTTGCTACCTGCAAGGTTAGACATGAATGCTCCATATGCGGGGGCACTCACTCGCCGGTTAGATGCTTCCGGAGAGGCAAGCAGCCCTTCTGGCTCAGCGAAGAACGCCAGTGAGCGTCCACGAGATGGAGCCTTGGTTAGAACAATACCCCAGGATGCAGGGGGCAGGGTTAATCACTAAGGGTTTTAGTTATGGTTTTCCTATACCTTTTGAATACTCGTCCACATTGTTGTTGTCCGACAATTTGAAGTCGGTCAGGGAGAATGTGGATGTGGCGTGATACAAAAAGAACTTGATTTGGGACGAATGGCGCATTCATTTGAGGAGCCCCCGTATAGCAACCTGAGGGTCTCTCCCCTTGGCTTGGTGCCTAAAAAGGAAAGAGGCAGTTTTCGTCTCATTCAAGTCAACGATGGGATTCCCAGGGAGGATACGATGGTTTCCTACACCTCTTTTGATGTGGCGGTTCAATTGGTGCGAGTTGCTGGCCAGGGTGCGTTGCTTGCAAAATTAGATATTGAGGCTGCTTTTTGTTTGCTACCCGTCCATCCTGACTGTTTTCATTTGTTAGGTTGTTGGTTGGAGAGTTGTTTTTATGTGGACATGTGTTTGCCTATGGGATGTTCGATTTCGTGTAGTTATTTTGAGATGTTCAGTTCCTTTTTAGAGTGGGTAGTGCGTTTTGAGTCAGGTTATTCTTCCGTTATTCATTATTTAGATGATTTTCTGTTTGTTGGTCCTAAAGATACTGAAATATGTGGTTACTTGTTGAAAGTCTTTCGTTGCATGATTGCGAGGTTTGGTGTACCGATCTCTGAGGAGAAGACAGAAGGCCCGGCCACAGTTTTGTCATTCCTGGGTATTGAAATTGATACCACATTCATGGTTTTTCGTTTGCCTGATGACAAATTGGTGTGTTTGGTGTCGCAGATTGACCAGGTGATTGGGCCAAAGAAAGTGGTGTTGCGTCAGCTGCAATCTTTACTTGATTTGTTGGTAATTGCGTGTCGCATTATGCCCATGGGGCGGGTTTTTTCTAGGAGGTTGTCGCTGGCAACCAGGGGGGTTCAGCGTCCTGATCATTTTATTAGAGTAACTGCCAGAATGCGGAAGGATTTGTTTGTGTGGCAATCGTTTTTAGCTACTTTTAATGGCTGGGCAGTTTGTCAAGGGATAGAAGTCTCCAATGGGGAGCTGCAGTTGTTTACGGATGTGGCTTGTAGTGACGGTTTTGGTGCAATCTTGGGTCACAGGTGGTGCAGGTCTCCCTGGCCAGCTCATTGGTTTGCTCTGGGATTTACAAAAATGTTTACTTTGTTGGAACTGTTTCCTATAGTTGTGGCGGTTGACCTGTGGGGTCAAGAGATGGTCAATAGGAGAATTCGTTTTTGAACAGATAATATGTCTGTGATACACGCCGTGAACGGCTTGTCGTCCAGTTCGTTGCCGGTGCTGGCATTTTTGCATTATTTGGTTTTGAAATGTCTCCATTTTAATGTCTAGTTTCATGCTAAACATGTTCCAGGGGTATGCAATAAAATGGCTGATGCTTTGTCCCATTCGCAGATGATGGTGTTTCGGGACTTGCATCCGCAGGCATTTGGAGTGGTGGTCTCCCCCCCATCACTTATGGGAGGTAGTAGAAGCCAACTTGTAAGTCTTTTGATGTGTTCGGTTGCCCCTGCTACTTGGAAGAGCCACTGCAAGGCGTGGCGCTTATGGTTACAAATTAGTAATAAAAGATACCCTGTGGATGACAGCTGGCATTGGATGCCACGTTGGATTTCATGGTGCATTTGCGAAAAATCGGTAGTAGTTCGGGAACGGTTTGTAAGTATTTGACAAGAGTTGCGTTCATGTTGAAGTTATAGGGGGTTGCGGATGTTGAGTTTTGTGGTTAGACAGGCACTCAAGGGCTGGAAAAAAGAGAAGGCCACGAGGGACATGAAACGTCCAGTTTCGTTCGTGTTGTTGGGTAAGATTTTATCAGTAGTGGGGAGTGTTTGCCGCGATGTGTATGAAGTTGCTCTGTTCCGCGCGGCTTTTTCCTTAGCGTTTTTTGCAGCAAATCGAATGGGTGAGCCTGTGGCACCTAGTGCCAACAGACCGGTGGCCTGTTATTTTCGGATGTGGTTGTAAGTATGGATTGCTTGAGAGTGTGTGTGCGTAAATCAAAGACGGACCAGTTAGGGAGGGGTTCTTGGTTGTATATTGGTAAGATCGGGGGCCAATGTTGCTCGTTGTCTTTAGTAGCTGCATTCCTTGAGTTGGGGGCCACTGGTCTGCAATTCTTGTTGCATGTGAATACTGCACATCTAACATGTTTTCATTTTACTGCTGTCTTTAACCCCTTAACGACCGGCGTATAGTGTTTTTACGTCGGCCGTTCAGGGTAGTTCTTCTGAAGCGACATGTTTCCACGTCGGCACTTCAGAAGAACTTTCCCCGCATCGTGCGGGGTGCTGCTGAAGCCCGGGCTGTTAGTAACAGCCTCGGGCTTCAGGGCAACGATCGGAGACCACTAGCAGTGGTCTCCGATCATATTTAACCCCTCAGATGCGGTGCTGAATAGCGAGCGCCGCATTTGAGTGATTTTAGAGGGAGGGGGCTCCCTCTCTCATCCCACTGGCACAGGGGTGCCGATGGGTTCTATGGCAGCCTGGGGGCCTAACAAAGGCCCCCAGGTCTGCCTTTACTAATTGCCTGTTAGACCATGTCAGAGGCATGACCTAACAGATGCCTGTCAGTTTTACACTGACCGGCAATAATACACTGCAATACCAAAGTATTGCAGTGTATTATAATAGCGATCAGAAGTCTGCACAATAAAGTCCCCCAGTGGGACTAAAAATAAAGTAAGAATAAGTTAAAGAGGCTCTGTCACCAGATTTTGCAACCCCTATCTGCTATTGCAGCAGATAGGCGCTGCAATGTAGATTACAGTAACGTTTTTATTTTTAAAAAACGAGCATTTTTGGCCAAGTTATGACCATTTTTGTAGTTATGCAAATGAGGCTTGCAAAAGTCCAAGTGGGTGTGTTTAAAAGTAAAAGTCCAAGTGGGCGTGTATTATGTGCGTACATCGGGGCGTTTTTACCTGCAAACGCTGATGCTGCTGCAGAATCAACTGTAGCCTCTGGTGCCGATGTGGCCGTCACGATGCAGGACCTGTGAGTGACGTCACAGATCTGCACTGTCAGAAGCTGGGCGTTCTGAAGAGAAGAGGATGTTACTTCTCTTCACAGCGCCCAGCTAGTAAAAGTATTAAAAACGCCCCGATGTACGCACATAATACACGCCCACTTGGACTTTTACTTTTAAACACACCCACTTGGACTTTTGCAAGCCTCATTTGCATAACTACAAAAATGGTCATAACTTGGCCAAAAATGCTCGTTTTTTAAAAATAAAAACGTTACTGTAATCTACATTGCAGCGCCGATCTGCTGCAATAGCAGATAGGGGCTGCAAAATCTGGTGACAGAGCCTCTTTAAATAAAGTTTTAAATAAATAAATAAATGTCCCAAGTAAAAAATAAATTAAAAAAACACTTTATCCCCTTACAAAATACTTTATGAAAAAAAGTAAAAAGTTACTCATATTTGGTATCGCCACGTCCGTAACGAACCCAACTATAAAATGATTACATTATTTAACCCGCACGAGGAATGCCGTAAAGAATATAATAAAAAACAAAGCCAGAATTGCTGTTTTCTGTTCATCCTGCCTTCAAAAGAATTTGATAAAAAGTGATCAAACCGTCGCATCTACTCTAAAATGGTACCAATACAAACTACAAGTCATCCCGCAAAAAAAAGCCCTCATACAGCTGCATCGGTCAAAAAATAAAAAAGATATGGCTCTTAAAATATGGCGACACAAAAACAAATAATTTTGAAAAAAATGTGTTTTTACTGTGTAAAAGTAGGAAAACATAAAAAGATCCATATAAATTTGGTATCGCCGCAATGGTAACAACCTGCTGAATAAAGTTATTATGTTATTTATACCACACGGTAAACGGTGTAAAATTAAGACGCAAAACAAATGGCGAAATTTCAGTTTTTTTTTCAGTACCCCACTAAAAATGTTATTAAAAAGTTAATCAATAAATTATTTGTACCCCAAAATGATGCTATTATAAAATACAACTTGTCCCGCAAAAAAAAAGTCCTTATAAAGCTAGGTTGACGGAAAACTAAAAAAGTTATAGATCTTTGAATGCGACGATGGAAAAAATGAAAAAATTGCTCAGTCATTAAAGGGTTATTCCCAAGTTGATAACTGTAGCTAGGAAGCTCCCCCATGTAAAAATAAGACGTTTTCTAATTAGCTGTCCGTCGTCCAGCGATGTCGTTTTCTTGATATCCTTGATTGAAGTTGCGGTCGGTCCCTCTTTGTATCTTGCTCGTTGCCTAGGTTCCCGGCCACCGCTATTTACCTTTAGCGGTGGCCGCGCATGCGTAATGACATCCTCTGCGCCCTGAGCAGAGGATGTCATTTACTCGTGAATGCGCATCTCGGCGCATGCGCAGGCAGGAGATGCAGTGGAAGGCACCCGTCGCGAGGAGAAGTCTGCGCTCCGCTAAAGGTAAGTGTGTGTGTGTGTTTGTGTGTGTTTGTGTGTGTGTTTATGTGTGTGTGTGTGTGTGTATATATGGGTGTGTTTGTGTATATGTGTTTGTGTGTGTTTGTGTATATGTGTGTTTATGTGTGTGTGTATATATGGGTGTATTTGTGTGTATGTGTATATGTTTGTGTGTATATTTTTGTGTGTGTGTGTGTTTGTGTATATTTGTGTGTTTGTGTATATGTGTTTGTGTGTGTATATATGGGTGTGTTTGTGTACATGTATTTGTGTATATGTTTGTGTGTATATGTGTGTGTTTGTGTATATATGTGTGTGTGTGTTTGTGCATATATGGGTGTGTTTGTGCATATGTGTATATGTTTGTGTGTATATGTTTGTGTGTGTTTTTGTATATGTATATGCGTGTTTGTGTATGTGTGTGTTTGTGTATATATGGGTGTGTTTGTGTATATATGGGTGTGTTTGTGTATATGTTTGTGTGTGTGTGTGTGTGTGTGTGTTTGTATATATGTGTGTTTGTGTATGTGTTTGTGTATATATGGGTGTGTTTGTGTACATGTTTGTGTGTATATGTGTTTTTTGTGTTGATGTGTGTGTGTTTGTGCATGTGTATGTTTGTGTGTATATGTTTGTGTGTGTTTGTGTATATGTGTGTGTGTGTTTGTGTATATGTGTGTGTGTTTGTGTATATATGGGTGTGTTTGTGTATATATGGGTGTGTTTGTGTATATGTTTGTGTGTGTTTTTGTATATGTGTGTGTTTGTGTATATGTGTGTGTTTGTGTATATATGGGTGTGTTTGTGTATATGTTTGTGTGTGTGTTTTTGTATATATGTGTGTTTGTGTATGTGTTTGTGTATATATGGGTGTGTTTGTGTAAAAGTTTTTGGTTTATGTGTGTGTGTGTGTTTGTGTATATATGGGTGTGTTTGTGCATGTGTATATGTGTGTTTGTGTATATGTGTGTGTGTTTGTGTATATATGGGTGTGTTTGTGTATATGTGGGTGTGTTTGTGTATATGTGGGTGTGTTTGTGTATATGTTTGTGTGTATATGTTTTTGTGTTTGTGTATGTGTTTGTGTATATATGGGTTTTGTGTACATGTGTTTGTGTGTGTGTTTGTGTGTATATGTGTGTGTTTGTGTATATGTTTGTGTGTATATGTGTGTATGTGTTTATGTGTGTTTGTGTAATATATGGGTGTGTGTTTATATGTGTTTGTGTATATGTTTGTGTGTGGTTGTTTGTGTGTGTGTAGGTGAGTATAAGTATTGGTATTGTTCACATTGATAACTTTTTTTTAATGTTGTTGCAGATTTTGATGTACCGATTGGACTACATCTTCGATTCGTTGGACTACTGCGTAGATCTACGTTTTTTTGCAAATTTTAATAAAATGGTTAACGAGGGTTTTGTTGGGGATTTCTTATTTCAATAAAAAAAAATTGTCTTTGTGGTTTTTTTTTAAACTTTATTAGTGCCTAGATAATGGCAGTTGGCTGATTGACAGCATCCATTATTAAGGCGGTACTTAGTGTTAGCCGGTGCAGAGGCTAGCACTAACCACCCATTATTACCCCGGTACCCACCACCACCAGGGGTGCCGGGAAGAGCTTTGTACGATCCAGTACCCGACCATCTGCTCTGATGGTCGGGTACTGGGGCGGCCGCAGGCTGGTATTATGAGGCTGGGAAGGGCCAAAAACAGTGGACCTTCCCACCCTTGTAATGCTAGGCTGCTGCTGCTGTGTTGTATAGGGCTGGTTATAAAAATGGGGGGGACCCCCACGTCGTTTTTTTTTTACATTTAACAATAGACGTTGGGTCCCCCACATTTTTAATAACCAGCCATATACAAGGCCGCAGCAGCCTGGCATTACACGGGTGGGAAGGGCCACTGGTTTAGTACATTCCCAGGCTAATAACACTGTGTTGTTTGTGGCTGGTTATGATAAATTGGGTGGAACCCCATGTCTTTTTAATAAAAATAATAAAAAAATAATTAAAAAAAATGACGTGGGGTCCCCCCCATTTTTATAACCAGCCAGATACAACACAGCAGCAGCAGCCTAGCATTACAAGGGTGGGAAGGTCCACTGTTTTTGGCCATTCCCAGCCTCATAATACCAGCCTGCGGCCGCCCCAGAGCCCGACCATCACAACAGATGGTCGGGTACTGGATCGTACCCAGCTCTTCCCGGCACCCCTGGTGGTGGTGGGTACCGGGGTAATAATGATGTTTACTGTTAGCCTCTGTACCGGCTACCACTAAGCCTCCCCTTAGTAATGGACCTTGTCACTCAGACAGCGACCATTACTAAAGTGGTAGTAATAAAATTTGAAAAGAAAAGACAAAGATATAGATAAAATATTTTATTGAAATAAAGCACCCCCAACACAACCCTCATTAACCATTTTATTGATGAAAAAAAAAGCGTCATCTAAGTAGTCCTCGAAACCGACGTAGTCCAAACACCAAACCTGTAAAAAAATATATATATAAAAAAATAAATGAAATAAAACATGTCGTAGCCTTAGTTTCACTTTCATGTGTGATACTGACTGTTATACCATGTATAGAAGCCTGCCGCAAAGTTGGCTTAGATACAGGGCGCCAGCAGACAGTATCATACATGGCCATACAGACATTTATACCATCAAACATATATACATACATATATACATACAAGCAAGCACATATATACATGCAAACATACATACATGCAAACATACATGCAAACATACATACTTGCATGCAACCATACATACAAACATGCACATATATACATACATGACAACATACATGCAAACATACATACATGCAAACATACATACATACATACATGAAAACATACATACATGCAAACATACATACATGAAAACATACATGCACATATACACATACATGCACATATACACATACAAACATGACAACATACATACATGACAACATACATGCAAACATACATGCAAACATACATGCAAACATACATACATGAAAACATACATACTTGAAAACATACATACATGCAAACATACATGCAAACATACATACATGAAAACATACATACATGCAACATACATACATGAAAACATACATGCACATATACACATACATGCACATATACACATACAAACATGACAACATACATACATGACAACATACATGCAAACATACATGCAAACATACATGCAAACATACATACATGAAAACATACATACTTGAAAACATACATACATGCAAACATACATGCACATATACACATACAAACATGACAACATACATACATGAAAACATACATACAAGCAAACATACATACAAGCAAACATACATACATGCAAACATACATACATGCAAACATACATACATACATGCAAACATACATACATACATGCAAACATACATACTTGCATGCAAACATACATACAAACATGCACATATATACATACATGCACATATACACATACAAACATGACAACATACATACATGACAACATACATGCAAACATACATGCACATATACACATACAAACATGCCAACATACATACAAGAAAACATACATACATGCAAATATACATACATGCAAACATACAAACATACATGCAAGCATACATACATGCAAACATGCATACATGAAAACATACATGCACATATACACATACAAACATGACAACATACATACATACATGACGACATACATACAAGAAAACATACATACATGCACATATACACATACATACATGACAACATACATACATCACAACATACCTACATGCACATATACACATACATACATACATACATACATACATACATGACAACATACATACAAAAATAAACTCACCTAAGACGTTCCCACGAAGAGCTGAACGGTCCCGTCACTTTTCTTCATACTACTCCCATTCATAATAACAGAGCGGTGGGCGCAGATGACGTAATCATGTGGGCCTGATATGATTACGTCATCAGCGCCACTACGCATTGTTACTATGAATGCGAGCGGCGCCAAGAAGAAGGAAGATGGCAAGTGACGGGACCTATCAGAGCGCCGTTAGAACGTCTTAGGTGAGTTTATTTTTTTTATATAATTTTAGTTGTTCGCCGGGTGCTGATGCAGCACCGATGCGGCGGGTACACAAATTACATGTAGTGACAGGGGGGGAGAGAGAAGTTGTTTGCCGAAACGGGGTGAATGTAGTGTAGTGTAGTGTAGTGTAGGGTTGATGACATTCACGGTAAGTTCGTCTCAATCGGGCTTACCATGCCCGCTTGAGACGAACATTCTCCCGATGTTGCTAGAACTACAGTATCTAGCAACATCGGGAGCGCGCACACTGCAGAGCAGAGCGGCTTGATTGACATCAAGCCGCTCACGCCTCTTTTTAGAAAAGATAACCAGCACTTGCTGAGTTATCAAGTGTAAAAAAAAGGCACTTAGGAAATTAATTTTTACAATTTTTTAACAGCAAATGTTTTAAAATTCATTTCCTGCTTAGAATGTCTAAAAAAAAAAAAAAATTTTAGTCAACTTGGGACAACCCCTTTAAGGTTTAAAATACCTTCGGTATTAAGGGGTTAAAGGGAAGGTGTCATGAGTTTTTATTTTTTTTAATAATATTGCTTTTAATATAATATTAACAAAAATGTTATTTAATTGTGTTCTCATTTTTTACTTTTTAATGTGTTCTTACTTTTACTTCCCTATGGGGGCTGCCATTTTTTTTTCATCTCTGTATGTGTCGATTAATGACACATACAGCGATGCTATACGGCACATACAACCTCATAGAGAATGCGAACGGGAGCCGTTCCATTCTCAGTTGCGTGCGCCGTCTGTGTGGGAACGGTGCATGCGCCGCTCCCACACAGACCAAAACGAAGCTAGTTTGTAGAGCAAAATCCGGCGCCATTTTCATGTGGACAGTAAGATGACGACTTCCGGCCACGGCTCCCAGCCATATGTTCAACTAAGCAAAGGCGCAAGGAAGAGGAGCGTAGACCAGCGGAGGCGGCGGCAGGAGCAGGTAATTTATGTTAGGGTATGTTCACACGTCAGCGTCCATTACGCCTGAATTATGGAGCTGTTTTCAGGCAAAAACAGCTCCTGAATTTCAGACGTAATTGCTCGTACTCGCGTTTTTCGCGGCGGCAATTACGGACGTAATTGGAGCTGTTTTTCAATGGAGCCAATGAAAAATGGCTCCAATTACGTCTCAAGAAGTGACATGCACTTCTTTGACGCGGGCGTCTTTTTACGCGCCGTCTTTTGACAGCGGTGCGTAAAATAAAAGCCTGTGTGCACAGAACATCGTAGCCCCATTGATTTCAATGGGCAGATGTTTGCCGGCGGTTTGGAGCCGTATTTTCGGACGTAATTAGAGGCGTAAAACGCCAGAATTACGTCCGTAAATAGGGCGTGTGAACATACCCTTAGTGTATGATGTGTGTATTATGTTCGTGTATGTTCATGTGATACTGTTTGCTGAGCCCTGTATCTAATCCTCCTAGCACTGTGCAGTCGCTCAGAAAATGGCGGCACACAGTGTAGGAGGTTTGAAGACATTCAAACCCTTCCTTCTCCTGGCACTAGCCAGAAGAAGGGAGGGGGGAACACTAGAAGAGAGTGTGTCCACCCCAAATTTGCAGCATAAATAAATGAGGTTGCTTTACCACAGTGACCATGCTGCAATTTTGGGAACTGCTCCCTCTAGTGGCCAGCACCTGGAAATGTTATAAATTAGAATCTAATTTATAATATTTCCTGACTTGTGAAAAAAATAAATCAATTAAAACAATGTGTAATCCCTTAAATACTAATTGTTTAACTGAAAAAAAATAATAATTTCTAGCGACACATTCCCTTTAAAGAGGCTCTGTCACCAGATTTTCAAACCCCTATCTCGTATTGCAGCAGATCCGCGCTGCAATGTAGATAACAGTAACGTGTTTTTTTTTTTCAAAAACGAGCATTTTTGGCCAAGTTATGAGCATTTTTATATTTATGCAAATGAGCCTTTCTTAAGTACAACTGGGCGTGTTTAAAGTTAAGTCTAAGTGGGCGTGTTTTGTGTGTTTTGGGCGTTTTTACTTGTTTTACTAGCTGGGCGTTGTGAATAGAAGTGTATGATGCTGACGAATCAGCATCATCCACTTCTCTTCGTTAACACCCAGCTTCTGGCAGGGCACAGACACACAGCGTGTTCTCGAGAGATCACGCTGTGACGTCACTTCCTGCCCCAGGTCCTGCATCGTGTCGGACGAGCGAGGACACATCGGCACCAGGCGACAGAGGCTACATCGACTTACCTGCAAACGCCGATGCTGCTGCAGAATCAACTGTAGCCTCTGTCGCCTGGTGCCGATGCCTGGTGCCAACGCCCAGCTAGTAAAACAAGTAAAAACGCACAATACACGCCCACTTGTAATTAACTTTAAACACGCCCAGTTGCACTTAAGAAAGGCTCATTTGCATAAATATAAAAATGCTCATAACTTGCCCAAAAATGCTCGTTTTTGAAAAAAAAAAAACTTTACTGTAATCTACATTGCAGCGCCGATCTGCTGCAATACGAGATAGGGGTTTGAAAATCTGGTGACAGAGCCTCTTTAAGTCATGTTTGCGGCATTTAGCTTTGCCGACTCAAGAGTTTGGGACAAGTTCTTTTAGGATTGGAGCAGCCACGGAGGGTAATGCGCTAGGCCTATAAGATAATGCCATTATGCGTTTGGGTAGGTGGCGTTCGGTTAGTGGCTGGACTGGTCCACTCCCGGGCCGGCATCGACACCAGTGAGAATGCCGCTGCAAGACTCCTGCCTTCTTCTGATGGTGAGTGACATCAAAAGCATAGCGGAGAGTGGCAGCAGTAGGCTACCTCTACCGCTCTCCGCTCTGGCGGCATTGTGCACAATGTATAAGGGGGTTGTGTGGCACTATGTATAAGGGGGAGGGGGGTTGTGTGGCACTATGTACAAGGGGGAGGGGGGTTGTGTGGCAATATGTACAAGGGGGAAGGGGGGTTGTGTGGCACTATGTACAAGGGGGAGGGAGGGGGGTTGTGTGCCACTATGTACAAGGAGGAGGGGGTTGTGTGGCGCTATGTACAAAAGGGGGGTTGTGTGTGGAGCTATCTACAGGGGGGCTGTCACGATGCGGGGTGTGGACCCACTGGGCCGTACCGCGTAGCAGGATGGCAGCTGGCCAAACAGGTAAGTATAGAGTTCAATTAGTTCAGCATGGGTACCTGAGGCAATTGTAGACAGTAGCGAGGCTGGCACGTCCAGGACCAGGCGGCGGACAGTCGTTAGGTGAGGCATAGCAGATCAAGTGTAGACTGTAGCACAGCACGGCAATAGCACAGCACGGCAACAGCACTAGGTAGCACGGAAACAGGATACAGGAGCAAGGTACACTGGGAATCTGGAAGACACTGGGAGACCATAAGCACGACAAACAATGGGTAACGTACAACGCTCTGGCAAAGAGCAAGGAGACAGAGCCCTGTTTATAGCCCGGGGCATCCTAGGCTAGATTGCAGAGTTCCTGCAAAAATGCGCGCACTGGCCCTTTAAGGCCGTGCATGCGCGGGTGCGAACGCCCGCCGGAGACACTCTGAGTATGGAAGTGAGTGCCGGTGCCTGACAGGAGGACAACGCTGCAACGAGGTAAGCTGTCCATGGCCACGGCCGTCGAGGTTAACGACCGAACGACGGACCGTGGCCATAGACGTTACAGTATCCCCCCTCTTACGCCCCCTCTTCTTGGGACCAGAGCGGGTTCTCCTCTGGCTCCCAAGACCTCTCTTCTGGACCAAACCCCCTCCAATCCACTAAATAAAATGTCCTTCCTCCCACCCTCTTGGTAGCCAGAATCTCCTTTACTTCGAAAGTCCCCGATGAGCCGCCAGGGGCCACTGTGGAGCTAGGAGTCCTGGAGTAGCGGTTCAGAACCACGGGTTTCAGCAGGGAGACGTGAAAGGAGTTAGGAATCCTGAGGGTAGGGGGGAGCCGCAGCTTGTAGGATACCAGGTTGATCTGTAGCAGGATTTCGAAGGGACCAAGGAACCTAGGAGCAAATTTGCACGACGGCACCTTCAGCCGGATATTCCTAGAAGACAGCCAGACTTTAGTCCCTGGAAGGAACTGCGGAGGCGCCCGTCTTCTTGTATCTGCCTTTCTCTTCATGCGGTCCATCGCCAACAGGATAGAAGATCGGGTCTGTTGCCATATCTACACAACCAATACGGAGGACAACCCAAATACCCCTTTGAAAGTCATACAAAGTAACTTACTTCAAATAATATATGGGGGAAGGGTATATAACACAGTGAATACCCATGACTGCTAGTAACATTGGCGATGACTCATATAATATGTTAGAACAACAACCTAAAAGAATTGAGTCAAAGACCAAATATGATAAAGATTTATAATTTTTATTATTGCACAACAAAACAAATAAATATATTTACTCACAATTTAAAAAGACAAGGATGACTACCACAGTGTGGAAGAAGAGGCCAGATACATGTGTATAATGGGGCTACTGTTATAGCATATGCATAAAAAAGATATATATAAGACCAAGGTGCATAAATAAATTAATAAATAAATTACTAACACCTGGATATACTTATCAGAAAGGACTATGTAAAGTCCCAAATGATAGTGTATGATTGTACCATTGAACCATTGATACTGATATCCAGTTGACACAAATACAACTCAAGGACAAAATGAGTAGTGAGGAATTTGGAAACTTCTTCCAGTCACTCGAATCCGATATGGATAAATGGGAGAAAGAGATTCAGGATATCAAGAAAGGCAAATTTAAACGTGACCAGAGTGATGCGTCCTCAAATCGTGTGTACAAGTGGCGTAACCCAGGATTTAGGAAGGGGGCAGCCTATAGAAGGTCATCTATATCGTCTGGAAATTTTACATCTGAATCAAGTGATGCTTCTCAGGGCATGAGAACGCGAAGTACCACAGACCCCAGGCAGTTCAATGGGAATAACTATAGGGGTCGACAAAGACGCAAACAAATAGGACATCAGATGGAGTCACGGGATTTTGGTAGATATAATAGACAAAGAAGGGAAGACCTATCCGAAACCCCGGCTGACAACACAAAACTTAAGGTAATCAATCTATCGGATCATGTCTTGTCAGCTACTGATATGGGGGTTCTATCTAAGGGGATGACCCTTGTGCCTGGCTCACACTTTGACACTTTTACAGCGATAAAAGATCTTCATTTGTTTGCCCGGACACTTCTGTTTAAGAGATGGTACCATAGGAAGAATGACAGCAGTAATTTTGAAACATCAGAAGAACTGGAGGCACTACGATGCCTAGAGCAACTTCTGGATGAACAGATACAACCTGCAGCAGGTAGGATGCCGTTTTCTACAAGGAAACGTTCTACTTGATTCCCACCATTTGCAGTGTGTCCTCCTATTGATCTATTTGTTAAATTGGTGACACAGGAGTTTGAACAAATTCCGGTGTCCATTAAACATGATAATTTGTCTAAGGCTGAACGTAAAAGCCTTAAAAAACTGAGGAGACTGCAGAATGTTATTTATAAACCAGCAGATAAAGGTGGTAATGTGGTTGTCTGGCCAACGGACATGTACGAGAAAGAGGCGTATCGCCATCTGAAAAATCCTACCTGCTACAAAAAGCTTACATTTAATCCTCTCTTGTGCTTTAGTACAGCACTTTTGGGCATTTTGAAAGAAGCACTGGATGATGGTATCATTTCTGCTGAGTTGAGGGAGTGTCTGATTGTACAAGAACCTGCAATAGCAAGCCTCTATCTATTACTAAAGATTCACAAGAACTCTAAAACACCACCTGGTCGCCCTATTATCTCAGGGAGAGGAAACATATGTGATAACCTCAGTAAGTATGTGGATGCCATTTTGAAACCTTTGGTGGAAACACTTCCCTCATATTTGAGGCACTCTGCTGATCTCATTCAAAAATTGGAGGGGGTTCACCTTGAACCTAGTATGATGTTAGCCACCTGCGATGTCGAGTCACTATATACCAACATCAGACACCAGGATGGTTTACGTGCAGCAGCATATTTTTTGAGAATGACCAGCATGGATCCTGCAAATATCCAATTTGTATTAACCATACTTGAGTTTATATTGACACATAACTTTTTCACCTTTGGTGGTTCCTTTTACCTTCAGCTCCAGGGCACGGCAATGGGGGCGGCATGCACACCCTCCTATGCCAACCTTTTCCTGGGGCTGTGGGAGAGAGATTTATTTTTGTCCGATCAGTTGCCGTCGGTGAACAAGGTTGTACTTTGGACCAGGTTCATTGACGACATTTTTCTTATATGGAATGGTACCAGGGAAGAGTTTTATTTCTTCATGGCAGACTTAAACTGCAATAATTTTAACATCAAATAAACTTGGAGGATGGAGGATAGGGCAGTGGACTTTTTGGACATACTCATTAAACGTGATGATAGTGGGTATATACAGACGGATGTGTACAGGAAACAGACATCTGTCAATTCTTATTACATGCGTCTTCTTCCCATCCTAGACACATGATAAGAGCCATTCCAACTGGACAGTTTCTTCGGATGAAGAGACTTTGTTGCACTAAAGAAGATTTTGAGAAACAGGCGGCTACATTGAGACAACGGTTCCTGGACAGGGGTTACAGCAAGAAAAACATACGGAAGGCGTATCAAAGAGCATGTAAAACAAGCCGATCCAAATTTTTACAGCCTGTAGCCAGGAAAACATTGCCCGGACAAACTAGGTATGTGACTACTTACCATGATAGATGGGGAGAATTGGTACAGTGTTTATCTAAGTACTGGCCCATATTGAGGACGGATCCTACTTTATTTGAGTTGCTACCTTTGAGACCTGCTGTAGCCTCTAGACGAGCAATGAATCTTTGTGATACTCTGGTTCACAGTCACTATAATCCCAATAAAACAAAACCCATTTTTGGTGCAGGTAAACCACGTTGGGGTTGCCGACCATGTGGACGCTGTATTGCCTGCCCAAATGTTATTGAAAGTGAGGAATTTTGGGATTCGTTAAAGAAGATCAAATACAGAATCACATGGCCTATTACATGCCATACCGAAGGGGTGATTTACTATGCACAATGTCTGTGCTCCCTGATCTATGTTGGATTGACCACAAGAGAATTTAAGGTTAGGATACGGGAGCATGTGAAGGGGATCGAGGCTGCAAGAGGTACTAAACCCGAAATGGCAGATCTACTGAAAACTATACTCAGACACTTTTTTTTCCATCATGGGTGTGACTCTAGGGGTCTACACTTTATTGGCATTGACCATATAGAAGTGGGCCTGAGGGGTGGATCTCTGATGAAGAGACTTCTACGTTTAGAGGCTCGGTGGATCTGGAAACTTAAAACTATGCATCCGATGGGGCTCAATGAGAGTTTGGGCTTCGCAGCATTTCTCTAACTGGTGTTAGGATCTTTCGTGTGGTGTTTTTAGGTGTCATTGTATGACATGATGATTTTAAGTATTCAATAACTTTCTTTTCTATTTTTATTTTATTTTATTTCAGGTCCTGTGATCTTATTGATGACTTATGAGCTTGTTTAGAGGGCTTTATGTGTCCAAGATGTACATTTATGCTATCTATTCCATCCGGTTTAATCCTGTATCCAGTGGCTGCCAGACTTTTCTTTTCTCCTTACGTTTACCTTATTATTTATTTATTTATTTATTTATTATATCGTATGTATGCACATGTATATATATACTTTTTGGCACAGCGTTTACAATTCATCTCTTTTTTTATACACATATATGTATTTTTACACACATAGGTATGTTTTACTCTTTCATTATTATTTCACAACAGTTTATACAATATATTTTATATTATATATTTTTCATTTATTTATATACTTTTTATATGTTACATTTTTCTATTTTATATATATTTTTTATATATATTCCTTTTATCATATATGTTTTATTTGTTTGTAATTGTTTGGGGGACACTTATACACATAATGTGTACTCTTATATGTTTATGCAGGTATATATGTGTGTATACATTATATATATATATATATATATTTTCACTAGCCATTACTCTATTTTATCACTATATTATACATATATTATATATTTTTTTATATATTTTTTGTGTGCAAATATATTTTTGTATATACATTTTTCATCACAGAATCTATGTAGTATTATTGGGTTTTGTTCAATATTGCACATTCATGCATAAGTTAATAAATTATTATGCTATTTTTTGGCATTTAGTGCACACAACACTTAGGCCTCATTCAAATGACAGGGTCCGAGTGTCGGCCAGGAAAATCTGCCGTTTTTGGTCCATTTTCCCGGCCGGTTTGCATCTGGTTTGCATCCGTTCCGATTCCGTTCCGGGCCGTGTTGCCGTTTTTACCGGCCGATTTGCATCCGTTTTTTTCCCTGACATGAACACATATTCCAGAGCAACAGATGCCTAATTAAACTACACATAGATACTGTTCATTCCAGGTCTATCAAGCACAGGAATTTCCAAAAACGTCTGTTTATATGGATTTTGTGTTTATTTCCTCCTCATCTCCATCTGTTCATGCCATGTCTACGAAGCATAAAAAAAATCATTATACCCTTTTTTATATTATCTTCACATTACTAATAATGTTCATTCTTTTATTTCAATAGTTTTCAACATTCTTTTGTATGTCCCCCTGGACAGAGCGCTTGATGTCTCTTTCAAAATCTGGAAAGGGACATCATGGGCAACTCCTGAAGTGGAATCTCCATGTGGCCGGTGATTCCACTTCAGGAGTTTCCCCTGATGTCACTGTCCATATATGGACAGAGACATCAAGCGCTCTGTCCAGGAGCGGAATCCCCGAACACACGGGGATTCCACTCCTTCAGGGAGCTAAAGTGGGGCTAGCACATAGAGCAGGGACGAAGCTACAGCAGTAGCAGCCGCAGCAGCTGCTAGCAGCGCCATTGGCCATGGTAGATGTCGCCGCTAGCAGCCGCTATGGCTGCTATAGCTGTAGCGACGCCTGAAGATGCGCCAGGGCGGAAAGGAGGCTGATTCGCCGGGCCAGGGAGATTTGGGAAGGGAGCCATCACAGCGCCCCCTTCCACCTGCTGTACACCCCAGCCCTGCTACACAGTACCCCTGCACATAGTAGAGCAGGGACCTCGCTACAGCAGTACCCCCAAAGTGCTACCTCCAGCATACAGCGCTTCTTCTGAATTGGATACACTCCTCCTCCTCACATGCACTCTGCGCTGTGAGGAGGAGGAGAGAGTGCGCGAGCGACGGTAGACCCGGCCATCACTCGTGACACATTCCGGTGATGGCCGTGTATTACCCGGCCCCATACCCGGCCGAAAATAGAGCATGTCCCATTTTTTGACGGCCGGTTTTCCCGGCCCGTCAAAAAATCGGTCGTGTGAATAGCCCCATTAGGGGTCTATTGCTCCTAATGCAGCCGAGTGACGGACGATTTATGAACGGCCGTCACCCGGCCGGGAAACCCTGTCGTGTGAATTCCGCCTTACAACAGAGGTATGGACCTGGGTTTTGGTTTCCCTTTTGTCAATATCTGTTTTTTAATATTTTATTCATCTTTTTATTATCTTTCATATATGTATTCTTTATATTATATATATATATATATATATATATATATATATATTGGTTCTTTCATTATTACTTTTTATTCATTATTATTCATTTTTCATCATTTTTTTATTTTTTATTTCTCATTTTTTTATTATATATTTTTTTATATTCATTATTTTATTTATTTTCATTAATTGCCACACTTTCATTCATTCACGTTATATATTTGTTATTGTGTAATTTTCACTGTTTATTCATTATGTAATAACATGTTTATTTGTACACATGCACTATATATATATATATATATATATATATATATATATATATATATATATATATATTTTATTTATTTTTTTCACTGCACTTTTGTGGATACTCATTTATATTATTTATTATATATTATTGACATTATTTATCATTATTTCATACATACAGTGAAGGAAATAAGTATTTGATCCCTTGCTGATTTTGTAAGTTTGCCCACTGTCAAAGACATGAACAGTCTAGAATTTTTAGGCTAGGTTAATTTTACCAGTGAGAGATAGATTATATAAAAATACAAAACAGAAAATCACATTGTCAAAATTATATATATTTATTTGCATTGTGCACAGAGAAATAAGTATTTGATCCCCTACCAACCATTAATTGTTCAGCCTCCTCCAGACCAGTTACACGCTCCAAATCAACTTGGTGCCTGCATTAAAGACAGCTGTCTTACATGGTCACCTGTATAAAAGACTCCTGTCCACAGACTCAATTAATCAGTCTGACTCTAACCTCTACAACATGGGCAAGACCAAAGAGCTTTCTATGGATGTCAGGGACAAGATCATAGACCTGCACAAGACTGGAATGGGCTACAAAACCATAAGTAAGACGCTGGGTGAGAAAGAGACAACTGTTGGTGCAATAGTAAGAAAATGGAAGACATACAAAATGACTGTAAATCGACATCGATCTGGGGCTCCATGCAAAATCTCACCTCGTGGGGTATCCTTGATCCTGAGGAAGGTGAGAGCTCAGCCGAAAACTACACGAGGGGAACTTGTTAATGATCTCAAGGCAGCTGGGACCACAGTCACCAAGAAAACCATTGGTAACACATTACGCCGTAATGGATTAAAACCCTGCAGTGCCTGCAAGGTCCCCCTGCTCAAGAAGGCACATGTACAGGCCCATCTGAAGTTTGCAAATGAACATCTGGATGATTCTGAGAGTGATTGGTTGAAGGTGCTGTGGTCAGATGAAACTAAAATTGAGCTCTTTGGCATTAACTCAACTCGCCGTGTTTGGAGGAAGAGAAATGCTGCCTATGACCCAAAGAACACCGTCCCCACTGTCAAGCATGGAGGTGGAAACATTATGTTTTTCGAGTGTTTCTCTGCTAAGGGCACAGGACTACTTCACCGCATCAATGGGAGAATGGATGGAGCCATGTACCGTCAAATCCTGAGTGACAACCTTCTTCCCTCCACCAGGACATTAAAAATGGCTCGTGGCTGGGTCTTCCAGCACGACAATGACCCGAAACATACAGCCAAGGCAACAAAGGAGTGGCTCAAAAAGAAGCACATTAAGGTCATGGAGTGGCCTAGCCAGTCTCCAGACCTTAATCCCATCGAAAACTTATGGAGGGAGCTGAAGATCCGAGTTGCCAAGCGACAGCCTCGAAATCTTAATGATTTACAGATGATCTGCAAAGAGGAGTGGGCCAAAATTCCATCTAACATGTGTGCAAACCTCATTATCAACTACAAAAAACGTCTGACTGCTGTGCTTGCCAACAAGGGTTTTGCCACCAAGTATTAAGTCTTGTTTGCCAAAGGGATCAAATACTTATTTCTCTGTGCACAATACAAATAAATATATATAATTTTGACAATGTGATTTTCAGTTTTTTTTTAAATATAATTTATCTCTCACTGGTAAAATTAACCTAGCCTAAAAATTCTAGACTGTTCATGTCTTTGACAGTGGGCAAACTTACAAAATCAGCAAGGGATCAAATACTTATTTCCTTCACTGTATATATACACATATTTCTCATTAAGTGTATATAAGAATTTTATGTAATATATTATATTTAATGGTTGTTATATATGTGTTATATACTTTGTATAATAATGTAACATCATATTATGATACGTATGGAGATAGGGAAAGGTTAGGGACAGTTCATTTATCAATTTTAGCATAATAATTATGAGACGTTGGTAACTGTTAAAAGTTTATATCTAATCATTTTTGATATGTATGTGCATTCTTGATGACATGTGCCACTGTTTGTGGCTGTTATGGTATTTGTCTTCTGTGGGGATGTATAACCTTGCAATATGTAGGAGGTTTTCTTTATGGCACGCACTTTTCCCTGCTAGGTGACCGAGCTGGTGATCTCCAGCTGTATATATATATCAGTAGCGCAGTTGGCATATGCGCACTGGTCAGGATCCTACTGAACCCTGTGGTGCGCCACGAGCAGCGACTGCCTCCGGCTGACTTTCTTGCCAGCTGGGAGTAATCAGCTGTTAGGTTTAGCTGACCTGGTATACACATGTCAGCACTGCATTTCGCGCAAGCGCACTGTTCAGGAGTTCATTGAACTCTGTGGTGCGCTACAAGCCGCGCTTGCTTCCGGCTGTCAGGTATAATCAGCTGGGAGCAATCAAATTGTTTGGCATTTACCCCAGCTGATTGGTTCTCTGCATACATATGTTCCCTCTTCCTGTCCTCTGACACCAGCCCCGGACGAAGGCGTTCCTCGCCGAAACGCGCGTCGGGTGTGATGCCAGACAACAGTGTGTCATAATATGGATAAGCTACTTTCACTTAGCTGCATGTGTACTTACATCAATGAATTATGCATTATTAAATGTTAGGCTACATCAATGAGTACAATCATACACTATCATTTGGGACTTTACATAGTCCTTTCTGATAAGTATATCCAGGTGTTAGTAATTTATTTATTTATTTATTAATTAATTTATGCACCTTGGTCTTATATATATCTTTTTTATGCATATGCTACAACAGTAGCCCCATTATACACATGTGTCTGGCCTCTTCTTCCACACTGTGGTAGTCATCCTTGTCTTTTTAAATTGTGAGTAAATATATTTATTTGTTTTGTTGTGCAATAATAAAAATTATAAATCTTTATCATATTTGTTCTTTGACTCAATTCTTTTAGGTTGCTGTTGCCATATCTGTAGAAAGTCCCTGAAGGTTGAATCAGCTGCAGGTACCTGGGACATCGTAGAAACAGGAAGAGGTATACGAGGATGTTGGCCGTAGACGATGAAGAATGGACTGGAAGTGGTCGACTCACTGGTGTGGTTGTTATAAGAGAACTCTGCCCACGGGTGCAACTGCACCCAATCATCATGGCGCCTGGAAACAAAGTGACGTAGATAGTTCTCCATAATCTGGTTAACTCTCTCGAATTGCCCATTGGACTGGGGAAGATAGGCCAAAGAGAAGTCCAATTTTACACCGAGGAAGCCGCAGAGTGCTCTCGAAAACTTTGAGGTGAATTGGACACCTCGGTCTGAGACAATATGCAGGGGCAAGCCGTGCAGACGGAAGATGTGCTGTATGAAGAGGTCAGCCAATCACGTAGCAGATGGCAGGGCGGTCAAGGGAATGAAGTGAGCCATTTTTGGAAATCGATCCACCACCACCCAGATCACACTGCAACTCGCAGAAGAAGGAAGATCCGTGACAAAATCCATAGCGAAATGTTGCCACGGGGCAACGGGCACAGGCAGTGGTTGGAGCAGGCCAGCAGGTCTGGAGTGAGCAACTTTATTTGATGCACATACTGTGCAAGAGGAGACAAAGTCCATAACATCTTTGGGTAGCGTGGGCCACCAGAAGTGACGGGTGATTAGATCTTGGGTCTTACAAGCACCCGCGTGACCTGCCAGCTTAGAACTGTGACCCCAGCGAATAATTCTTCCTCGGTCAGCCAGACGTACAAAAGTCCTACCCGGAGGAATGTCACTAACTTGTACGGGATTCACAGAGAAGATGCAGGATGGGTCAATAATAATCTGTGGAGATTCTATGGCGTCTTCGGTTTCAAAAGATCTAGACAAGGCATCGGCCCTCACATTCTTGTTGGCGGGTCGGTAGTGGAGTTCGAACCGGAACCGAGCAAAGAACAACAACCACCTGGCTTGACGAGGATTCAACCGCTGGGCCGTCTGTAGGTAGGTCAAATTCTTATAATCTGTGAAGATCAGGATAGGATGAACTGCGCCCTCCAGTAGATGTCTCCACTCCTACAGAGCCAGCTTGATGGCCAGTAACTCCCGGTCCCCAATCGAGTAGTTGCGCTCTGCGGAAGAAAACAGCTTGGAATAGTAGCCACATACCACAGCCTTGCCTTTCGATCTTTTCTGGAACAACAGTGCACCAGCACCCACCGAGGAAGCGTCCACCTCTAACGAAAACTGTAGGGATACATCCGGATGGTGCAGAATGGAGGCATACGTGAAGGCTTTCTTTAAGGATTCAAATGCGGCTTCAGCCTCCGGAGTCCACATCTTGGCATTCATACCCTTCTTAGTGAGGGTGGATATAGGAGCTGTCAAAGATGAGAAGTTGGGGATGAACAGTTGGTAGAAGTTGGCGAATCCTAGAAAGCGTTGTATGACCCTTAAGCCTAGGGGGCGTAGCCACTCTAGGACAGTCTTTACCTTCTGGGGGTCCATCTTTTGGCCCTGACTGAGATCATGTAGCCCAGGAAGGATAGAGACTTCTTCTCAAAAACACACTTCTCCAACTTGGCATAAAGGCGATTCCCTCTTAGACGGAGCAACACCTGGCGGACATGACTTTGATGAGTTACTGGATCTGGGGAAAAAAATCAAAATGTCATCGAGATACACCACAACACAAACATAAAGGAGATCACGAAAAATGGCATTGACAAATTCTTGAAGTACTGCGGGGGCGTTACATAGGCCGAAGGGCATAACTAAGTATTCGTAGTGCCCATCACGAGTATTAAAGGCAGTCTTCCATTCGTCACCTCGACTAATCTGAATCAGATTATAAGCCCCCCGCAGGTCCAGTTTAGAAAAAAATTTCGCCCCCCCGTATGCGATCAAACAGTTCAGAAAACAAAGGCAGAGGGTACCTGTTCTTCACCGTGATCTGGTTTAGGCCTCGGTAGTCAATGCAAGGTCGTAAGTATCCATCTTTCTTTTTAACAAAGAAGAACCCCGCTCCGGCAGGGGATGAGGATTTACGAGTGAAACCCCTCTCCAGGTTCTCCTTAATGTAGGCCGACATGGACTGGGTCTCTGGCAGGGAGAGAGGGTACACTCTACCATGAGGAGGAGACGATTCAGGAACCAGGTCAGGAACAGTCATATGCCCGGTGTGGCGGCAAGGTCTCAGCCTCCTTTTTATCGAAGACACCGCAGAACATGGAGAAACAGGAAGGCAACCCTGTCAAAGACTGAAGAGGAGCAGGTTGTGGCGACTGGATATGACCCAGACAGCGGTCAAGACACTTCGGGCCCCACTGGAGGACCTCTCCAGACTTCCAATCCAGGACGGGCACGTGCAAACCCAGCAGCACGGGGTTGACGGCCTTGGACAGGACAAACAGGGTGATGAGTTCAGCATGAGGGGCTCCCACTTGGAGTCTCAATGGCTTGGTTACCGACACAACTGGGTCCGGCAATGGCAGTCCATCCACCGAGGCAATGATCAGCGGCCTTTCAAGCGGGATAGTAGGCAACTGAAGGAGATCCACAAGATCCTGGCAGATGAAGTTGGCTGCAGAGCCGGAGTCCAGATATGCGGAGACCTGATGGGACCTCTCGCCAGCAATGATGGTTACGAGAATTAATAGTTTGGAAGAGAGTTCTTGATTCAATGTGTTAACACCCAGGATTGTCTCTTCAACCAAACCTAGGCGCTGGGGTTTTTTGGCTTGTGAGGGCACAGACGCACGACATGGCCAGCAAGGCCGCAATATAAGCAAAGTCCAGAGGTGCACCTGCGCTGTATCTCCTGGACCGATAATTTTAGTCGGTCTACTTGCATCGGTACCTCGGGCAAAGCAATAGAAGCAGGCAAGAGGGGTTGCTGAAAGTTGGGCGCCAGTCTAGGGCGCCGACGCTCCTGACGAACCTCGTGAGATCTTTCCCTCAGCCTTATGTCTACCCGAGTGGCAAGCAGAATCAAGTCGTCCAAGGCAGAAGGCAGATCTCGAGCGGCCAGTTCATCCTTGATCTCGGACGACAGGCCATGCCAATAGGATGCCACAAATGATTCATTGTTCCAGGATAGCTCTCCTGCCAGAGTCCGGAACTGGATCGTATACTCGCCCAGGGAGGTGTCCTCTTGGCGAAGGTTGAAGATGGCAGTAGCTGCCGATGAGACTCACCCAGGCTCCTCAAAAACAGTTCGGAATATTTGCACGAACTCCTGAAATCTCGGGTCTTGGATCCCTGACGTTCCCAGATAGGATTAGCCCATGCCAGGGCCTTGCCAGTCAGGAGGGAGATGATGAATGCAATCTTGGCTCCATCTGATGGAAATGCTCGAGAGTGCAGGGTAAAATGAATGTGGCATTGGTTCAGAAACCCCCGACAAGCACTGGCGTCTCCATCGAACCGAGAGGGCAATGGTGACGAGAACCGAGGGTCCGTACAGGAACTGCCAGGAGGAGTAACAGGAGGATCGGCTTGAAGGACTTGCATAGAGGCAGGAAGAGAAGCAACTAGCGTCCCTAGCTGCTGTGCCATAGAGTCCACAGCCACGAGGAGCTGATAATGCCTAACTGGGAGATCCAGCAGATCCGCCTGCATGGCTTGGGAGGTTGCCAAGCCCTTGAATTGACCAGCGGAGTCCATGGCCAGAGCGTACTGTCATGATGCGGGGTGTGGACACACTGGGCCGTACCGCGTAGCGGGATGGCAGCTGGCCAAACAGGTAAGTATAGAGTTCAATTAGTTCAGCAAGGGTACCTGAGGCAATCGTAGGCAGTAGCGAGGCTGGCACGTCCAGGACCAGGTGGCGGACAGTCATCAGGTGAGGCATAGCAGATCAAGTGTAGACTGTAGCACAGCACGGCAATAGCACAGCACGGCAATAGCACAGCACGGCAACAGCATTAGGTAGCACGGAAACAGGATACGGGATATAGGATACAGGAGCAAGGTACACTGGGAAACTGGAAGACACTGGGAGACCATAAGCACGACAAACAATGGGTAACGAACAATGCTCTGGCAAAGAGCAAGGAGACAGAGCCTTTTTTTATAGCCCAGGGCATCCTGGGCTAGATTGCAGAGTTCCTGCAAAAATGTGCGCACTGGCCCTTTAAGGCCGTGCACGCGCGGGCACACGCGCCCGCCGGAGACACTCTCAGTCTGGAAGTGAGTGCTGGCACCTGACAGGAGGACGACGCTGCAGCGAGGTAAGCTGTCCATGGCTACGGCCGTCGACGTTAACGACCGAACGACGGACCGTGGCCATAGACGTTACAGGGGCTGTGTGTGGAGCTATTTACAGGGGGGGGCTGTTTGTGGAGCTATCTACAGGGGGCTGTGTGTGGAGCTATCTACAGGGGGACTGTGTGTGGCGCTATCTACAGGGGGCTGGGTGTGGAGCTATCTATATAACTATACTTAGCTATCTAACTATAATTCCGTATTTGAGCTGATTTAAGGGGACCGGTGAACTTCTCTCAATGTGGAAATACCTCCCAACGTGTTTCCTCACAGCCAGAAACAGGCGCCAATTCTGAAATCCTAACAACATATGCGATCTCTTGCCACTGCAAGCACGCTTTCACTGAGGAGCATCACTTTAAACAGACAGCCATAACTATTTGTTCCAGCATCCTTGGAATCTGGATATAGCTGGTTCTGGCCCATCTCCCCTGAGGAATCGTTTGGCCGTGAGGAAACGCGTTGGGAGGTATTTCCACATTGAGAGAGGTTCCCCGGTCCCCTTACATCAACTAAAATACGGATGACATCTAGCATCTGAACGGGTAGGGGGGTATTGACCTCTGACTTTTAAGTACTTCATTAGTATTTGTAGAAGAGAAATATAAGGGAAACATTCAACGAAATCCTGGTGAATAGTCTATTAAACCACGTATGAATTGCTGTCTAATCGGACTAATCAAAATTATTGGATATATGCCATAAACAAATGCAAGAATCCACTATGCATGACTACTTGACACATGTATGCACTATATGTTCATGTTAAAAAATTTCTTAAGATTTTATATGAAAGTACAGTAAAAGTTATATTATATATACAATCTCCGGATCTATTTTTTCTCTCAAATCAACAAACACATGGAGGCATTCCTCCTATGGTATATTACACACTTAGTGTTAGAGGCATTCCTCTCAGAATCAGCAGACACATAGAGGTATTCCTCCTACAGTATATTACGAAGTATCCGCCCTGTACGCTGCAGGGAATTCCGGGTGATAAACCGCACCAAACTGTGGTGAAGTTTTTCGCCCTGAATGTCCGCTGCGGAAAACTGCAACACTTAGACCGGCCGGTCTCCTGGGATGACGTTTCATCCCAGGAAACCTCTGATGCCAGTGATTGGCTGCAGCGGCAGTCACATGAGATGAAGCATTGTCCCAGGATGCCGGCCTTCTGACATCATCCAGGTCGGTCTCTTGAGATGACTTTTCCTCCCATGTGACCGCCGCTGCAGTGGTCATATGACTCCTGGGTAAGTATAAGATTTTTTTTTCCTGAGTTGCGTTTTTTGCAGCGAAATCACTACGGACCCGCTGCAAAAACGCAACAATTTACATGCTGCGGAATAAAATTCTTCACTGCACGTCAATTTCTAAGAGGTTTTTCTCCGCTCAGTATTTACGCAGCGTGTCGATGAGATTTGTTTTATCTCATCCACTTTGCTGCTACTGTATTTTCTGCAGATTTTCCGCAATGTATTCCGTTGCGGAAAATCCGCAGTGTTTACGCATCGTGTGAACTGACCCTTTAGGGGCACTGATCTGGTACCATCCCTACATAGAATGATCAGCTTGTACAAGGGCTAATGTAAAACTTAGTAGCCGCACCTACAAGGTTGCGGTCAATATGCGTTTTTTGCCGAAATTTTCTCAAAATCATGATTTGGCTGCAATGTGTAAACACAGCTTTTGTGGTATTTCCACATTGTGGTCATATCGTGTTAGTTCCACAGCAAAAACCGCCAAATGACAATACAATATATCATAATAGGCCTCGGGAAGTTGGCCTTATTAGGGTAAGTTTAAACGTATCGTAAACACTGTGGATTTTCAGCAACGAAATTTGTTTTAAAAAATCTGCAGCATACACAGTAGCAGCAAAGTGGATGAGATTTGAACAAATCTCATCCACACGCTGCGTAAGTGATAAGCGGGAAAAAAACCGCTCAGAAATTGTTTTTTATATAAGCACTGCTTATATGCTGCAGGTTTTCCCCATTGAATTTCATGGGGAGGTAAAACCCGCAAGAAATAGCAGATGTTGCGATTTTTGCAGCGGAAAAGCAGCAATTCCACCGCAAATATCGCAACTCAGAAAAAAAAAAATCTTAGACTTACCCAGAATTCTGTCTTCCATCGTCCAGGGATGACGTTTCAACCAGTGTGACTGCTGCAGCCAATCACAGGTTGCAGTGGTCAAATGGGGTAAAACATCATCCTAGGAGGCCGGTCTGCAGGATGGCAGAGGGTAAGTATGCACGTTTTTATTTTTTATTTCTGCCGAAAATACTTCAACTCGCTCCATGAGATAAGTTCAAATCGAATCATCAAGTAGGACGTTTTTGAGTGGGCTGTGCACAGGGTGTCGGGAGTGGTATGGCGAGTGGAAATTGGCCCTTTTATTTGCGCCCTGCATGATATCTCGGCTTGCCCTCATTATAATCTGCAGAAACAGCATAGTGCGCTATTCTGTTATACTGACAGGTCCAGATGTGAGTTTGTCATTTGGCACGGTTTGGAAAATTTATGAAGCAAAATGAATCAAAATTCTACCGCAAACTGCGCCAAGAAAATGGAGTGTATAATGTGCACCAAATTTCTTATGTGTTGTGTGTCATTTTTACACCAACTTTAATAGGATAGCAAGATGGGGGCATGTCTCAGGGGAGTCGTAAACATGCACAACATTTTATAAAGATGTGCAGCATTTTTCACAGTGGTACGGACTTCCTGTGTGGGGATCATCACTTTCAATTGTATACACGTTCTTAGGACGCAGATGTGAGGAAAAACTAGCAGGAAAAGCAGCCGCGGCCATTATGTCACAGCCGCTTCCCCGTTTCTAAGTAACGGATGTTGGTATTGACATCATTTACTGAGTCTGATGGAGAGACATGAGTGCCACATGTCACACGTAGCAAGAAGCCGGCAGCAGGTAATGACTGGCTGGGCTTAGGCAACAAAAGGAGCACTGTGGCTAGTAACGGAGGCATTGAATGCATAGTGGTTGTCATGGAGGATCGTGGCTGTCATAGGGGCATAGTGGTTGGCATAGGGACATTATGGATGGCATGGACTACTGATGACCTATCCACCTGATAGGTCATCAGTACATGATCTGTGAGGATCCGTCACCCGGACCCCACACCGTTAAACCGCTCCGGCTGCCTCCGGGCACCGGACGTACATTCCAGAAACACTTGGCTCCGGCCACAGGATAGCGGTCGAGCTGCAGTACTGCAGCCCTGCTCCTATTCAAGTGAATAGGAGCAGAGCTGCAGTTCTGCAGAACGGCTGCTATGCTATGTACAGAGCCAACTGCTTCCGACTCCGTACATCGCATATTGGGCAATAACATCCGGTGCCCGCATGCCATCGTATGCGGCTGATCGGTGCAGGGTTCGGGTGTAGGACCAGCACCGATGATATATTGATGACCTATCAGGTGGAGAGGTCATCAGTTGTCCAGTAGTGGACAACCCCTTTAAGTGTGGCATGGGGGCATTGTGGCTGGCAAAGGGTGTGATGTGGCTGGCATGGGGGCTTTATGGTTGTCATGGTGGTGTTCTGGTTGTCATACGGGACATTATGGTTGTTGTGGGGGCATTGTGGCTTTCCTGTGGGGCATTGTGGCTGTCATGAGAGCATTTTGGCTAGCATAGGGGGCATTGACGCATTGTGACTGTTATGGGGTATTATAGCTGTCATGGCGGTATAGTGCATGTGATTAGGACACTGTGACTGGCATTAGGGACATTGTGACTGTTGTGTGTGGCATTATGGCTGTCATGAGGGAATTGTGACTATCATAGGGGGGCATTGACTCATTGTGACTGCCATGGGCTATTATAGCTGGCATGGCAGTATAGTGCCTAAGATTAGGGCACTGTGACTGGCATTAGGGACATTGTGGTTGTCAGGTTGCGCATTGTCGCTATTATAGGGGGCATTGATGGCATTGTAGCGGTCGTGCGGCTTTATAGCTGTCATGGGGCATAGCTGCTGTAATTAGGGTACTGTGACTGGAATTAGGGACATTGTGGCAATCATGGGGACATAGATGCTGTAATTGGGGCATTGTTGCTGTCATGGGGCATTGTGGCTGTCATGAGGGCCATCTGTGGCTGTTATAGGGGATATGTGGTGCTAAAGTAAGGAGCCAGGGCAGCAAACTCTGCAGAGGCGCGTCATACACATGACAGTCACCTGATGTAATTGCAGTTTATACTCTGCGGCTGATCAGTCCTATCTATACCTGTCCGATGTATAGTGGTAATAATTAGTCATGTTATGGCGGTGGTATTTATATTCAGAGGTCTGAAATATGTACTTGTGATGGAGCAAATTAGTTGGTAGTGAAGCTAAAGCGGGACACGTACTTATGGAGAATTTGTTTGCGCTACTGAGTATCTTGACCCTAATGTATCATTACAACACCCCCACCTCTGCCCCCCAGGATAACCAGTGCCTATAGGAAGCAGGGTGTGAATGTAGAATAAAAAAGTGTCTAAGATGTCTAGCCAATTGCGTCAACTATATCATTCCCCAATGTTTTTGGTTTTACATAGGACTGCAGGTAAAGCGACTACATGATCTTCACGATGCACGAACAAATAAATATATATCTCTCTCTTTTAATACATTATATAAGGCGCACAATTGAGTTTATACAGACAGGGCAAAGAATCATGAAAGTTCTATTACATATCCAGAAATCATACATTGGTTTCTTTTATAAAAAGTGCATTGATAGGAGAAGAATACGCAGGGGTCACATGGATCCTGCTCGACAAATCAACTCTGAAGATTAATTTCCAGTTTACCAAGTGTATATATATCTATATATATATTTGTGATTTATCCGCAATTAACTATTTCAAGTTCAGGCTATGAATAATGCAGTTTATCAAAAGACATCTTCAGCCGTATTTCCAAGCTGATACCAGATCAACTATAAGACAAAAAAAAATATACGAAAAATATTCCCTAGTCATTGTCTCTATGGAGTTTGGTTGTCGTAGAAATTGAAGAAATCCAGAACGTTCTGTGGATGGTTTTATCGCTAAACCAATTTTCCGGCTTTTATGGTTCATTAGAATCTTTCTGTATCAAACATTTAATTCCGACAGGTTACAAAATTCCTTCTGTGTTACAAAAAGCTTCCACAGTCCTGGAGGTATTTCCGAAGAGTCCACTTTTCCAAATTCCAGAATTGTCGGGTGGTGAGCAAATGATTTATTGTTGATACTGCACAATGTTGGGTTAAAAATCAAAACCTGCCGTACGACGTTACTGTGTGAATGCAATAACGACAAAATGACCACATCATGATAAGATTACAATCGAGAAATTTTAAAAGGGATTCTCCACTTTCGACAATCCCTTTTTGTAAGATACGCCCCCAAACAATAGGCTGATCACAGGGTGTCCAGTTGCGTAAACCCCCAGCAATCAGTTCTACTCTATGGTAAAATCTGGCAAGTGATCTTTTCTCCTGTAGTGCCACCACAGGAGAAATGATGTATTACACAGTGCCCATTAAAATCAATGGGTTATCTATGTAATGTACAGATGCGCCGAGTCCTCCAGAGAGAGAGAGAGACGCTCTTTGTAGCCACTCTCTGCTCTGAATGATAGATAAGGGTCCTGAACAGGGGACACCCTCTATTAATGAGTTTTCTAAACCGGAATATTTCATACTGTTATACTTGATATGTTTTACAGATTTTGATAGACTGTTCGTAATGATTAAAGCTGTAGGGAAATAAAATTCAGCGTAATTCCCTTAATCCGACATTTGATATTCCAGAAAGTCTGATAATCCAGCACAGAAGTGCAATGTGGGACTTTCTAAGGTTCTATTCATGTCAGATTATAGGAATATGACTATTATTTAAAGAGCCCCTCTCATAAAAATAACTCCAATAGAAATTTGGGTGATAGCAATTACAGCACCCATGGAGGTGATCACCCGGATGTCTTAGTCTTGGACCTGCCGAGTTATGTAACGACACATTCTTTTCGAATCTGCTGCTTAATTAGACAGTAAATATTCCAGGAAAACTCCCCATTGTGTAAACTTTCATTGCTCAACAGCTTCCCACATGTGCCGTTACACAGAGCCGTGTGTGTATCACCACTGAGCGTTGAGAGACTGTATAATGCACTGAATTTACAGATGTAGCAGAACTGACTTTGTCCTTTAGCACAACTCATCTCACCACTTGTTATCTATTGTTTTACACAGTGCAATGAATTAGTATGATGTACAAAGAATTGAATGGCAAACTTAACTCTGCTACATATGACATCTATAGAGAAGTTACCCTAACCTGGAAACTGATAAAATGGGCAACATTGGCATCCTTATGTTCTTCATTGCACCATTTAGTGGCTTGTTGCCATCACACACATACATAGAGAGAGCTTACATGGTTGGCTTTGTAGGTGCAGTTGTGGTAACCCTCAACCTAAACTATTCTGGTTTATTCCCTAGGTAGGCGGCAGGTAGGTGTGTTATCAATATACTGAATTGCGCCCGTTAATAACAACCAATTAGACACTTGCTTCAATTTGCTCAGATAACTCTAGCTGCTGAATGGCCGCTGCCTCTCATATAGTGCCAGAGGTTTGCCCAAAAGCCACTTTGCCTTGGTCAGGATATTTAGGTACAGGAATGGGGGCTACAAACTGAACCCCTGCCCCGGGTAAAGCAGAACCTAGTTACAGCTCTGCCTCCGTTATACGGTGCCATATGGACACATCACATGGCAGCATATGGAGTAACTTTGGGGACCATAGGGACTCCATGCACCGCCATACAGACTCCGTAGACGTATATACATGAGGCCTAATAGAGTAGGGCAGCAATGGTGAATTTTATTTCCCTGCAGCTGCCTTAATGAATACAATATGTGCCAATAGAGCATCCCTTGCTGTCTACATCCATTGAACATGGGTGACATCAATACTGCTTGCATCCTGCTGATGGCGCTGTCAGTTTCCAGCTGCAGCTCTGCTCTGTTATGTGAATTGTTCCCATCTGTAAATGTAACGATTCCTGTAGCAGATAAATATTGTGTATGAATTCAGTTCACTAACCAATCTCTGGTGCCACTAGTCCCACTGGTGTCATGGGCTCCATCTTTAGATAATGGCTAGGGAATTTAAAATGGGCCAATTTGGTTTCCGATACTTACTGGTTACAGTAGCCAGAAGACTATGTGACTCTGCCCGCCAGGGGCAACAGAAACCTGATAGAACAGAACCGTGACCCCAAAGTGAACAAAGTGGTGACTCCAGCGATGTTTTTCCTGGTTCATGTAGTGTTCATTTAATTAAGTTATGCTAATGAGATACATACATACCTAAACTAATTGTTTGAAATGATAAAAAGGGTCTGATTTTTTTTTCTAGAAACAGCGCCACCCTTGTCAATGTCTGTGACCGGTATTGCAGTTTAGCTTCATTCACTAGAGAGGGTGCTGAGCAACAATACCAGAAACCATGGGCAAGAGGGGTGCCATGTCCTGGAACAAAACAGACCTTTTTTTCCAATATAATACAACCCCATTAAGCCCCAAAAAAATATTAAATTTTGCATGAAAAACTGAAGCTAAAAGAGTTGAATGAATTCTTGGTTTTCTCTTGCTTCCTGCTAACTGAGTGGGTTGTACCGAAATGAAGCTGTAGTTGTGGAGTTTGAGGAAAAAAATCTCTTGTACAGCATATAAAACTTCCTGTGACCACTTCAGTATATATAGCTACAGATACAGCAGAGCTGAATTTGTCACTTGGCTCACTGAGGCGGAATATAACATTGTATTTATTATCTGTGGGTTTTTCTTGTAGCTAAACCTGTAGAAACCAGCTCTAGGGCTGTGTTCACACTGTTCAAAGCCTCCGTCGGCAGTTCCGTCACATTTGAACGCAAGGATATCACAGAATTTTGCGCTATACTTGCAGTCAAAATGATGGAAACCACAACAGAATCCATTATAATTAATGAGGTCTATCATACGACAGATGTGGTACAAAATCATGGCTTTCGTTATGATTGGCAGCCACAATGCAGATGTGAACAAAGCCAAACACACACATTGCACGTGTAGGCAAAGGGTGGTCACCCATAGGAAGACAAGAGGTTGCTAGGCAACCTGAAGTACCACAGTGCCCAAAGAGATATGTGATACTAAATCACCATATTAAATCGGTAGCACCGCGGCTATATTTTGGTTTCCAGTTTTCCCACTACATGAAGATTCAGTTTGACCCTATAAGATGACGATTCGTAAAAAGAATAATCAGACGTCAAATCAGTGCGACAATATCAGCTGGTGCCAACGACGTAGATGAGATGATGAAATGATTCCCCTGTGGTTTCTGCTCTTCCCATAGCTGCAATATAAAGAGAGAGATATTATATTATTACATCATGGATTGTACTACTACAGAACTCATCATTTAACGGAGATATAGTCCATGCAGGCTCCACCTACAATCATCTTCTACCATGTGTCACATGCCGTCACGTGGTGCATGCTGCATGATAATTTTGGCGCATCTTGCATGACCTGTTAGACACTTTTCTCTTACTGATACGACTTATAATTTGGCTTATTTTGCGCCAGAATTTGATGCCAATTTTTTTGGGCATATTTTTGCACCTATTGGCGCACTCTAATCTATGCCCCTTTTTAACAAACCATGCCCCTTTCCTGCTAAGCAACACCCACTTTTTGGAACAATTTTCAAAAGTGTCTAGTGAGATGCAAACAAACATCATAATGGTGTCAAACTCCGCCAAATTGCCCCAAAATGTGGCACACTTTTGATACTTTTGACACAGTAGTAAATCTGCGCCAATGTATGTGGAAGAGTTGTCAATGAGACATACACAAGTGGAGGTTATAATTTTAACTCCCCCTCCCTTTCACTCTTTACAGAATACTTTTACAGCCACTAGGGGGAGCTAAACACATGTATTTACACAGCTCCCTCTAGTGGGGGCTGTAGGCAGTCAGAATTGTATCATTGAACTCTGGCTAGAAGGGGATTTGGAGAGCTCTAATGCCTATAAAAATACATTATAAAATTAAATTAGCACAGAATTTTGCATCTTTCTAACCCTTTCACTGCCAAGAATAACTGTAATACGTCATGAATTTAAAGGCTTGCCGTGGCTAAAATATAAGGGCTACAATTTAGATCTTAATATCATCTTACAGCCCAGAATTTTCAAATTATATCAAAATCAAAGCCCAGGGCGCAGCACTCACTTGATGTTGGAAAGGCAGATGAAAATTTTTACTTCCTGGTTCTGTGTCTGTGAAGGGGAGGGGAGGGAAGGCGCTGCAAGTGAGAGCAGGAAGAAAGATTACAGCCGGTAAGGCTGGGCTCACACTGAGTTTTTTTGCAGGCAGAAAATATGCCTCAAAATTCCGTTTGGAATTTTGAGGCCGATTATACTCTCCCTGCACGCAGCGTTTTTCGCCCGCGACCATTGATCGCCATGGGCATAAAACGCTGCGAATTACGCTTTCTCTGCCTTCCATTCACGTCAATGGGAGGTCAGAGGCGTAAACGCCCGAAGATAGGGCACGTCCCTTCTTTTTTCCGCGATCCGGTTTTTTAGCTTGCGGGAAAAAAACGCCTCCATCTCCCATTGAAATCAATGGGAGCCATTTTCGGCCGTTTTTTGGCGGGTTTTCCGACACGGTTTCCACGTAAAAAAAACTCAGTGTGAACTGACCCTTACTGTCATCTCTCCCCCTGTACAGCCTCCAGTGACCCCCAGTGGTGGGGATAAAGGAAACTTTCTTCATATTATCACCCCTCTTACCAATGAGAGAGGATATGTGCTCTCTGTTACATGTGGGGGTCTTTTTTTTTCCTAGTACAGGGGTGAGAAAGCAGTTACACATGTAATCACCTCTGAACCTAATCAGTCTATTTATCGACTCTGCTGATCTTGATATGTGAAGATATGTGCACGTAGAAATAAGTGACATGTATGAACTCGGCATATCTTGTACTTTTATATTTAGTAGATGTTGTGCGTCTCAGGCTCCGCTTGGGTCATTATGTTTTTTTTTTCAAAACATTATATGTAGTTGGGGGGAAGGGAAAGAGGAAAGAGTGTGATCTAGTTAATATGTAACTATTAGTATGTTTAAAATGAGCAAATTGTGTTAAAATGCCAATGGTGCAATAGGGTATGTGTGAGTGACCCCCAAACTCACATGCCCTGAGGCCAGTTCAACAAAGTTATGTCACTGTACAGTACCACAATTATGGTATGTGCTGCTATGCGGTTTGCAAGCAGCACAGTGTGAATGAACTCCAGCCAATTGATCTCCCACAGTGGTGCTCCCTGGTAGCGGAGCAGCAATGTGGTGGATACTATTGGAACTGGATTATGATACACTGGGACTGATTGTATGTTGCAGCCCTGCGAATCAAGGCACAGCGTCAGTGCGGGGTCTTGCACTTTGCAGACCACAGTCTATCACTCGGCCGACTGTCCTGCATCACTGCCCCAGCTATCCCAGCTAAGGCGCCGCTGCAACATACAATCAGTTATACTGTTGAACTGGCCTCAGGGCATGTGAGTTTGGGGGTCACTCACACATACCCTATTGCACCATTGGCATTTTAACACAATTTGCTCATTTTAAACATACTAATAAAAGTTACATATTAACTACATCACACTCTTTCCTCTTTCCCTTCCCTCCACCTACATATAATTACTCAGGTGGTGTACACCAATGTGGTCTATCCTTCACATACTGTATGTGTGATAGGCGGTCTCTCACATATTACCTTTATAAAACAATATGCTTGATACATTAATTGCATGAAGGCACCCATGAGTGTAAAATGTCGGGTGGCATTTTCACAATTTGTCAGGTGCCTACCTTCATCCGGGTATGGGGGTATAAGATAATTTCTTATTTATTTATTAATTCAGGTTTCTGTGTATATCAAAAGTTAGAAGATTGTCCCAGAAGTGATGAAACAAAGTCACAATAACACTAACCACTTTCCTACCCTAGACCACAAAGAAGGTACCCATTAAACACTATACATTCCATCACAGATTAGATCACCATACTATGCTAGTAGTAGGGGCAATCTGCTGCCACTTGTGTTATGCGGGACACTCTGGCTATATTGGTGCCATTGATTGGAGTATGGGATGCTGATGTCACTGGGGGCACTCTGGCTGTCATTATATGGGCATGTTGTTTGAGTATTGTATAGAACTGAATTTGGACTATCCTTAGGATAGGTCATCAATATCAGATCGGTGAGGGTGACGGGAGTCCTTAGGATAGGTTATCAATATCAGATTGGTGGGGTGCCGGGAGTCTTTAGGATAGGTCATCAATATCCGATCGGTGGAGGTGCCGGGAGGCCTTACGATAGGTCATAAATATAATTTTGTGGGGGTGCTGGGAATCCTTAGGATAGGTCATCAATATCAGATTGGTGGGGGCGCTGGGAGTCCTTAGGATAGGTCACCAATATCCGATCGGTTGGGGTGCCAGGAATCCTAAGGATAGGTCATCAATATCATATCGGTGGGGGTGCCGGGAGTCCTTGGGAAAGGTCATCAATACCCGATTATCTGATCAGTGGGGGTGCCGGGAGTCCATAGGATAGGCCATCAATATCATATCTGTGGGGGTGCTGGGAATCCTTAGGATAGGTCATCAATATCAAAACAGTGGGGGTGCGGAGAGTCATAAGGATAGGTCACCAATATCAGATTGGTGGGGGTGTCCGGAGCCCTTAGGATTGGTCATCAATATCCGATCGGTGGGGGTGCTGGCAATCTTTAGGACAGGTCATCAATATCAGATCGGTGGGGGTGCCGGGAGTCCTTAGGACAGGTCATCAATATAAGAAGGATGGGGGTGCTGGCAATCCTTAGGATAGGACATCAATATCAGATCGGTGGGGGTGCTGTGAGTCCTAAGGATAGGTCATCGATATTAGATTGTGGGGGTGCCAGGAGTCCTTAGGATTAGTTATCGATATAAGATCGGTGGGAGTTCCCGGGAGTCCTTCAGATAGGTCATCAATATCAGATCGGTGCAGTTGCCGGAAGTTATTAGGATAGGTCATCAATATCAGATCATGGGGGTGCAGGGAGTCGGACCCCCACCTATCTGATAATAATGACCTAGCCTAAGGCTAGACCATCAACATTAAAGTCCCAGGGAACCCCTTTAAGTGCACTTAGCTACATTTTTATACAATAGGATATTCCTATTTCAGGGACAAACCCAGACAACAGAGGGACCCCATGAAAGAATAATATATGGCCCGTTGTTCTTGAATTGTTCAACATAGAGCACCCCTTTAGTCTCTCTTACAATCCCCCAGTAATAGTGAGCGTAGTTCTTTACATGCAATCTAATAGACAGTAGGAAGCTCCTTTTAAGGTGACCGTGGTCTTGTTACTTGCGGAGCCCCTGGGCCGCTATACAGGTTGTACATATTTATGTCAGCCGCTGTCATATTTATATTGTAAAAACACAAAGGAGATGAATTACTTACAACAAACATAAAAGATGTATTCCTAAGCAAATGGATTTCCAAATGGGTCCCCAAATGGATCAGAAGCCTTTATTTGATGTGCTGTGGAGTTCTGTGGAGAAAATTTTTTCATGAAGGATATAACACAGATTCAAGAGGAAGTCCAGTCAGAATTGTCTCCTAATATGTCATAGAGATAGGCAAGAAGATGACACTGGTAAAGTCTACGATCTCCGGTGATTTCCGAAAGGGGTTTATACCGAGATCAAACCCCTTTGGCACTGTGCAGAGATTTCTGTTATAGGGAATCCTATAGGTGGCACTAGAGAGACAGTTTTCTTCTTTCTGGAGGAGAGCTAATTTGTATACTTTTCCCAGGGAGCATTGCCTGTAAGACTTTCTACAAACTGGATCTCCGCAAGGAGGACAACACCCACCAAGAGATGGGAATCAGCCTAACATTCGGGCCATTTAATAGAGTGCTGAGAAGCGTAGCGTTACAGAAACAGAGCGCAATTTGCCTTGGTGGCAACCAATATGTCTGCACTCCCTGGTGTAAATTTAGCTAAAATGGTTGACGCCATTTTTGTGTTTTAGGTGTCCTTTGGCTAAACTCATCATGATTGCGGTTTTACATATGACTGCGTCTAAAACAGAAAAAATCCACGGCACTCACCATTCAGTCGAATTTTCAGTTATTGTTGCAGCAAAACAGATAAAAGCAGTATGGATGTGGAGCTCAAGCTTGACAAAGCGTGCGTGCGTGTGAAACGGCCATAGGCTTGAGCTCCACATCCATACTGCTTTTATCTGTTCTACTGAATGGTGAGTGCCGTGGATCTTTTCTACCTTTACTACTTACTGCATTGCCCTAAGTCTGGCAGTTATCACAGAGAACATACAATGCAGCCCAAACAGTCAAGTGACAAATTCAGCTCTGCTACATCTGTGTTTTTTCCAAACTTCCATATCATAGTTCCGAGTTTGGGAAAGTATATTCAAAGAAAAGTGTAAAATGAAAGAGAGAGAGGAGCACAATCTGGAACACAAAGTTTTGTTTTCTGTTTTTGGTTGCTGTGAATATTTTAGCTGTGTGTACAGAATATGTACTTTAACCTTAGACAGTCTGCAAACAGGCCGTTCTCTTGGCAAAACAAAGTATCTGCCAAATATGTCAGCACAGACAGGTAAAGCACCATCATCCGGGAGCGGACCCAGACTATGGGCCCCTCTGCAAAAGCAGCATGTTGGCCCCTTTCCGCCAGCATTCCTAAGACCTAATTACATCCCTAGTAGTCTAGGATAGTGATGAGTTAAATGGCAACATCCGTGGTGTTTTTAAACAGCGAAACGGGTAAATGGTAACATCCCATGTGATTTAGGATAGTGAAAGGGTTTAGGGTGCAGTCACATGTGGCGTATTTGCCTTGTATTTCCACTGCCTAAAAATATGCTGCAAAAAAACGTACAATGTCCAATGGTAGAAATATTCTGCATTTCAGACAGAATTTTTTATTTCTTTCGTTGCAGAATATTTTTCTCCATAGGATTACGCTGTAAGGTTTTCTGCAGTGAATTTTGACGCTGTGGAAATACAAGGCCCATACACCACGTGTACCTGCACCCTTATGGTTACATCCATGGTCCATGGTGAAAGGGTTAATAGTAACATCCCTGGTGGTCTAGGGTAGTGAACAGTTTAGTGGTAACTGCCATTGTAGTCAAGGGTAGTGAATGGGTTTATTGGTAACATCCTTTGTCACACAGGACAGTGATGGATTTTAGAGTACATCCCTGGTGGTCTAGGGTAGGCAAGGAATAAATATTAACATCCCTGGTGGTCTAGGGTAGTGAAGAAGTAATTATTAACAACCTTGGTAGTCTAGGGTAGTGAAGGAGTAATTATTAAAATCCCTGGTGGTCTAGGGTAGTGAAGAAGTAATTATTAACATCCCTTGTGGTCCAGGGTAGTGAAGAAGTAATTATTAACATCCCTGGTGTTCTAGGAGTAATTATTAACAATCTTGGTGGTCTAGGGTAGTGAAGGAGTAATTATTAACATCCCTGGTGGTCTAGGGTAGTGAAGGAATAATTATTAACATCCCTGGTGGTCTAGGGTAGGGAAGGAGTAATTATTAACATCCCTGGTGGTCTAGGGTAGTAAAGGAGTAATTATTAACATCCTTGGTGGTCTAGGGTAGTGAAGGAATAATTATTAACATCCCTGGTGGTCTAGGGTAGTGAAGGAGTAATTATTAACATCCCTGGTGGTCTAGGGTAGTGAAGGAATAATTATTAACATCCCTGGTGGTCTAGGGTAGTGAAGGAGTAATTATTAACATCCCTGGTGGTTTAGGGTAGTAAAGGAGTAAATATTAACATCCCTGGTGCTCTAGGGTAGTAAAGAAGTAATTATTAACATCCCTGGTGGTCTAGGGTAGTAAAGGAGTAATTATTAACATCCCTGGTGGTCTAGGGTAGTAAAGGAGTAATTATTAACATCCTTGGTGGTCTAGGGTAGTGAAGGAATAATTATTAACATCCCTGGTGGTCTAGGGTAGTGAAGGAATAATTATTAACATCCCTGGTGGTCTAGGGTAGTGAAGGAGTAATTATTAACATCCCTGGTGGTTTAGGGTAGTAAAGGAGTAATTATTAACATCCCTGGTGCTCTAGGGTAGTAAAGAAGTAATTATTAACATCCCTGGTGGTCTAGGGTAGTAAAGGAGTAATTATTAACATCCCTGGTGGTCTAGGGTAGTAAAGGAGTAATTATTATAGTATAGGAGGCGTAGGGTGTGTATTAATTTTGCTTCTCATCTGCCCTGCAGAATACTTGAGTTGTATGTTAACAGTATGGGCCGCAGGTAAAGCTAGTCCATATAACATCGATATTTAGTGGTCGTGAGATATTATCACAAGACTATGTCATTTATGGTTTTGCACCCCCTACATGTGTCCACACATGCCAAGATCACTATGGGAGCCCTAAATGTGCGGCTATGGACATTGTTGTTATGTGACTATATGATTGACGGCTAAATGCTGATGTCATATGGATTAAATTAAAGGGGTATTCTGGTTTCCGGAAAAATAAATGCTTTTTTTATTCTATAATGACAAGTTTTAAAAATGTTCCATTATTCTTTCTGTATACATTCATCACGATATATATATATATATATATATATATATATATATATATATATATATATATATATATATGTATATATATATATATATACACAGTGAAGGAAATTAGTATTTGATCCCTTGCTGATTTTGTAAGTTTGCCCACTGTCAAAGACATGAACAGTCTAGAATTTTTAGGCTAGGTTAATTTTACCAGTGAGAGATAGATTATATAAAAATACAAAACAGAAAATCACATAGTCAAAATGATATCTATTTATTTGCATTTTGCACAGAGAAATAAGTATTTGATCCCCCACCAACCATTAAGAGTTCAGCCTCCTCCAGACCAGTTACACGCTCCAAATCAACTTGGTGCCTGCATTAAAGACAGCTGTCTTAAATGGTCACCTGTATAAAAGACTCCTGTCCACAGACTCAATTAATCAGTCTGACTCTAACCTCTACAACATGGGCAAGACCAAAGAGCTTTCTAAGGATGTCAGGGACAAGATCATAGACCTGCACAAGGCTGGAATGGGCTACAAAACCATAAGTAAGACGCTGGGTGAGAAGGAGACAACTGTTGGTGCAATAGTAAGAAAATGGAAGACATACAAAATGACTGTCAATCGACATCGATCTGCATGCAAAATCTCACCTCGTGGGGTATCCTTGATCCTGAGGAAGGTGAGAGCTCAGCCGAAAACTACACGGGGGGAACTTGTTAATGATCTCAAGGCAGCTGGGACCACAGTCACCAAGAAAACCATTGGTAACACATTACGCCGTAATGGATTAAAATCCTGCAGTGCCCGCAAGGTCCCCCTGCTCAAGAAGGCACATGTACAGGCCCGTCTGAAGTTTGCAAATGAACATCTGGATGATTCTGAGAGTGATTGGGAGAAGGTGCTGTGGTCAGATGAGACTAAAATTGAGCTCTTTGGCATTAACTCAATTCGCAATTTTTGGAGGAAGAGAAATGCTGCCTATGACCCAAAGAACACCATCCCCACTGTCAAGCATGGAGGTGGAAACATTATGTTTTGGGGGTGTTTCTCTGCTAAGGGCACAGGACTACTTCACCGCATCAATGGGAGAATGGATGGAGCCATGTACCGTCAAATCCTGAGTGACAACCTCCTTCCATCCACCAGGACATTAAAAATGGCTCGTGGCTGGGTCTTCCAATTACCCGAAACATACAGCCAAGGCAACAAAGGAGTGGCTCAAAAAGAAGCACATTATGGTCATGGAGTGGCCTAGCCAGTCTCCAGACCTTAATCCCATCGAAAACTTATGGAGGGAGCTGAAGATCCGAGTTGCCAAGCAACAGCCTCGAAATCTTAATGATTTACAGATGATCTGCAAAGAGGAGTGGGCCAAAATTCCATCTAACATGTGTGCAAACCTCATCATCAACTACAAACAAACGTCTGACTGCTGTGCTTGCCAACAAGGGTTTTGCCACCAAGTATTAAGTCTCGTTTGCCAAAGGGATCAAATACTTATTTCTCTGTGCACAATGCAAATAAATATATATAATTTTGACTATGTGATTTTCTTTAATTTTTTTTATATAATCTATCTCTCACTGGTAAAATTAACCTAGCCTAAAAATTCTAGACTGTTCATGTCTTTGACAGTGGGCAAACTTACAAAATCAGCAAGGGATCAAATACTTATTTCCTACAGTGAAGGAAATAAGTATTTGATCCCTTGCTGATTTTGTAAGTTTGCCCACTGTCAAAGACATGAACAGTCTAGAATTTTTAGGCTAGGTTAATTTTACCAGTGAGAGATAGATTATATATTTTAAAAAAAAACAGAAAATCACATTGTCAAAATTATATATATTTATTTGCATTGTGCACAGAGAAATAAGTATTTGATCCCTTTGGCAAACAAGACTTAATACTTGGTGGCAAAACCCTTGTTGGCAAGCACAACAGTCAGACATTTTTTGTAGTTGATGATGAGGTTTGCACACATGTTAGATGGAATTTTGGCCCACTCCTCTTTGCAGATCATCTGTAAATCATTAAGATTTCCAGGCTGTCGCTTGGCAACTTGGATCTTCAGCTCCCTCCATAAGTTTTCGATGGGATTAAGGTCTGGAGACTGGCTAGGCCACTCCATGACCTTAATGTGCTTCTTTTTGAGCCACTCCTTTGTTGCCTTGGCTGTATGTTTCGGGTCATTGTCGTGCTGGAAGACCCAGCCACGAGCCATTTTTAATGTCCTGGTGGAGGGAAGGAGGTTGTCACTCAGGATTTGACAGTACATGGCTCCATCCATTCTCCCATTGATGCGGTGAAGTAGTCCTGTGCCCTTAGCAGAGAAACACCCCCAAAACATAATGTTTCCACCTCCATGCTTGACAGTGGGGACGGTGTTCTTTGGGTCATAGGCAGCATTTCTCTTCCTCCAAACACGGCGAGTTGAGTTAATGCTAAAGAGCTAAATTTTAGTCTCATCTGACCACAGCACCTTCTCCCAATCACTCTCAGAATCATCCAGATGTTCATTTGCAAACTTCAGACGGGCCTGTACATGTGCCTTGTTGAGCAGGGGGACCTTGCGGGCACTGCAGGATTTTAATCCATTACGGCGTAATGTGTTACCAATGGTTTTCTTGGTGACTGTGGTCCCAGCTGCCTTGAGATCATTAACAAGTTCCCCCCGTGTAGTTTTCGGCTGAGCTCTCACCTTCCTCAGGATCAAGGATACCCCACGAGGTGAGATTTTGCATGGAGCCCCAGATCGATGTCGATTGACAGTCATTTTGTATGTCTTCCATTTTCTTACTATTGCACCAACAGTTGTCTCCTTCTCACCCAGCGTCTTACTTATGGTTTTGTAGCCCATTCCAGCCTTGTGCAGGTCTATGATCTTGTCCCTGACATCCTTAGAAAGCTCTTTGGTCTTGCCCATGTTGTAGAGGTTAGAGTCAGACTGATTAATTGAGTCTGTGGACAGGAGTCTTTTATACAGGTGACCATGTAAGACAGCTGTCTTTAATGCAGGCACCAAGTTGATTTGGAGCGTGTAACTGGTCTGGAGGAGGCTGAACTCTTAATGGTTGGTAGGGGATCAAATACTTATTTCTCTGTGCACAATGCAAATAAATATATATAATTTTGACAATGTGCTTTTTTTTTTTAATATAATCTATCTCTCACTGGTAAAATTAACCTAGCCTAAAAATTCTAGACTGTTCATGTCTTTGACAGTGGGCAAACTTACAAAATCAGCAAGGGATCAAATACTTATTTCCTTCACTGTATATATATATATATATATATATATATATATATATATATACACACACACACACACACACACACACACACACACACACACACACACACACACACACATTTAAAGCTTAGGTCATAGAAAAGAGTGACGCTGTTAATAGGGGAAAAAATGGTGAAAGGGAAAAATTTGGCCATTCCTACCAATTTAGATTTCTGCTCTGATTTTTCACGTGCCCGGGAGGACCCAGCACATCCATGCATTGCACAGACATTCCATATTCTACTAATTAACAACATGTAATACTTCATTTTCCCTGTGGTAGCGCTGCAGGGAAATTAAACACTTGCTGCTAGGTTCTCCCACAGATTACAGCTGATCGCTTGGGATTCCAGCAGCGGGACAAAAGCAGACAACCCCTTTAAGGGCCTGTTCACATCACCGTTACCAAAACGACTGAACCATGTCACAACAGTGACAAACGAAAACCTTTAGCAACGTTTCTTTCACCATTGATATCAATGGTGATGAAACGGAAGCTTAGGTTTACGTTTGCCTTTCCGTTGAGGGGATAACCCGTCAGAAACCTCCAACGGAAGCCCTCGACGGAAGGGCAACGGTGATGTGAACACAGCCTAAGGGTGTCAGCAGAGTCTATTCTTGGGCTGTTTGCAGACAGATTACGATGGGAGGCTCCCACAGCTGGAGAAAACCCCAAAAGCCCAGGACCTCAAAATGTGGCCGTAATAAGACATGTCCTATCTTTTTGCGGTCCACGCTCTCGGGCAATGCACGGACCGTGGAAACTACGGTCGTGTGCATGGGCCCATAAAAATGAATGGGAACGCTATTCACCCGCGGGTGAATTGCGGCCGCAAAAAACACGTTTGTGTGCATGAGGCCTAAGATCACTATGCACAATGCCAGGTGGTAGCTGGAGTGTTGTAAAGCACTTCATCACTGGACTCTGGAGCAGTGTGTTCTGTGTAGTGATGAATCACTGCTCATTATCTGGCAGTCTGATGGGGGAATCTGAGTTTGATGGATGCCAGGAGAACTTTACCTGTGATGGTCAACTGTCCACATTTTTTGGCCAGATAATATGTGTTCTAAAGCACAGGTAGTGTATTTTGCATTTTGACGATGGTGTTTTAAGTAAAACATAAGCATTTCCATTAAACATACAGGTAGACAGTCACTTACTGAGTTTTGCAGAGAAGCACCAAATGTGCCTGATCCAAATGGGGTATCAAACAGCCCTCCTGTAGGTTTGGATACTGGCAGTATGTGTGCTCGCAGGGCTGGATTTGGTGACTCTAATAAGCAAGCAAATATATTAATAAAATATTATCAACCGGACTAATGACAGATCAAATTACTAACGTTAATATACCTATATTTATTATATATATTTCCCTTGTATACAGGTGTAGGTTCACCTTCGGTTAGATATACACTCATTGAACCAGTGATGGATAAATTCAGTCTGCATTATCATATAAATATGGAGTAAATTGCATTGAGAATTCATAAAGAGGTGTATCTAATAAATATAGGAATATTAACGTTAGTAATTTGATTTGTCATACGTATATATACACACACACACAGCAGGCACCTATTATACTTCTTGTATAAGAGTTGCTCTGATTATAGAACGGGGCAGCATCAGGTCCCCTGCATTACCTTGCGAGACCATCAGTAGAATACGGGCTGCATCTATGGCACGATCAAAAGAATACAGGATGTGTGTGTGTGGCAGCATTAGCAGAATGCAGACTGTGTGTACAGGGGCATTAGCAGAATAGACGCTATGTGTAAGACAGCATCAGCAGAATAAAGACTGCGTGTACAGCAGCATCAGCAGAATACAGACTGTTTGTAAGGAAACATCAGCAGAAAACCAGCTGTTTGTAAAGCAGCTTCAGTAGAATACAGGCTGTGCATATGGCAGCATTAACAGAATACAGGCTGTGCATATGGCAGAATTAACAGAATACAGGCTGTGTGTACAGGAGGACAAGCAGAATATAGGTTATGTGTAAGGCAGCATCAGCAGAATACAAGCTGTGTGTATGGTAGCATCAGCAGAATGCAGGCTGTAGGGACAGCAGCATTAGCAGAATACAGGTTGTGTGAACGGCAGCATTAGCAGAATGCAGGCTGTGTGTACAGGAGCATTAGCGGATTACAGGTTGAGTGAAGGACAGCATCAGCTGAATTCAGGCTGTGTGTATAGCAGCTTCAGCAGAATACAGGTTGTGCATACAGCAGCACCAGCAGAATACAGGCTGTGTATATTGTAGAAAAGAGCCGAATACAAGCTGTGTGTATAGCAGCATCAGCAAATACAGTCTTCACACCCAGCAGCATAATACATGCCATGCGGACAGCAATATCAGCAGTATACAGGCTATTTGTACAGAACCTTCAGCAGCATTCAAGCTTTGTGTACATCACCATCACCAGACTGCAGGCTGTGTGTATTGCAGACTATAGACAATGTGTACAGCTGCAGAATTAAGGCTACACATACAACAGCAACAGAATACAGGCTGTGTACAACATCTGAAGTATTACAGGAAATGTACTAGAGCAGCCTCAGCAGAGTACAGGCTGTGTTTACTGCGTGTAGCAGAAGACAGGCTATGTGTACAATATGCAGCAGAATACAGACTGTGTGTACAATACGCAGAATATAGGCGGTGTGTACAGTATGCAGCAATATACATTACCATATAAAACTATTATTTCCTGTTTATAGAAGTGTTCTAACAAGTTAATATTACATTAAAAAGGTGGATTAAGCAAATAAACAGCATAGAGCACCCCTTGTGTTTCTAGATGTAACACTTGAATTACACACTAAGGTGCATATCCTAAGAGCTTTTCAAGTGAATCATTGGTTGAAGGTTAACTTTAAACATTTTTGGCCTATTGGGCCTACAAACAAAATGGCACATTACCATTAATCTTAGAAGATAGTTGACTAATGTCAAAATCATCGTGGTCCGCACTATCTTGAGGAATTCCAACTTTACTGTTAAAATAATTGGAAAAAGCTCCGGAGGCGCTCAAAGAGTTATTCTGCTGTTCCCCACGCCTTGCTGGCACGGCAGGTGGCTTAGCCAACTGATAGTCCTTGAACATATCCTTAACATTCTTCCTTTCCTTCTCTCCCAATGGATCCAGAGCAGTAAAAGCATCACTTTCCTTCTTAGGTGATTCTATTACAGGTGCCGGTCTTGGTGGTAGCTGAGGAGGACTTGGTAAACCAGGACCTGAATGGATTAATCCAGGAGTTGAGTTGAGTAAAGTTGGCGGCCTAGCTGAAAACATGTTTATTTGGAATGGGTTTGTTGACTGTTGGTTCCATGCGGGTACTGGCTGATTCCACATTGGGGGGTTTGGTACGGATGGAGGAAGTACAAACTGTGTTGGCTGATTCCAGGACACCATCGGTGATGGAGCCGAAAAAACACTTGATTGATTGAAACTATTTTGTACAGCCATAGCTGGGTTGGGAATTATAGCTGGTGGTTGGCTATATAGTAAGGCCTGTGGATTCCACTGCTGAGTCTGAGGTGAATTCAATGGTAGGGAACCTGTAAGATAAAAACGGAATAATAATAGTGATAATAATAATTATAATAATAATACATTTCTATTTAAAGGCGCTGTCTGGTTTATAAAAGCTGTTTTTATTTACCGTAAAAGGGCTGGGGTTCCCTAGTCCACCATCTAGGACCCTCATCTATTAGCCAGAACAGAAAGAGGCTACAAATAGCATCTCTCACTCTGGAGGACCCGGCATGTCTATGCATCACACAGACAGCCCATTAATTTAAATGTGATCTGTGTAATGCCTCATTTGTCCTGTGGTGGCACTGCAGGGAAATTTAGCACTTGCTGCTAGATTCTCTCACAGATTACATCTGATTGCTGGGGGTCAGAGTAGCAGGGCTCCCTGTGATCCCCCTTTTTTTCTAGCAAAAAAAAAAAAGGATTGTCCAACGTGAAGAACCCCTTAAAAATATTCTAAACACTGTTACACGAATATGTTAGAGATCAATATGTTCTAAAATAAACCCGAAAGCTTTTTTCCCAGTAATTTCACACCTGTTTCAAGCACTTAGTCGAATTGATCTGTGTAAGCTATGACAATTTTGACTGCTAGGTATCGGGATTTACATGGCAAGACTATCAGTATACATGCCAATCTTGATTAATAAAAGGGAAGTAGTGGGCGGCTGCCCCATTGGATCTGCAGAAATGTGTTCTTATCCAACTGACTTCTGATTAAAATTGATCAGATGGGGGGAGGGGGTCGGAGGGATGGAAAAATAACTGCAATGCTGGATACAACTTAAACAGCTCTCACCGCAATGGGAAATATTTTCTCTAGCTACATGAATGTAAAAATGAGGAACAGCAAAAGATTTACAATTGTACTCAAATTTCTATAAAGATTGAAACGAAAATTTTGTTAAATGAAGAGCTATGCTTTCATTATGGGATAGAATCTCTATATATTTGTGCATGGTACAACTTTATAAGTTGTTATGTATGACACCTACACAAAGACAAAAATAGTCGCTGCCAAGTTTTTGGAATTTTTTGTTTTGCATTGATCAATGTGACACATTAAATAAAGCAAATTCTTTAAAAAAAAATTGTCAGATATCTGAGTTTTTGTATAGATTCAAAGACTTCTTTACATATACAGTAGTGTGGTCCATTACAGATGATATTACAATGCCCAATGCCCCACTCACCAGGACCTCCAATGGCCGGAATTGTGGACAGACCGGTTTTATTGAAAAGATCCAGAGGGTTTGGTTGTACTGAGCTTGGTGGGGCTGGAAAAGCTACCGATGATGATGGATCAGGGTTTTCCCCGGGGTTTGAAGAAAAAATGTCTGACCCAAATATGTCATCAGAAGATGGCTGTATAAAAAAAAATTACAGATATTATTGGAGGATTTATGAGGTCAGAACCTCTGGACATAATATAATTAAGACGATATGTGAAAATAAAGTTAAAAGATTTAGGAGAGCACATTGCTAAGTCAATGGCATTGTATTTTCAACGCTAAGATTTATCCCATATCCACGGGATTGGTAATAAATATTAGATAGTCGGTGTCTGTCTGCTGGGGTTCCCTAAGATTGCTAAAATGGGAGACCCCAGTCCCTCCTCACCAGCATGTCCGCAGAGAGAAGGAGTTGTGTGGCGTTTTGATCCTGCTGCATACATGTCTATTTTTCATGTCAAAAAGTCGGACACCACTACGGAACCTGACGGACCTCCTTATAAGTCAATAGAGTCCGTCAGGAGCCGGTGGTGGCTATTATACAACAGATCCGGAAATGCATCCTATTTTCCATTATAAATGGCAACCAGGACACAGTTGTGAACAGAGCCAGCCTTAGAAAGATTGTGTGGTGTCTTTTTATTGGCCCTCTAAGGCCCGGGTACGACTGCTACCTCTGCACCCGCTATATCAAAGTCCATGGTTCTGACATGACCTCCAGACATGCCAGATGTTAATATTGATTGGGTCCATGGTATTTTTCACGAATTTCAGAGACAAAGAGACCATGGGTTGCCTGAACATTTTCATCATTTGCCTAGATTCGGATGTCCGAATTGTTTCTAATATTTAATCAAAATTTAATATTAGGCAAAAGGGAACTTGGGTGAATACATGAAGAAATTCTATGAAAGGATTAAAGCAAATCAGTATGACAAATTTGATATTTTTTAAAAATAACTAAATGAGACCAAAAAAAATGCCAAAAGTTTACTACCAACTAATTAAATATATTTTTTAAGTGTATGTTGTAATTAACAGCCATACAAAGATAAAATATCGTACTTACCCATACTACATAGACACGGCAGCATAATGCAACAGATATAATATAAATTAGTATCAAAAAATTATTACGGAAAAATGTAAAAAAAATTACATTTAAAAATCTATCTGAAAAATGAAGGAAAAACAGTCTAGTAAAATTTAGAATATTTCATTAGCTAAAAAGAATTTCCCTAAAATAAAATAAATAAAAAATCAGATTTCAGAAATTTGATTTTAAAATAGCAACCCACTCGGGGCTTTTCTTTCCTGCAGTCTTCAGTAACCCTCAACTGCACCTCGCCCCATACCGTCTACAAGAAGACATTGCTCCCATAGTAAGTATTGGCATCTGTTCAGCCGCCTTCGTCTAGAGGTGCTAGTTTACTGAAAATGACGGGAGCAAAAATAACCTCAAGGGTCTGCTACATTATTATGCCCATTACAACACTCATCTAGCATATTATAGAAGTTCAGGGGGTCAATTATTTTTGTATTGAGTTCCTCTTTATCAAAGCTTGCAGAAGTCTTCAAGAAGAAGAATCTGTTACAGCAAATAGATTACATTAGGTAAATTTTGAGGGAAAATTAGAAGTTTTAGCTTCTGATCTGGTTAGCTATGGTGACCTGAAAATATGACCTCCAGATCAGTTGGGGCCTTTCAAGAAGCTGATAAAGATTAGATTTTGAGCCTTGACCACTGATCGCTCTTTTTCCCCCCCGATGTTCCACTTGATAATCTTCTTCTGTGAGTGGTCAATGCTGCAGCTAGTGAGTAGATGGTCTCAATTCAAGGACATCCTATCTATGAGCTTAGCTGAGGAGTGAGGACCATGCCAATTTTGACCTCAAGGACCAAGGACATTTTTAAGGTTTTAACTCCTCGCATTCCACCAGCCATAAATAAAAAAATTTAAGGTGACGTTTCTTGAAGGACCTGTATTTTTCAACCTATATAACTATGTATATAACTATGCAAGGCTATGTTGCTATTTGAGGCCTTGTTTTTAGCAGGACAAGTTGTACATTTTTTCGGCATCATTTTCAGTCATATATATTACAGCGTTTAATTTATACACATTTTTTATAGTGGCGAAAAACATAAAAAAGGCAAGTCTGCCATTTTTTTAATGGTATTCCCCACTCACGGTTAATACGGAATATAAAGGACAATTTTTTTGCTATTTGCGCAAGTTTTCTGGCGGAAAAAATTATAGTATTTTGGCGCATACAATGTTTTTGAATTTATGTTGCTCTTGTCTCTTTTTTAAAAAAAAGTGAGTTGGGCTTAGTGAAGGAGGCACTGCCCAACAAATTTACTATAATTCACGCTATAAATTGAATTCCGTTTGTGGCACGATGTCGTATATGTACGTCATCAGAAGCATGGATGTGATTGTCAGCCACACCTCTACACAAATGGCCGAGATTGGGGAAATTTCCAATCCCAGGTTGTTCAACTCTGTAAAGTGGGGGGAATACAAAGGGGGGGAATACAAAGGGGGGGGCCTTCATTTATCCCATACCCATCAGCCCCAGTATTGTGATTGCCAGGGCTCACTCTGGGCCTTACAAAGATCCCAAGGCTGTCCAGCATTAGTGCCTTAATAGATGCCTGTGCATTTTACATGCAAGCAATAATCTAATGTCATATACAAACTAGTTTAAAAAAAATTGAAGTAAAAAAAAAAGGCACATTTTTTAAAAATAATAAAATCAACGATTATAAAAAAATAAAGGTCAAAAACACACAAAAGACAAATACAAACTCAGTATTAGTTGGACTAGTAATGACCTGTACAATAGAGATAAAGTTACATTTTTACTTATTATTTTTACTTATTTACAAAAGTCTGGTTCAAGTTCTCGGCAGCAGAGCAAAAGAATTTCATAAATATCAGCAATAATTTCCATGAATCACATTAGTCTCACAAGAGAATTGTTCAGAATGAAATGCATAAAATGCTTTGAACACTTAAATGGCTGATATTGATTTGCCGGAAAAACTGCATATAACGGGGACGGCATGCATGGTATTTTATGGAAACTTAAGCATTTAAAAAGAAAACAGTAATTAGAAGTCCTTGAGTTGTTCCCTTTAAGGGGAAGTCACTCAACTGTCCCATAAAAGGGTAGGGAAATATATTTAAAGGAGTAGTCTCATCAATACTACGGCACATCACTATGCCATAACATTATCATTATATGGGTCGGACCACTGGGACCCCGGCTGATCCCGAGAACGAAGGGGCAAAATTAGTTTTGGCTTTTTCTCTGCACAGCGGTACTTCTGACCTCCTGCTATGCAGGAAACTGCAACACATCTCCATTCAAATGAATGGCTCTGTGTTGTAGTTATTTGTGGGTGGTCGGGAGCGACACTGTGCAAGGAAAAAGTTTGAAGGAGCCGCAGCACTGAAATAGCTCTGTGAGCCCTTCATTCTGAGGATTGGCAGGGGTCCAGGCAGTTGGACCCCCACCGATCAGAAAGTGATGGTCTATTCTGGTTATACCCCTTTAAGAAGCTAAGAAAGTTTCTATATTTTACATATATTAGATGCTATTGTCATATCTTTGGGCTATGTCTATACAGTAGAGTTGGACAAAAAGTTTTCATTTCATTGGTCGGAAAAAAAAAATGTAAACCATAGTCACCTTTACACTTCTCCTTCCTCTTCCGGGCTTGGCACTTTGTGGTGGGGGACTAATAGTTATAGGGTCTGCTGATTGTGGACAGCTATTGTCCTTCTTGTGACTGGAATTCCCCTCCGAGTTCCTTCGTAATCCATTGTGCACATCCCCTCCTTTGGATGAGGATTCAATGAACGGATCAGGCTGTGGTCTGCTCATAGAACTACATTGATTGTGTCCTACCACACCATTGTGAGTCCTTGTCGTGGTCCCTGACTGGCTAGCTTTAAAGGGCCACTGGTCTGACTTGGCTTCTTGCTTACCACATTGGCCCGAAATTTGGTCAAACTGCTGTCCAAACTCAACATCATCAGTGAGAACGCCATTAGTGTCGGGGCCGTTCATGACACTTTTTAGATTTTCCACCTTATGATTGATAGATTTGGAAGAATCAACTGAAGAAGAGACAGAGACTGATTGATCTTTAGCGGTGAACGGGTCGTCGCAAAATGGATCTGGATTAGGCGCAGGGAAAAAGCTGAGATTGGCAGGAAATGGGTTTTCAGACAAGAAAGGAGATTGTGCTTTGGGATGAGGAATAGAAGAAGAAGAGGAGGAAGAGTGGAGAATGCCATTGGATGTGAAAGGATTTCCTTTAACACAGTTCTGATTGGTGTCGATTTCAGTGTTTAAATCCACTAACAGGATATCAATACTTTCCTAGTGATATGAAGAGAAATGAACTATTAGAAAAGTAAGCATGCAAATCATAAGAAATCACATAGCAGCGGCACACGAGAAAAAGTACTTGCCCCCTATAAAGTAATTCTCTATTATTATCTATCTTCTACTGGATATCAGGGCTAAATTCCATACACTAGATTTGCATTAGCAGTTGTTCGTCACTAGCGTAAACTTGGCGGTAATCATAGCCTGCCCATACACATCGGATGACAGCCAAATCCGCCGATTCCATAGGAAAGGGCATGTTGGATTTCATTGTTCCTGCGGGAGATAAGCCCTTGCCAGAGACAGTGCAGTGTACAGATCGATTCGGTTTGGCTAATAACTCGAGTCATGTTTTGAGAAATTGACTTACAGGGTAGTCACCTATAGGTGGCAGTAGAGAGACAATTTTCTTTCATGTGGACTAGAGCTATTTTGCATACTTTTCCCAGGAATCATTGCCCTAAAAACGCTCTACCAGCTAGATCTCCGCAAGGAGAATTTGCACCTTCTGATAGTTTAAAGTTCAGAGACCATTCAGTGTGACATATTCAATAATAGGAAACACCTGGAAAGGGGGCAAATACTTTTTCTCCTCACGGTCTACTCTCAGTAACAAAATGATTCCTGCTATAAACAGGAGGATGTTAGAATAGGGGAATGCAAATTCCCTTCAGTCCATCAACAGTCTGTAGCGTAAGCTCCATTGTTAAACTAAGTAACTAGACCCCTACAGTCTTCTAATATAGTGCAGGGCAAGAAATAGGACTTCTCTCTTGTTGCATTTCCCTCGCTTTGAATTGCTCCTAATGCAAGATTCAGCAGTAGTATGAGTATAATAGTTCATTACGGATTCCCAAATAGTTTGCAAAATGTAGATATAAAATGACTGCCCTATGGGTCCTAAATTCTCCGGACCATGAAAATTTCCAAAAAGACACTGTGTTCCTTAAAAATGTCCCAATATTATAATTATACAGGAGCGATGACTGCACTGACGTAACTAATTGAATTGAATGTAAGGGCCCTTCTATTTAGACCTTTGAATGGAAATTATTATATATATTTTTTTTAAATCAATGTGTCAAAACATTTTTGAATAGTATTTTGTATACATAGAAGCTGTGTGGTTCTCTCTCAGCTGATTCTGTCAGTTCAGCAGAACTGACGGCTCAGCTGAGAGCGGGTCCTGCGTGTCTCTGACACCGAATCCAGCTGAATAAGTCATGTTTTTCTGAAAATAATCATTTTTGCATCATTGCTTCTGAGACCCACAAGTTTTGTATTTTTCTGTCGATACAGCCGTGTTAGGGCTTGTTTATTGCGAGACGCCTTGTAGTTTTTTTTGGCACCATTTTGGAGTACATAAAATGTATTGTTTGGCTTTTATAAAAAATTTGATGTAGAAAAAAACACAGCAATTCCGGCACTGGGTTTTCTTAACGCCATACGCGATATGGTTTAACACCCTTAAAGGGAACCCGTCACCAGCATTTCACCTATTGAACTCTACACACCCCTCGCTGGTCGCTGCTGTCAAAAGTTCATTGCTGTTACCCACTCTCCTAAACTCCTCCTCTGACCGTAAATAACGGTCTGCAAACATTTTGTGCTTTTATGGTAATAATCGAGCAGTCCTGTTCGTTCTTCTTATGCCCGCGCACCTCCAAAAACTGGCCTGAACTGAATGCCGAAATCTCGACTGAGATAGCACGCATGCACCCGTCAATGTATGGTCGGACACCCTTCCTTGCTTCAAATCTAGTTAATGCGCATGTGCCGCAATGTTGTCCTATTGTGCGCACGCACCAGGACAGGACATCGATGCAAAAGCGCGGGATTTCGTGTGTGGCGAGGAGCTGTCAATCAAATGTAAGGAGGCAGGGTTAACTCTGAAAGGCTTGAAGATATGACACTTTTCGAATGAAGATATGACTTTTTTATGCTCATTAGCACAGGAACAATAAAAAATGTAATACTAAAAGGTACAGAGCCGACATAGAAGATAATTATAGGTTGCACAAAACTGATTTTTTTCCCGCTACCACCAGGTACTGCTGGTTTAATAAGTGAAATTCTGGTGACCGATTCCCTTTAATGACACGGCCAATTTTAGTTTTTTAATTTTCGTCTTTTCCTCCCCTCCTTCTAAAAGCCATAACTTTTTCATCGACATACCCATATAAGGGGTTGTTTTTTTCATGGCACCATTTAATGTATTATAAAATCCACTAGGTAACGAAAAATAAATTATTTGTTGGGTGAAATGGGCAAAAAACAGCAATTGCACCTTTTTTTTGGTGTGTTTATATTTTACGACGTTCATTGTGCGGTAAAAACTTCATGTTCACTTTATTCTACAGGTTGATACGATTACGGCAATACCAAATTTCTATGTTTTTTTTAATGTTTTATCACTTTTTTAAATAAAAGTTTTCTGTCGCCATATTCTGAGAGACAAATCTTTATTTTTCTGTCAATTGAGTAATGGGAGGGCTTATTTTTTGCGGTGCGAGCTATAGTTTTTATTGGTACCATATTGGGGTACATGTGACTTTTTGATCACTTTTTGCTCTATTTTTTTAGGGGAGTTAAGGTTACCAAAAAAAAAGAAATTTGGGCGTTTACATTTTTTTTTCTTTTACGGCGTTAACTGAGAAGGTTAAATAATGATATATTGTAAGAGTTCGGACTTTTACAGATGCGTCGATACCAGTTATGTTAACTTTTCGTTTTTTTAACATTTCTTTAGGGGGAAAAAATGGGATTGTTTATTTTTTTTAACTTTTAATTTGTCTTTTTTTTTTTCTTTAAAAACGTTAAGTTTTTTTTACACAATTTATTAGTACCCATAGGGGACTTGAACCAGTGATCGTTAGATCGCTGGTACAATACACTACAATACTAACGTGTTTAACTGTATAGTCATTTTTGCAGGCTTCTGTTAAGGCAGGGCTTAACAGAGGCAGAGTGAAGGCAGACCTGGGGGCCCCTGGGTTACCTTGACAACCATCACACCCCCCCTCCCCGATCGAGTCACGGGGGGGCAATGAGATGTCAGCAGCCCCTCTTTACAACGCCTCAGATGCTGCGATCTCGATTGACTGCAGCATTTGTGGGGTTAAACAGCCAGGAAGAGAACGATCGCTGTTCCTGGCCGTTAGTGCCGGGTGTCAGTGGTAATACACAGCTGACACCCGTAGCATATGAAGCGGGCCCAGTGCGTGAGCCTGCCCCATACATCACCCTTCACACCAGGACGTACCGACACTTTAAGGTGTTAAAGAAAGAATTATACATTTTTTCTATGAGTTGTTATGATGCGGTGATAATATATGTGTGGTTTTTTTACTATTTCAAAAAAATAAAATAAGTTTTAATAAAAAAAAGTTTTGGATTAAATGTTATTAATCTTAATTTATCTAGTTTTTTTGTCTCATTAGGGGACTAGAAGCTGCAATCTTTTGATTGCTTATATAATGCTTTAGAATACATAGCATTATTGCCTGCCGGTATAATGGCCTAATAGGCTTTCACTCATATAAGTTTCAGGAGCTTTTGTTTGCCCACCAACTGCCATGGTAACCTATAGGCACCCCTCCCTCTGTCAAACAACTTTGATGCCGCGGTCACTACTGATTGTCACATCGAAGGGGTAAATCTGGCTGAATTAGAGTTATTTCTGATTCCAGCAGTGATGGCAAGGGCCCAGTTGTGTATAACCTGCCGCTGACCTTGTGGGTACAGTGGCAGCACCCACAGATCATTATGACGTGTATATTCATTTCAGAGCGAGATCTAGCACCTGATAATGATGGATGTATACGTCATATAGCATTAAGGGGCATACTCATCAGAGATAACCTCTATTAGAATGTGGCCTCTGCCTCGATCAGTTGATTGTACCGAGTCCCGATCCCGACAAACAGCCGATTTTGACGGGGACGACGCTGCCAGCCATACATTTCACCTGCAGTGGCCGCTGCTGGGCAAATGTATTATTACAGGCGGCCATTCTGACCGTCTCTCTGTTCTTGCACATAGAGGGGGGCATGGTTTAAAGGGGCGGTGTATGACTTATGGCTTCAAAGAATACTAAAAAAATTAGTACCACCCCCTCAAGCCTGTGGTGTTTCTTCAAGTCCACTTATGACGTCCAAACATTGGAACCACTGTAGAAATGTAGCATTAACCTCAGGTTCTGCTTGCTTAAGCAATAGGTGAACTCTGGTATTTTTTGCTGTATGCAAACATCGGACTTTCCCATAAATCACATGGCCAGTGGTTAATCAATACAGTTCCTAGTTACAAAGTTACTATGTACCAGGGGACAGAAATTAAAGAATAATTTGTGGACATTTTGGAGCAAGAATAAGCTGCTTACATCTCTGGACTGGAACTCAGCTAAAGACTAACCAGACATTGTCTAAGATTAACAAATGTTTGTACCGGTCACATGTCAAATCACAAATGAAATTACCATTTCACCTCCTTAACAATCACCAAATGTCAGTAATTTGCATTAAAGTTCTTGTCCACCTACATTTCAGACCATTTAGTCAGTCTTGCCTCATATGGGACTATGTAACAATTTTTTCATGTATTTTTCAACCATCAGATGGCAGAATAAAGGAAAAAAAACTGAAAAAAATCATCTAGTAGTTTAGTCAATGGTCTTAGGTACTTACTGTTGGACTGTTGAGATCCGGCGGTGTGGACATATCACCAAATAAATTCATCTGGTCAACACCCTTGAAAAAAATCAAGATATTAGATGAGTTACCACAATAGAAAAGATGAATGATATAAAAGGTGTGTGACTACCCTAGGCAATAAAAGATGGAATGTAAAAGTACATACAGTGAAACCTCTCCAATAGGGGTGATGAGAAGATAACCCTAGATTTAGACCAGATTTTAGTGTGATGAATTTTTAATTTTCAATTCTCTTATTACCTTATTGGCCTCTTTTTTGAGAGGACCACCCTTCTAGAAGACCACTTTTCACCTAAATTTTTGATGGTCGTCTCAAAAAGGTTTCACTGTACAAGCTACATATTAGGTTATGTGCGTACTTGCATAAAACGCGTAGCTGCTGTTGATGAGGGGCACCACCCTCTTTTTGGTGTAGAGGAGGACAACTATGAACCAAGAAATAACTATTTATGGACCTTCTATCTGGGGCACAGCATTAGGTGTGCTTCAGGCATCAGCTGTCGTAGAAGTCAATGACCCATTGGATTACAACATATCTTGACCAATGGTTTTCCACACTTATGGTGAAAATAGGACAGAGCAAGAGTGCACTCCGTTCTCCATGTAGAAATATGCTTTTGTGAATACACAACAGTTTCATTGGGAATTTTCTAAATTTGTAGTCAATGGGACAAAAATGTTAGGAACAGTGTATGCTGGGAAGTCGTCCAATACAAATTCTTACGATTGTTTTTCACATGATAGTAAGCTCTTTGGAAGAAGTTATGAACAACAACCATCTGTGGACACAATGTGAGCATGCACTGAATAAAGAAAAAAAGTGATGTAAACCACAATACTACCAAAACCGGTGAATATTAATGAGTTTTCAATCATAAAACGTCAAAACAAGCCAACGGTGGAATCTCAACTTCAACATTTGTTGGCTTAAAGGGTTATTCTCAGCTTACAAAGTGATGGCACAGCGCAAGGATAAGTCATAATTTCCAGATCGGTGGGGGTCTGACCACCACCGATCCTGAAAATCCGGGAACAGCATTACTGATTTAGTGCTGCAGACCCTACACTGTGTTTCCCTGCAAATTGGTGCTCCTGGCCACCAGCTGTGCAAAGAACTACAGCACGGCCCCATTCAAGTAAAGCGGGGGTGCCGTTGTTCAGGGAAAAATTTGAAGGGGACGCATCGCTAAAGCAATGCTATGGTCCCTTCTTTTTCAGGATCAATGGGGGTCTCAGAGGTTGAAGGCCCACCGATCAGAAAGTGATGACATGTCCTAGCGATATGCCATCATTTTATTTGATGGGAATACCCCTTTAATTCTCATTTTCCTGACCTTTGAGCATTGCAGTATGAAACTGTATACCCATAGCCTACACACTAGGAGAAAGCCATTATATGTATTCCTAAGAATACAGCCTGATAGAGGGCATTCTACATCTACAGATGTGTCCATATTAGTTACCGTTGCTTGAATTTGGTGTGGACTCCAATATCTCATGAAACCATTTCAATACAATATCGCGACATGCTAGCAATACCCTTGACATGCTGCAATTCACATCACAACCACTGGGTGGCCACGCAGAAGCATATAGAATAAACATCTTGTGACAGAATATCGCAAAATAATATATATTTTTTTTAAACTGGTCACCAAGCTCCATATGTAGAGATAAGAGGAAAACTAAGGAGGGACACATCTGAAAATTGTCTTAGCACTCAGCTCTGTGGGGGTCTTGATATTTTGATGATTTTCGAGCCCCATTCCATATGGAAATGGATGAAGATATTGGTAGACAAGACCAATGAATGTGGAATACCCCTTGAAGCTGCCAGTGGCCAATTCCTAATGGATCAATAGGCTTCATTCTAAAAAGTAATCATATCGGCTTATAAAATGGGTTCATCCCCTGTGTTGAGGCAACGGGTTTACTTGAAATAAGACCTGCTCTTCTTGAGAGATTCTAAATGAAGTCTGTGATGTAAAGCACCAAATAAATGAAAAAAACACGAATACTTCAAAACCACGGTCCTAAATAAAGCAGGTAAATAATAATAACAATGGGAAGTAAATGGGAAATAAAGTTGTAACTGTGACCAGACCAATGATACAAACAGTGCTTAGTGCAATAGTGACATAATATAGGAGAATAACTGCAAACAATTTAGAGGAGCAATATTTATATGAGCTCCATTGACCACCTGTAAGCATCATACAGTAGAACCATGCTGCATTACCATAACGGCAAAAGATGACCATACACTTTAGATAGCTGTCAGCTCGTTCAGGCGACAGCTATTTCTCCCAACTCCACCATACAAATGTACGCTTAGCTCGACTCCTCTTGCAGTGGCTTATCTTCCGTGGGAACAAAGGATGTGGAAATCCGACATCTGCCAATCGGGGGAAAAGTTGGCACACTCCCATACACATAGACAGTCAGTTGGTCCTGCCAAAATCAGAGGGTTTGGGTGACTGTCATTATAATGTATGGGCACATAAAGACACCTGCCCATCCTCAGACCCTCAAGGGGTCCGTTCCTTGAAGAATTTGTAAATGGACCAGAGACTTTTTTTTCATTGCATTATTGTTGTAAAATTGCCACAACTTTTCCCCATTGACTCCAGTTCCACTCTTTACCCTTTACTAGAGTTTCCATTTTTTTTGTTAAATTTGTTTTCATGTTTTGTAGAGACCTCCAAAGCCCAGTCATAGAAGTTGGCACATTTTCTTCTCCTTTAAGGTCAAGTCATCTTAAACATATTCAATGGTGTTGAGTTCTGGGCATTTGGGGTGGCTGGTCCACCAGGAGCTATGTTGTATGATAGGTGTGCCTTAATCTTCCCAGCTGTACTGCTAGGGGTTGTATCTTCCTGGTCAACATGATATTACATAATGTATTAACATTTGTACCTATCAGCATTCATGATGCCTTCAATCAAAAACAAGTCACTCAGATGTTACCATACATCCGCAATCTTGCTTGAGATTCCACCATGCTGAACTGATAGTCCTTCGGATAGGCAATCATTATGTGATTGGTCGGGGTCTAGCTCCCGCCACCCCCATCTTTAGCTGAATGATGGGGCTGCAGTGCTCCAATGATCGCTGCGTCTCCTTCATAGTTTACCAGGCACAGCGCCGTACATCTGGTTGTGGCTGTGCCTGGTACTGCAGCTCAGAGTATCTCAGTCTCATTGAAGTCAAGGGGTCTTGCTGCAGGACCAAACCAGAGCTACAGCCACAACCAAATGTTTGGCATTGTGCCTGGTAAACATTAAGCGGATTGTGGGGATCCTGGGTATCGGACCGAAGGATAGGCCATACCGAGAACTATTAGGACATCATAGAGGGGAGTTTCCCACTCGGGACCTCCTGCATGAGCCAGCGATGAGAAGTAGGAGCTAGGTAAGGGCAGCTCCAGTTCTGGCAGACCTGACCCATCCATCCATATATTATATCCATTTTGATCACCAGCATGTAATACTAAATTTCCCCTCTAGTGGCAGCTGCAGGGAAATTCATGAACGTGTGTACCTTCCACTGGAGAAAACAGCTGATCATCTGAGGTTCCAGGAGCCAGTCCCTAGTAAATCAGCTGATATTAAAGAATTGACTGTGTTCATACAAAAACCTCTTTAAGAAACTTGGTTGCATGGCTCAATACCGGTCAATTATTTTTCTTTTTTAAGAAATTTTATATTTTGTAGCATGTACAATCCAAACTTAGTATCCAATCATGTCACTATTGCACTGTGTACTATTACACTTACCGACACATATTCAGCCTTAACAAGCTTTGTTTTTGGTCTGACAAGGGAAGGAGAGATTAAGATTTAGTGATAAGGCAGGGGATACAGGCGTGTTGAAATATATTAAACACGCCAATCTTTAGGGGCAAGCACTAACAGCAAATCCCTCCTATACCAGAGAAAAACAAATGCGGCCCCATTGGCAGAGTACGGGCTGCTGTAAATGAGGCCCTATAATCAGCTACTATACTTCCAGGGCAATGGCCGGGTTATGGTTTCCTTGCACCTGCCCTTCTCTGATATCGGATCACTCCTAATTATAAAGCAAGAGATTCCTATATAGGAGCTGCTGTAAATGCATTTTCCTAATATTCAGTACAATGAAGGAGGGGGAAACGATCACCAGGGTGTTACTTACTAATTTGATTTTGTCAACGTCATTGTTAATGCTGAGCAAAGCATCGCTTCCATTCTATAGGAAAAAAAAGAGAGATTTTTAGTTACATTGTCCCTTTAATATATCTACACTATAGTAATATTCACATAGGTGATCAGTCATGTTACTTTCTATGGATACCTAAAAGAGGGAAAGCAGAAAAAGACCACACGGTCCACCTAGCCTCTGTTCCTCCAGTGAAAATAGCTTCACAAAAATTCTGTAGATGGGAATCTAAAAATATTGGGAAGACTTTACCTTCAAAGTTCGGCCATATATGATTCCTAATTCACTCACAGGAAGTTACTATCATTGCCTGCCATGTTACAGATACAGAGGAGCTGAAACCCGGTCACGGCCACTAATTCTAGAATCTTGCTAGGTCCTATTACACTTTCTCTTTACTTTCCTTTTCCCTGTTAGGACATCTGTAGTCACATCTTTCTTATACTGCAGAGACTGCCCACTTGAACTGGTGGACGCCACATTCTAGCTGGGAAAGAATGCATTTGTGCATGGCTCTCTCCAATAATTTCTATAGGAGTTACAGGAAACAGCTGAGCAAGCGGGTTGGGCTGTGTCCGTAACTACCATAGAAATGTAAGGAGAGAGTCAGGCAAATGCATCCCCAGACGGGGCGGGGGTCCGGAGACACAGTTCTCCATATAGCTGCAGGTTTCAAAGGTGGGTCCTACATCTATCAGACACTTATAATGGTTATTCTGAGTTCGGAATAACCCTTTAAAGAAACGGTCCCTGTCCAATACAGCCCTGTCTTTACTCAAAAGGGTATTCCATGTTTCAGCAAAAAAAGATTATATTGTATAACGAAAAGTTATAAATATTCCCATATAGTACCTGCATTAATTCCTGATAGCACTTTTAAGATCTTTGTTTGCGGTTATTCAGTAGGAACATTCATTATTTTTTTCCGGTGGATTCAATTCTGTCCATGGTCATGTGATGGACACACAGGTGCACGGCTCGTTACAGTATGTGTATCAGAGCTGTGTCCTGTAATGATCCCAGCACCTGTGTGTCCATCACATGACCATGTAACAATCCCAGCACCTGTGTGTCCATCACATGACCATGTAACAATCCCAGCACCTGTGTGTCCATCACATGACCATGTAACAATCCCAGCACCTGTGTGTCCATCACATGACCATGTAACGATCCCAGCACCTGTGTGTCCATCACATGACCATGTAACAATCCCAGCACCTGTGTGTCCATCACATGACCATGGACAGAATTTTATCCACTGGAAGTAAACAAAGTTCCTATTGAATTGCAGCAAGCAGGGATCTTGAAAACAAAGTATATTGGAAAATGGAAAAACTTTTCATTATACAATGAATAACCTTTATTTTTTTAAACCGTCCTACTGCATCCCACAAGATCAGCAAAGTTGCTACCCCGACAAATGCAAGTTAAATACATTCTAATAATTTCACTCAAATTCTTGTGAAATACATTTTAAGACATTTGTTAATAAATTGGGACCGTACCTCGACTGGCTGGTTACCTTCTTCGTTCTAAAAAATATAAAAAACATAAAAATGATCATTTATGTATATAAAAAAAACTACTATATTTACGTCTGCATGAACATCTGTATCTATTAATATATTTGTTAAATAATTCTGGATTTTTACTTTTCAGATGCTGGATAGAAATGACCCCCCCGCACAGTTGGTACCTCCCAGAAAAGTGTGAAAACTCACATTTCACTCAGGATCTGGTAAGGTTTGGACTGTGACATTGTAATATGGAGGGGGGTCTGTTGTCTGCTAATGATAGATTTGGGAAATAAGTGTAAATAGATGGAATAGGAACAAGGGCATAACTAGAAAGTGCTTAAAATTAGATTATTCCTATAATTACCAGTTATTTCATAGATTTCAGTTTTTATTGGGGTGTAACATGTGAGAAAGTATGTATCGAAATGAAGAAATGCCATTCCAACTGTGTCCATTAGAGGGAGCCATTCTTTTATGTAAATCTCAAAAAATTCATCAAATGAGAAGGGTATTATTTAGCATATCACTCATACAAAATCTTGAGACCATTGAAGATAAACCATTACTAAGCTCCGATAACCAATCTGCCTGCACTGCTAAGGGCTTATTCACACGAACGTGTTATACGTCCGTGCTACGCACATGATTTTCACGCGCGTCGCACGGACCTATGTTAGTGAATGGGGCCGTTCAGACTGTCAGTTAATTTCATGCAGCGTATGTGCGCTGCGTGAAACCCATGAAATGTCCTATATTTGGCCGTGGTTCGCGCTGCACGCACCCATTGAAGTCAATGGGTGCGTGCAAATCGCGCATGGCACACGGAAGCACTTCCGGGAGCCGCACGTGATTCGCGCAACAGTAGTAAAATGAATGAATGAAAACAGAAAAACACCACATGCTTTTCTGTTTACAAACATAAAAACAGAGTGTCATAATGATGCCGGCTGTGCGCCATATGGAGATGACATACGGAGCTTTTGAGGACCTTTTGAGCGTGCAAAACTCTGCGTTTTTTGCGCGCGCAAAACGCACACGCTCGTGTGAATCCGACCTAAGGCCTTATTCACACGACAGGGTCCGAGTGTCGGCCGATAAAAACGCCCACTTTGGGCCGTTTTTCCCGGCCGTTTTGCATCTGTTCCGATTCCGTTCCGGGTTTCCGTGTTTTTAACGGCCGATTTTGACCCGTTTTGCATCCGTATTTTCCCTATCCGTTTTAAAATCGGATGAATTTCATTTAAATTTGTTGCCACACACAGCCCTCTGTAGATAATGCCACAGCCCCCCTGTAGGTAATGCCACACAGCCCCCTGCAGGTAATGCCACCCAGCCCCCTGCAGGTAATGCCACCCAGCCCCCTGTATGTAATGCCACCCAGCCCCCTGCAGGTAATGCCACCCAGCCCCCTGCAGGTAATGCCACCCAGCCCCCTGTATGTAATGCCACCCAGCCCCCTGGAGGTAATGCCACCCAGCCCCCTGTATGTAATGCCACCCAGCCCCCTGTATGTAATGCCATCCAGCACCCGGCAGGTAATGCCACCCAGCCCCCTGTATGTAATGCCACCCAGCCCTCTGCAGGTAATGCCACACAGCCCCCGGCAGGTAATGCCACCCAGTCCCCTGTATGTAATGCCACCCAGCCCTCAGCAGGTAATGCCACCCAGCCCCCTGCAGGTAATGCCACCCAGCCCCCTGTATGTAATGCCACCCAGCCCTCTTCAGGTAATGCCACCCAGCCCCCGGCAGGTAATGCCACCCAGCCCCCGGCAGGTAATGCCACCCAGCCCCCTGTATGTAATTCCACCCAGCCCCCTGCAGGTAATGCCACCCAGCCCCCTGCAGGTAATGCCAGCCAGCCCCCTGTATGTAATGCCACCCAGCCCCCTGTATGTAATGCCACCCAGCCCCCTGTATGTAATGCCATCCAGCACCCGGCAGGTAATGCCACCCAGCCCCCTGTATGTAATGCCACCCAGCCCTCTGCAGGTAATGCCACACAGCCCCCGGCAGGTAATGCCACCCAGTCCCCTGTATGTAATGCCACCCAGCCCTCAGCAGGTAATGCCACCCAGCCCCCTGCAGGTAATGCCACCCAGCCCCCTGTATGTAATGCCACCCAGCCCTCTTCAGGTAATGCCACCCAGCCCCCGGCAGGTAATGCCACCCAGCCCCCGGCAGGTAATGCCACCCAGCCCCCTGTATGTAATGCCACCCAGCCCCCTGCAGGTAATGCCACACAGCCCCCGGCAGGTAATGCCACCCAGCCCCCTGTATGTAATGCCATCCAGCACCCGGCAGGTAATGCCACCCAGCCCCCTGTATGTAATGCCACCCAGCCCTCTGCAGGTAATGCCACCCAGCCCCCTGTATGTAATGCCACCCAGCCCTCTTCAGGTAATGCCACCCAGCCCCCGGCAGGTAATGCCACCCAGCCCCCGGCAGGTAATGCCACCCAGCCCCCTGTATGTAATGCCACCCAGCCCTCTGCAGGTAATGCCACACAGCCCCCGGCAGGTAATGCCACCCAGTCCCCTGTATGTAATGCCACCCAGCCCTCAGCAGGTAATGCCACCCAGCCCCCTGCAGGTAATGCCACCCAGCCCCCTGTATGTAATGCCACCCAGCCCTCTTCAGGTAATGCCACCCAGCCCCCGGCAGGTAATGCCACCCAGCCCCCGGCAGGTAATGCCACCCAGCCCCCTGTATGTAATGCCACCCAGCCCCCTGCAGGTAATGCCACCCAGCCCCCTGCAGGTAATGCCACCCAGCCCCCTGTATGTAATGCCACCCAGCCCCCTGTATGTAATGCCACCCAGCCCCCTGTATGTAATGCCATCCAGCACCCGGCAGGTAATGCCACCCAGCCCCCTGTATGTAATGCCACCCAGCCCTCTGCAGGTAATGCCACACAACCCCCGGCAGGTAATGCCACCCAGTCCCCTGTATGTAATGCCACCCAGCCCTCAGCAGGTAATGCCACCCAGCCCCCTGCAGGTAATGCCACCCAGCCCCCTGTATGTAATGCCACCCAGCCCTCTTCAGGTAATGCCACCCAGCCCCCGGCAGGTAATGCCACCCAGCCCCCGGCAGGTAATGCCACCCAGCCCCCTGTATGTAATGCCACCCAGACCCCTGCAGGTAATGCCACCCCCCCCTTCCAGGAGAAGTCACTGACTTCAATGTCCATATATGGACAGTGTAGTCACTGACCTCCTGGAGAGGAATTCCCGGCCACAGGGTCGGTGATTCCGCTTCAGAAGTGAGTGACGTCACTGTGTCCATATATGGACAGTGTAGTCATTCACTTCTCCTGTAGCGGAATCCCCGGCCATAGAGTCGGGGATTCCGCTGCAGAAGTGAGTGACTTCGCTGTGTCCATATATGGACAGTGTAGTCACTCACTTCTCCTGTAGCGGAATCCCCAATCCCCGGCCGGATATTGGGGATTCCGACTCCTACAGGGAGCAAAAAAAGACCCTCCTTCTCCTCACATGCACTCTGCACTGTGAGGAGGAGGAGAAGAGAGAGCGCGAGCGGCGGAATACATGGCCGTCACTCGGGACACATTCTGGTGATGGCCATGTATTACCCGGCCCCATAAACTTCTATGGGATACGGGCGGCTGGGTAAACGGCCGAAAATAGGGCATGTCCCATTTTTTGACGGGCAGGTTTCCCGGGCCATCAAAAAATCAGTTAGGGGCCATTAGGGGTCGATTGTTCCTACTGCAGACGTGTGACGGCTGTTTTGTGAACGGCCGTCACCCGGTCAGGAAACCCTGTCGTCTGAATAAGGGATAACTCAAACAAATTCAGTGGTGTATTTTTATTGCAATAGAGGGAAGGAGATAAGCAGCTGCCCTGCAAAATGTAGCCCCTTATCTCCCCTATGAACATGATTGTATTATATGGGCCCTAAATGGCTTACCTTCAAAGGGAGGGTGTCAATAGAAAGAACTGAACAGGGTACCGACCGATCTCAGGCCGGCCCTGGTGTAATGAATGGGTGTGCCAGGTCCTCCAGAGAGAAGGGTAGACGCAATAATTTTAACTCAGAATTCCTTAATAGGGTACATGGGAATGTTTTTTTTTTTAGACCGGACAACCCCTAGAGCAACCCTCTCAGTATACAAATATCACAGTCTTTCCCCACCTATCTTTTTATACTGAAGTTGCGTGATTGCTGGTGACCACTTCTGTAGCTACTTATGGTGGTCACCGAGACAGGAAGACAAATGGTTGCTAGGCAGCATGGCTTCACACACCCCTGCATAATACACTATAGGGGGGGCACAAGAACAGAAGTAAAATAGATTCTGCATAGATATTTAATACTAATAAGACTATGTGCTAAGTTAAGCTTTAAGATCATTTACATAAAATGCCGCTGACAATATTGAGAACTTTACTTTCTTAAACTGAATTGGAGAAGTATCGTCATGTGAATTATTTATTACCAGAACCTGAACGCGTTACTATCAAATGATTTACCCGACTATAAAAGAGCGCTCAACCCTTATGATTCTACATTTAGTTTTGTAATTGCACTGAGAAATGTTATGGTAATTGTTAAAAGACGGTGGTAGGACACACCCGCAATAAAAACAAAAAAAAAACTCTTCTTTATTATTATTATTATTATTATTATTATTATTATTATTATTATGTTGCTTCTAGGTTTTATTGTAAAATGCTGATAAATTAAAAAAGGGATGTTCAGTTTAAAAAAAACACATTGTCATACACCCTATTAGTGTATTCTGAGTTAATAGAGGGGGGTCCTCTGTTCAGGATCCTCATCCCTGCAGGTAAAAGAGCGTGTGTCTCTCTCTGGAGGACCTGTCCTGTCCTCCATTACACAGACGACACATTGATATGAATGGACACGGTGTAATGCTTAATTTCCCCTGTGGTGGCACTGCAGGGAAATTGAACACTTACTGTCAGGTTTCCCCACTGATTATAGCTGATCACTGGGGGGTCCCAGCCAATGTTCCGGCTAAGCCTTTATAGCCAGTTAGCGGGGCAGTTGGGGACCTGGGCACATTCCCACAAAGCGTGTGTTCACATTGTGTCACGCGCAGTCAAAATCTTTCCGTCATAGGTACATGTTGGGAAATACTTCCGACATATACCTCCAAGGGAAGGCTTTGACATAATGTGGACCAAGCCTAAGCCGGGCAATACATAACAGCCTCAAATAAATATTAACATACGGCGTCCTGAATTATGGCTGGTCAAGGGGAATGAAGAAGTAAATGTCAATATATATGGTGGTCTGTGGCAGCGAAGAGGTTAATGTTAGAATCCCTGGTGATCTAGGATAGCTGGTGGTCTTAGACAGTGAAGAGGTTAATGTCAGCATCTCTGGTGGAGTTTAGTGAAGGGGTTAATTTTTTATACCTGGGGGGCACGTTGTCCAGGATGTAACAGGAAGCTGAACACTGAATGTAGAGATGATTGCAGGGAGGGGAGTACGAAGCTGCTGTAACTGTACAGCTGCAATGAGCGTTTCGGGAGCGCTCTGCATGATCATTAAGGGGGGAACTCAGTGGGTCTGCGCGGTACAGATTTTCCCTGAGCGGGGGACGTTTGTAGGCTGTGCTGTCATGCAGCTTAAAGGAAACAGTAGTCCCAGCAGGAGGACACTTTGTGATTCATTTATTATCAAGAGACCCTTCTAACAAGTAGGGATTGTCCAAAACGGAGACCCCATTAATAAGCAGCCAGGATTTAATATCCACCATACAAAGAAAGATGTGCATGAAAACAGGAAACATCCATCATGCCTCCGCCAATCACTGGAAGCGAGGAGATCTGTAGGGACTGTAACGTTATTACTGGTGCCAGGTAAACAATGTCCAGCAAAACATTGGCGCGGGAGCGTCGGGTAATGGGTAAGGTGAGTATTAGGCCTTTTGTTATTTTATACCATTGTCAGCCATTTTCAAATGTTCTTTAAATCCTGTGTCAGGCCATGCTTTAGGCATAACCCAGTATGTCAGCTTTGCCCTAAGTGTTCCCTTAAAGCTTCCCATACACAATGCAGACTGTCCACGGTGATTATCTGAGACACCCCCGGAAGACGTCTGATTTTGCTGGTGGAAGAGGCTGCCGGATATACATTTTCCCTGTAGTGGCCACTACAGGGGAAATTGGGTATTACATGTGACCATTCAAATGAATGTCCGACCTTGTACTACATAGACAGAGGGGTTGCTGCTTGTTAGCTAGCTCTAAAGGGGGTCCGAGTAGAAAACCCTCCTTTATGAAGTCTATGTGCTCTTTAAGGATCTGCATTTTTAAACTCCATTGACTTCTATTGGGACAATATGGAGCAGTGTCCTGCGGATCACCGATGAGGCTCCAGTGTCCAATGGTTGGTGAAGTAAAAGAAGTTATATATTATATATAATTCTTCTAGGGGATTATAGGAGGGCATACCTTTTTCTTGTCTTCGTCTTCCTTTTTCTTTGTGTTATAGATGACTTGGAAAAGATCCTTCAGATCCACAACTAAAGGTTCAGCCTGGGGAGATATAAGACTATCTGTAAAACTGGTGAAGAAAAACGGAGGAAGCGCAACGCAACATTTTATGGCAACCGATACTTTATGCAAATCTTGCCCAATGTTTAGTGAATTGGGCAATCAGCATTGTTTGCAGGTAGAACAGTCATCAGTTTAGACCTATAGAACTGTACACAAATACAGATGTAGCAGAGCTGAGTTTCTCACATAACTGTATGGGGCTGCATTGCTGGTGCATCATGATGAATTAATGCAAGTTCCTAGATATTTGTACAGGAGTTCTTTGGGCCTAATGCATGATCACTGGCGTCAGTATTGTCTCCTGTCACAAACAAACAGATCTTTTCCTTTAATTTTTAAACCTGATCTGGAAATCTTGAATGTGATTGGTTGCTATGGGAATTAACACTTATTAGCTTGGACAACACTGACAGACAGGAATAGTAGGCGTGAGATCAGGGGAGGGAAGAAACTGGGTGTACTTGTATGCAGCCTGGGTGACCAGGTGACTGAAAGACTCAGCCACATAACTCCAAAATGGCTGCTTATAGTTGAAACATAGCACATTTGGAAGAGCAGCTCTATACTTAACAGAAGCAGAGGAGAGGAATGTTGTATTTTTGGGTGGAGATACTTCGTGTTGCTTTTAGATAATGAATTAGATTTTTTTTTTTTTTTTTTTTAAACCCCGATAAAAATTATTAATCTTAGCACAACTATCTCTGACAAACTCTGTAGGACAATTATTGGTTATGTCAATTGTACACCTCTATTTTAATGTAGTTTTCCGATTAAAATCCACATTCCTCATTCCCCCATTCACATCTGCATTAAATATTCTGCTGGCTTTCTGTTAACTCTCATGCGCAGAATCTCACACATTTCTGCATCCTCCAGTCTTGGAGCTGTAGTGTATACACCTTGACACTGTACTATAGTCTGAAGATGAATAATTATCTACCCCACTGGAGTCGTTCAGGGTGTAGAGCAGTCTATGAGCTCCGCTAAGCTCATAGGGGGTGTTTCTGTCAACACGGTGCTGACAGATTCTATAAGGTAGCCAACAAAATTTTCAATGCACCTCTTGGTGAGGAACGAGAATGGAACTGGATCAGTAAAGCAAAGGAGATTCGTATTTAATTAGGACATTTCTTGCTCAGACCCGTCTACTTTTTAAAAAAAGTCACACATTTTTGTGCAAAACAGGAATGCCCAAAATGTGCAACTTTTTTCTGGTGGCGAAACTGGCGGCAATCACTTTATAAATCTCCTTGTGTAGGGCCTGTGAGGGCGGAGCATAACGTCAAAGAAAACCTAAGATAGAAATCATGCTCCGCCCCTCCAGGCCCTGTACTGGACATAACTAAAATTTAGACAGCATAAACGGAGGCCAGGTAGGTTGCCTTAGTTTACACCAGTTTTTTGCACCAAAATGATGCACTTTGACTCATTTTAAGCCACGACCCTTTCCGCTAAGCCACACCCCTTTTTCTAAACACTTTTGGAAAGCGTCTAGTGAGGCACAAACATCTGTTATTTTTGGCACAAAGCAATAAAACATTTGTCTAAATCTTCCTCAATGTATATTTCCGGAGTGTTCCTTTAACTATACTATACAAAGCAACATGCTGAATATGTTCGAACCAATGCTAAGTAACGGCAGACGAGGTCCCCGGGTGACAACCTCAGACCTGCATGCTCTTGTATAGGTCTGGCGTTGTCACTTACATAGAGAGGAAGTGCTAGCGGTAGGTAGTCACATACATCTAGAGCAATTACTCGGAAAGTATGTCTATCTAGGGGGGGCAGGGAAGGATTGCATATTAATTGTCAATAGGAGTATCTCTGAGGTCTACTCCATCTGCGCAGATGACGTACAGCGTCCTTTGATAGTTACTTTGCATTCAGCGATGGGTCAGTAGCAGGAATAAGGATGAAAAAAATTAAAAAATTACAAAAAAATTCCACCCGTACTAACTTTCTCCAAGGTCGCTGCCTTGACGTACAGCTCTTAATAATCCTGTCACACCGTACCTGCTGCGCTGTTTTTATGGCAAAGAATTGATGTTGTCCTTCAGCTCCACAGACGTATCCAAACGCTCGGTTGTCAGTCACATCTCGGGCAATGAAAGAAATCTTATTAACTGGATGTTCATGCTCGATTACCTAAAAAGTAATTAAAGAGAAGTCGTCCTAATTATTAATCCACATACAGAAGAGAGTGATTGATAAATTGCAAACAGTGCGCATAGGAATCATCACACCAGCTATAGTGATGGATGTCTGCTGCCATGATGGCCTCCGTCACTGTGGGTAGCATTGCTATAAGCAATCATTTCTACCAGACAGTGCCCACAGGGGCACTTCTAGCTCATCTCCAGCATGTGGAACAAAGTGAAATGATGCCAACGCAGTGAATATGAGAACGTGGAGGGTACATGTAGCATGCAAAGTGAGATGTGACAGTAGAGAGCTGCGTAGCTATAGGCGGAGCAGAGGTAGTAGTTACACCTGGACCCTGGTTCCTGAGGGGGCCAATAGGCCGCTCTGCCCCATAGGAAGACTAGTATTACAAATGGCACATTGTATACGGGGGCCCTGATACAGATTTTGCCTTGGAGTCCAGAAGCTTCAAGTTATACCTCGTGGCAGTCATATAGTTATGCCCGACTCACAGTATATATGTTACAGGAACAAACCCATAGATCAAAATCAAAAAGGTGCCCCCTTCTCCACCATCAATAGACAGGAAGATATAGATGAGCACTCTTAAAACTAGGAATGTTAGGAGCTGGTCTGATGGTCTGGGGCAGTGAGTTCCAAAACAGATTTGCAGGACTTCTCCCGTGCTGCACCCATGGGGGTAAATATATGGCTTTTTTCTTTCTAATGTATTATTTCGGTATTCATGGTGACTATATCCATCATGCTGGTTTTGGCGAATGTAAAGAGGATTTTCCACAGGTAAATCTAAGACCTAATTTGGTAAAACTTCCATTTAACTTTCATTACTGCTCCTATAGGGATGTTCAGAGAAGTAGCATAAATAGAGCCCAATACCTAAGATCAATATGGGCCCTCATTATGATGCCGAGTCTTTGTTCCACTCCCTGCTTTAATAGGACCTAATGTACATATAAAATATAAACCCTGAATTTTTTGATAATTGTTTAACATAAAAGTTGCTCTTGTGGGGGCCCGGGCTCTGAAATTAGAAAGTGGCCCACCTAGATTAGGGGGTTGATTATTTTTTCTGGGTTAATGCACCAATAAGCTATTCATTCTTTTTGCTGATACAGTATGTCCTGTGTGCAGCTATAACCGCATAGCGCACAATAAAATTAAAAGGGGAGGTGCTCCAGACAATATCCTCTGGCGGGCCAGTCTGACTCTGTCAGGGCTGGCGTCAATAGTATCTGGGCCTCTTACAGAAAAACGGAGAGGGCCCTTTGGGCTCCTTTCCTCCCATCCTTCCTCTTGGACCCCATTGTTTACATTTTTGGACATCCAGGGGGGTAAAGATTGGGTCATTCCTTTTCCCACACATGAGCGGCTCATGGATCTATGGGGCTTATGCCACAAATTTGGGGGACCCTGTATAATGGGGAAAAAGAAGACTAACGGGCTTGTGCAGTTTTACTTACATGAAATAAAGGGGCACTATTTCTGAGTTTGGGGATTGGCGGCCCCATAGCTAACACCAAGCTGGTGCCGGTTCATGCTATCATTTGTCTCCCCCAGGACAGGATGACCCAAAACTTGTTGCCCCTAACCCCTTACTCATCCCTTGTAAGGTGCCATACATATCTGTCAGTATCTTCCTGACCTTGTTGTGATTGTGGAGACTTGGAGCACTGTGCAGGTTTACAAAGACAAAAGGAAAGTGGGATAGGGCCATTTCAGAGTTGGGGATATACTATATAACGAATAGATATAAGAGACGGTAGAACAGACATTCTTTACTATTGACAGAAGAGAGCAACGCAGTGATATATTTAAGGGTTTGTGTACTTTTGCAATCATTTTTAACTTCTTCAATGCATCTAAAATAAAAAAATTAAACGTTGCAAATGCTCTTGATTTAAAATCTCCTATTGTTTTGTGTATACAGCACCTTTGCAGATTTATTTGTCTCCATGGTTACAGACTACAAACAAACCCTGTGTAGTCTGATCCTGCAGACATGGGTCACTTTCTCTCCTCTGCCCCCTTCTACTGTCGGTAGGTTATCAAGAGTAAGCGAAGTAACACATGACTGTCGGATCAGACTACACATGAGGTTAGTTTTTTGGTCTGTAACCATGGAGCCACATAGGTCTGCATAAGAGCTGTAAACACAAAATGATATGTTTTCTTAAATCAAGACAACTTGCAAAATTGCTTTATTCATTTCAATACAACTAAAATCACACATCAACATATCAACACATATATTTCTTTCTTTCAGCACTTCTGTGCCTTCCCTTCCACAGGTCCCCGGAACAAGCACAAGGAGTAATTTTTTGTTTAATAATGAATTGTGGGAGGGGGTAGAAAACGGGGGCCGCAGGAGTGACAATATATTCCAGTCATTAAAAAAAAAAAAAAAAGTATCATGGACCACATTGCACCAGTCTAGATAAAGGAGTGATTTGCGCCAAATTTATTAAACGGTGCACTAAATTCCTACGCCTGCAAAAAACACAAAAATTGGCGCAATTTTAACTATTTTTCTTAATAAATGTGGCCTAAAAGGTCATCTCTTTGGAGAACACGGCGACTTTTTTCATCATTTTCAAAATTTGGCGAGTGATGGAAAAAGTCAAATTTGTCGAACGTCACGGTTTGCGACCTTTTTAGGGCAGTTTACTCCAAAACCTTGTGCAAACTGCCTAGTAAACGAGGGCCAATATCTTTCAACCATTAAAAAAGTTCAAATAACCCTATTAAGTCCAACTATCTCCTTTGCAATGACTTGCGTAACATCCTGCAGTCATAGTAAAGGCGATAATTAGAATGATTTGCAAAAAATGTATTAAAAAGGAATCATGTCTCTTAAAAAAATTGGCGCAATTGGGGTAATTGTCTGAATGGTGTTGATTTTTGCCAAAATTTTGCCAAAATTTCCTCGATTTTCACCTGTTTCTCTTGATAAATGTGGCCTAAAGGAGACCACGCCAACTTTTCTCATCACTTTCCAAAGCTGGCGAGCGATGAGAAAAGTTGCAAATCTTACCGACCTTGTTTTTGCGCAGTTACGCCAAAATCTGCCTGAAATAAGGGTCATTAAGAACTTTATAAGTAGCTGAACCAGTCACATGTTCAATAGTTTCCTGAAAGAGAATTCCCATGCGGTATTACCCCAAATATCCTGGATAATAATGTCGGAAGCTCCTACAAAATGAACGCGATGATGTTATTTCTGCGTCCCGGTAAGAATATGTGGCGGTTACTGAATCCTAATAAAGTCTGTAATGTCTTGAGACTCCTTCACACTATTGCTCCATGCAATATTTAAACAGCTGGGGGTCATAAAAGCTCGTCACCTTATAACAGCCAAAGTGTCCAGCGAGAGCTCCAGTTACCGGAACGTCGTGTTCCAGATGACTAAGCTTTTGGTTGCGCAAGTGTTAGAATATTTGTTTTTCAATGAATTCTCACTTTTTTTTTTCCTTTCCCAAATATCTGCGAAAAAATATACAGGGTGGAATTTTTGGACGGAGCTCTGCAGGAATCTGAGCAGCTATAAAACGTCCTTAAAACATCTGCATTATAATTTCCGGAATTCTCAGAGGCAAGCACAATATAATGTACCGATGACATCATCATTTTGTTTGTTTTGAAGCCAGTCCACACGACCGTATTACAGATCAGTAAAACGGCGCCCTTAGCCTGCTATGGGATTGTACTGTACGTCTGATATTATGTTGAATGCCTTTTTGTCAGCTGCACAAACCCACGTGCCAATTTGGTGCTTGAGTGGAGGGTACAGGGACCAAACCAAACTTTTCTATGTCTCTCACTACCTTACTAATTTTGTAATTATACATCTAGCCATAGGATCTGTTTAAAGAGATACAGCGCATCCATTACAAAAAAAGCAAAAAATTTCAAAAACTTACACCAGTTTTCTCGTCAATTATTTTTATGCCAGAAAGGGAAATGTTCACCCAAATCCGCTGCTTGTGTTGTCCCTGAGAACGAGCTGCTGCTGCCATTCCCTACAAGAAATACAAGGTAATAAAAGGTTAATACAGGGGGCAAAATTACATACAGCAGATACGTAAATTCACCTGGTTTACTAGGAGTCACCCTATTTTTAGCTTCCCACACCTGGTGATCTATAGATTTCACCCACTTACCAGGAGGAAGATTAAAAAGGGGGGGGGGGAATATAAGAAAATCAAAGTGTATAGTAACCCTCCTCGTTCCAGGCTCTTTTTCAGCTCTGGGTGCCGTTTAGGATCAGCGGCAGCGCACACAACGTTCTGACACTGGATGGCGTCAGAACCCAGTGCACCGGGGCCCGGAGCTGAACAAGAGTCAGGAGAGATAAGGGTAAATATACAATCTGGGCTGGGGTCTGAATATTTTTTTTTAAATCTGGGGTGGGAGTATTAAGGGGGTCTGAATATATTTAGGGGATCTGGTCATGGGTCTGATATTAATATAGGGGCCTGGTCTGGAGCCTGATATTAATATAGGGGTCTGGTCTGGGATCAGATATTAATATAGGGGCCTGGTCTGGAGCCTGATATTAATATAGGGGTCTGGTCTGGGATCAGATATTAATATAGAGGTCTGGTCTGGAGCCTGATATTAATATAGGGGTCTGGTCTTGGATCAGATATTAATATAGGGGCCTGGTCTGGAGCCTGATATTAATATAGGGGTCTGGTCTTGGGTCTGATATTAATATAGAGGTCTGGTCTGGGGTCTGATATTAATATAGGGGCCTGGTCTGGGGTATGATATTAATATAGGTGTCTGGTATGGGGTCTGATATTAATAAAGGGGTCTGGTCTGGGGTCGGATATTAATATATGCGTCTGGTATGGGGTCTGATGTTAATATAGGGGTCTGAATATATTTAGCCAAGCCCTTTTAAATAGTCTACACCTTTGAAAACGCCACTCTTATTTTGCAACTTCCACTTCTGAGAAATGTCCCAAGTCAAATGCAAGAACCGTCTAAAAACAAGGAAAAACTGAACGGGGTACGAGACAAAGTGAGAAAAAATAATAATCCGAATTTAAAAAAAAGAGATATGTGGGGGAGGGGAAGGATACATTATCCTCGAGTTTTTAACAAATTCATAATGCTAAATTTTGCAGATCGGCAGATAGGCTGGTACTGATTTTTTTTTTTTCGTACAATGCCTAAATTCTGTACTGCATAGTATCTACAATCAGATTCATACTTCTGGTGGGAGATGCAGTCAGGGGCAAGATTGGAGGAAACTGTAATGTATGAAAGAGCAAACGTAGGATTTTTAAAGGTGGGCATCCAAGCACATTATGCCAGATGTCCGGGAATTTTGGGATGGTGCATGGGCAAGTAGAGGTGGTTTAGGGCAGGCAAAGGTACCTATAATTTAATTATTTAATATCAAAGCTTTCAATTCCCTGCTTCTCTTCACACAGCCATAGAGTTACATGATAAAATTATTTTTGCCTGCAGCCACCATTAGGGGGAGCTTCCTACATACAGATATATACAGCTCCCATAGAGTTACGCGATAAAATTATGTTGCCTGCAGTCTCCATTAGTGGGAGCTCAATACATACAGATATACTGTGTAACATCTCTGGCCACGGACCGTCGGGATTACTCACCCCTCGACGGCCACAGCTATGGTCTGCTGAGTGCTGGCCCGCATCTCCTCCACAGCAAACGCCAGCGCTCACTTCCGCTCCACTCTGCTGTGTCCCGTAGGGAGCGCGCGCACGCTTGCGCTCGGCCTTAAAGGGGCGCGCGCATGTAAAATATTAATTACCCTGGGCTATAAGAAGGCCCCTGCCCCTTTGCTCATTGCCTGAGCATTGTTCGTATTCCTCTGTTAGTCTCGCAAATGGTCCCTTAGTATTATCCTGTTCCCGTTGTTCCCATGCCCTGCTACCTGTATCCCGTGTTGTAGTTGTTCCTGTGCCCGCTATTATCGTGTTGGAGTGGAGTTCTACCATTGGCCATGTCTGCTGTGTTACACCACGTTTGGTGTCATCTGTCTCATCTGCATCACCTGCCCTCAAGATCCCATCTGTGCCTAGCCGTTGCTACTGTCTGGACTATCAAAGGTACCCTTGTGCTTGGACTATATATATTAACTTGGTACACTGTAGTTTGGTCAGCTGCCATGCCGCTACGGAGGTAGGGCCCAGTGGGTCCACACACCCACAGATTGTGACATACTGTATACAGATCCCATACAGTTATATAATAACATTCTGCTGCCTGCAGCCACCACTAGAGGGAGCTCACTGCATACAGAGATATACAGCTCACAAAGAGTTACATAATACAATTATTTTTGCCTGCAGCCACCACTAGAGGGAGTTCACTGCATAGGGATTTGTACAGCTCCCAATTAACTTTATAATAAACCAATATGTAGCAAGCTCCCCCTAGTGGTGGCAGAGAAAATGTTATTATTTAAAAGTGTAACTCCAAAAGGGGTCACAGTCGGTCCTTCATACAGCACAATTGGAACATCACATCCAATTAAATCCAATATTCTGTGCGGATTAATTTTAGCTACATATCTCTTGTATGGCCAAAGAGTTAATAATACAATTCTGGATGCATGCAGCCACCACTAGGGTGAGCTTGATGAGTACATATTTATACAGCTTTTATTGAACTCAGTAATAGATCAGTATTCAGTAAGCTCCTTAGCTCCCCCTAGTGGTGGCTGCAGAGAATCAGAATTGAATAATCTATGTCCATGCAGGAGATTTGGAGCTCTGTATCAGTAAAACGGTGCTCCAATCCCTATAAAGATATGTTATGAAATTAATCATTAAGTTGGGCATAGTCTTCCCCCAAAAATAACATAAAACTCCCTATATGTCTACCAATAAACTAAAGGATGGGACGCTCACCTTCAGCTTCATCATGGAGTCCTGACTCATTTTATCTCCACGCGCTTCTGGTACATCATCAATTCCAATTAATTTGGCTTTATATCGTACGCCGTCCCCTTTAAATCTGGCGAGAAGGAATTCATCTGTTTTCTCTGGACCTGCGGGAATTCGAGACAACACGATCAATAGCTAAAACTATTCCTTCCTCCAACGCCTGCAGAACTAGTATCCCCAGCATCTTTTGTATTCATCAGCTTCTCGAATTACTGCATTAATTGGAAAATCTTTTATTCAATGATCTGTATACGGCATGATCAATAAACAACATTACGGCCATACAATGTAGGGTAACTAAATAGTCTATGTGCAATAAACCTATGCTAAGAGTCCCGCGGCTGTAAATCTGCCCAGACCAGCATTGCTATCATGTTTCAGTGGTCACAGTGGGTCCTTCATTCAGCACTTTACATGAAAACCAGATGTTTGTGGTCTTGAAGACACATGGGTTGCATTAACTATCTACTCTCTTTGCTATGTTTGGTCATTCACATGGTTTCCATGATGAAGAAGTCTGGAGGTTGTGAGGATCTTCACCTGACAAAACATTGTCCATCACCTCCTCCGCAAAGATTCACAATCTATTCAATTCTGCAAATATTTGGTACATTCTAGTCAACCTGTAACGTAAGGATAGATTGACCAATCATGCAATCAGGCACCCGGTCCCACGCCCTCCTTAAAATTGCACTTTATTTCCTTTTGAGGGTCATAATACATTTATATATCTTTATGCAGATCAGAGCTCCATTTTTATAAAAATTCTCACTTCCTACAGTCACCACTAGGGAGAGCTCACTAAATACAGGGAGAGGTTAATGGGTGCTGTATAAATGTGCATGTGGTGAGCTCCCCCTAGTGGTGGCTGTAGGTAGACATTAATTTATCTCTATGGGGGGAATTTATTAAGACTGGCGTTCATACGCCAATCTTAATTTAAAGAGCGCTGGAATTAGATGCACCTAATTTATTAAGAGCCGCATGACTCTTAATAAATTAGGTGCATCTCTGGCCGTGTATTACTGCTGACACCGATCACACTGTTCCTGGCTGTTTAACCCCTTGAATGCTGCTGTCAATTGTAACCACAGCATCTGAGGCGTTGAAAAGAGGGGGGCGGCCACCTCCGACAGCTCATCGCCCCGCCCCACTGTGACACGATCGCAGGGTGCCAATGGTTGTCATGGCAGCCCAGGGGCCTAATGAAAGCCCCCAGGTCTGCCTTCTCTCTGCCTCTGTTAAGCCGTACCTCTGGCAGGGCTTAACAGAAGCCTGTAAAAAGGACAATAGATTAGTATTGAAGTATTGTACCAGCAATCTAATGATCACTGGTTCAAGTCCTCTAGGGGGACTAATAAAATTTGTAAAATAAGTTTAAGAACGTTTTTAGTAGTGAAAAAAAAAAAAGTCCTAAAAAACCCGGTTTTCTTTTTCCTCTTAAAGAGGCTCTGTCACCAGATTATAAGTGCCCCATCGCCTACATAATATGATCGGCGCTGTAATGTAGGTAACAGCAGTGGTTTTTATTTTGAAAAACAATCATTTTTGAGCAAGTTATGAGCAATTTTAGATTTATGCTAATTAGTTTCTTAAAGACCAACTGCGCGTGTTTTTACTTTTGACCAACTGGGTGTTGTAAAGAAGTGTATGAGGCTGACCAATCAGTGACCAATCAGAGTCATACACTTCTCATTGTTCCAGCCCAGCTTCTTTCACTTCACAATCACACTGTAACAATGGGCTGGAACTATGAGAAGTGTATGACTCTGATTGGTCACTGATTGGTCAGCCTCATACACTTCTTTACAACACCCAGTTGGTCAAAAGTAAAAACACGCCCAGTTGGTCTTTAAGAAACTAATTAGCATAAATCTAAAATTGCTCATAACTTGCTCAAAAATGATCATTTTTCAAAATAAAAGCCACTGTTGTTATGTACATTACAGCGCCGATCAGATTATGTTGGAGATGGGGCACTTATAATCTGGTGACAGAGCCTTTTTAAGTAATGTGAAAAAGAAAAAAAATAAACAAAATTGGTATCGCTGCACAGGAAAAGTCTGAACTATTACAATATACCATTATTTAACTCTAATGAACCCTGAAAAAAACGAAGAAAGTAAACCGCCAAAATAGCTGGTTTGTTTGTCACCTTAGCTCTCAAAAAGATTTAATAAAAAAGTGATCAAAAAGTTGTATGTACCAAAAAATTGTACCAATAAGGGTATGTTCACACGGCCTATTTTCGGACGTTTTTCGGGCTGTAAACACCCGAAAAACGGCCCTAAATAATCGGAAGCCTTTAAACATCTGCCCATTGATTTCAATGGGAAAACGGCGTTCTGTTCCAACGGAGCGTTTTTCACAGCGTTTTTTTGCGCATAAAAAAACGGCCGCGAAAAAGTGCAGGACACTTCTTGGGAAGTTTTTGGAGCCGTTTACCATAGACTCTATTGAAAAAAGCTCCAAAAACGGCCGTAAAATACGCCACGAAAATCGCGAGTGGCACAAAAAACGTCTGAAAATCAGGAGCTGTTTTCTCTTGAAAACAGCTCCGTATGTTGAGACGTTTTTGACTCTGCGTATGAACATACCCTAACAACTACAGCTCGTCCCGCAAAAAAGAAGCCCTCCCGAATGTGATGACAAAAACATTTTTTTTTTAACATATAGTTTTTTCCTTGTAAAAGTAGTAAAATATAAAAAAACTTATATAAATGTGGTATCACCGTAATCGTATTGATCCGCACAATAAAGTTAAGTTGTTATTTTTAAAAAATAAACCCTCACACCATTCTATTGATGGAAAATTAAAAAATGTATGGGTCTTGGAAGGCGGGAGGGGAAAAACAAAAATGAAAAAAAAAAATGGCTCAGTCCTTGGGGTAAAAGGGACCAGCTCCCTGGATTCCTGGCCCATGAGTTTAATGTTGTTGGATCTATAGAGTGTGGAGGGAAACAGAAGGCGGAGGGGTTCTGCATTGCACTGCGTGATCTGCAGAAGTTTATAGAACAGGTTCATCATTATGGAAAGCAAATCAATGGCCCCTAGTGGTAGCATATGTGTATGACACTAGACAGTTTATAGTACCTTTTTTCTTTTCTTTCTTTGTCGCTGGTTTGGCGGCAGGAGCCACATCAGTTGAAGTGCTGGTGCAGGATTCTACATCGGTAGACATGTTTGGAGGCCTGCCTCACAATGTCAGTCTCATTAAAAACAAAATGAACCAATTACAGAGGAGCTCCCAAAAATCAGCTTTCAAAGAAATGCCATATTTACACCTATAAGACAAAAATAAGACAACATATATTATGGCCTTTATATAGATCATTGGGTCTAGTAGAATAATTCATGATAAACTATAGACAGTAGAAGAGGGGGCAGATGGATGAGAGTAAGACATGACTGAAGGATCAGACGACACAGGGTCTGTTTGTAGTCTGTTACTATGGAGACACATAGGTCTACATAGGAGCTGTAGATTTTTAATTAGGACTATATGAAAACCTGCTTAATGTTTTTTTTTCTGCGGTATCAGACTACACAGAGTCTGTAGTCTGTTACCATGGAGACACATAAGTCTACAGAGTAGCTGCAGTTTTTTTAATTAGAACTATATGAAAAGTTGCTTTATTTTTTTTATTTTAGATGCATTGGAGCAATAAAAGATTTATTTGCAAAGCTACATACTTTATATATAAAGGGCACTAGAAAACATGGACGTATAGGATCTGGGCCTCGTCACTCAGCTAGCAGACAGGACAGGCAGCATATGATTTTGATTTCTTAATATTTCATATTTATGACTGTCATTATACCTATACGCTGTGTTATGGCGAGTGACATAATCTAATAAAGTGAAGGCTCCAGTCTTGAGCGTAATCTCATGCTAACATGGACCAAATGACATTCTCGGGTAATGAGATGGATTTACGTTCCTTGATGGAATCCGGTCTGGTTTTTATTAGTTTTGATGTTATAAGGAAGATCCAATATTTCTTATTTTATGAAATTAAGAAAGTCAAATTGAACTGGTTGCTATAAATTATGGATGATTTTCGACGTCTATAAAAAGTACTAGACAGTCGATGCCCGTATGTAGGGGCTTACTAAGCAGAAAGAAAGCCTCATAGCAAAGATCGAGCTTGCCCCTATTATGGTACCAAGTTTTGCCACCCAGGACTCAAAGTCCTGGTGTTTGTTTCCCCTTCTACCCCCTTTCCATGATTCTTTGGCCAATTTCCCTACTACTTGTTTGCTAAGAATGCAGTTTATCTATATGGCAAAATCCTTCACAGATTGTCTCCCCCCAGTAGAAAAAGGGACCAAGCAGGCATGACCTGAAAGTAGTGTTGGCATCACCCATTTATTTAAAGAGGACCTGTCTCATCTCCTTACATGTAAAATCTAGTAAATAATTGTATTCCCTATGAAATAACAAAACTGGAGCAGCTTTTCTTAGAACTCTACATTGTGCCGTGCCTCTGTTATTCCTCCTAGAAATGTATGAATAAATTAACAGGTTGTTACCAGTTGGGGGTGTGTCCCTACAGACTGACACTGTCCAATCAGGACTGACAGAGTGAGACTGTGTAGGGACACGCCCTTTGGCAAGAGGATTGGTAACACCCAGTTATCAATGTGTTCATACATTTTCAGGAGGAATAACAGAGGAATGGTAAAAGGCAGTTTCTAAAATAGGTTACAGAATTGTTATTTTACGGGGAATACAAGTATTTACTAAAAATCGACATGTCGGGAGAGGTGACAGATCCTCTTTAACATGGTTGTGCATTTAAAGGGGACATCAATATTTGATTAGTGAAGGTCAAACCGCCATGGCCCCGCTGTTCAGCAGAATGAACCACCATATCTTTAGTATTTACCCAGACATAGCGCCGCTTATATGGTTGTGGCTGTGCCAGGTACTGCAGCTCTGTTCCATTCAAGTGAATGGGACGAGCTGCAGTGCCAAAAACATCTACAAGTGTCATTCAGCTAATGCCGGGAGTCGAAGAATAATATTTGAAAAACCTTTACACACAGAGATTATGTCGTCCTGGGCAATGATATTTTGCACCCCTCGCAATATGTGGTGCAGTTTTTTCGAAAATGGCAGCCAAGACGTAGCGGTTTAATTTCCAAGTCGCTACCACAGGTGCCATAATCACAAACGTAAGGAAGGAGATGACAAAAATTAGATTTTTTTTTCTTCAATGCGGTGCAGTCGATTTTAGGAAATAAACTGAAAATTTCCTGGAGTGAAGGTTTAATCTGACAGCGGGCATGACAAGAAAATCATATTACCCAGCACACAGCATCGCGCCTGTAAACAATTCTCAGCCCAAACTGAATTACAGGAAGATGAACCCCAGAGAGCGCGACTTGAGAGCAGCTGTCAGCCTTACGTAACATCTTCTCCTGTGAAACACTTTGTACCCTCCAGCAATACAAGAGAAGAACGTCTGCGAAGCCGCATCAGTTCCCCTACAAATTACATACGAAACTCCAATCAACCTTCAGGAAAAGTTAGTTTAGCGTAAATAAGCAGAAAGTGAAGATGATGATGACTCAGGGGGTGAGAAATGACTCTGGTATCATTAACCCTCTAAGTACTTAAAGGGGTATTCCAACCAAAGACATTTATGATATATCCGCAGGGTATATAATAAATGTTGGATAGGTTGAGAATCACCTCACCCATAACTCTTCTTTTACGTCACAAGGCAGCTGGTGGCGGCCTCAAATACCACCAAGAGGTGGAGAGAACTGTTCAGTCTCACCAACATTGCAGGATTAATAGCTACAGACGAGACACTAGGGTTACAATGTTACTTATATAATAGCTACAGCCTGGTTGCTATGGTTTTATATCTTATAGCTACAACTGGGTTGCTACGGTTTCACGTCTAATAGTTACGGCCTGGTTGCCATGGTTCCGTGTCTTATAGTTACAGCCTGGTCCCTAGGGTCACATGTCTAATAGCTACAGCCTGGTTGCTATGGTAACATTTCTAATAGCTACAGCCTGGTCACTATGGTTTTATGTGTAATAGCTACAGCCGCGGGTTTCGAAGTTAAACAGTTTAATAGTTACAGTCTGGTTGCTATGGTTTCAGGTCTTATAGCTACAGCCTGGTTCTTAGGGTCACATGTCTAATAGCTTGAGCCTGGTTGCTATGGTCACATGCCTAACAGCTCAAGCCTGGTTGTGATGGTTACATGTCTAATAGCTATAGCCGGGTTGATATGGTAACACGTCTAATAGTTACAGCCTGTTTGCTATGGTTTTCTGTCTTATAGCTACAGCCTAGTCGTAAGTGTTACATGCCTAATAGTTACAGCCTGGTTGCTAGGATTACATGCCTAATAGTTACAGCCTGGTTGCTAGGGTTACATGTATAATAGCTACAGCCTAGTCGTAAGTGTTACATGCCTAATAGTTACAGCCTGGTTGCTAGGGTTACATGTATAATAGCTACAGCCTAGTCGTAAGTGTTACATTACTAATAGTTACAGCCTGGTTGCTAGGATTACATGCCTAATAGTTACAGCCTGGTTGCTAGGGTTACATGTATAATAGCTACAGCCTAGTCGTAAGTGTTACATGCCTATTAGTTACAGCCTGGTTGCTAGGGTTACATGTATAATAGTTACAGCCTGGTTGCTAGGGTTACATGTATAATAGTTACAGCCTGGTTGCTAGGGTTACATGTATAATATGAAAATCACGGGAAAAATAAATAAAAAACAGCAGTCCGGATTGCTGACATTCCTGGAGCTGGGTGACCCGAGAAGTAATCTGACGTGCTGTTTTATTAAGCCAAATTACCGTCACTTGCTATTGCCTGTAAAAAATGATTACCAGTATTAATACCAGCAGTGGCGTAACGATCGCAGTCACAGGGCGTGCATCCGCGACTGGAGGGGAAGGATGCAGCACGCAAAGAGGACTTATGCTGTGTCACATATAAGGTCCAGGCGCTGCCTGGCATCAGCGCCTTGTCTGCGCTGTGACTTGATGTGGCAGCCTGAGGGGTACTGGGACGGGCCCCCTGCAGACAAGAGAAGAGGTGAGGAAATTATTTTTTTTCATGTCCAATCGGGGCTGGGGGATGGTCTGTCCGATTAAAGGGGGAATGAGGCTGGCCCGGGCCCCTGGCTACCGGCCTAGTGGCAACCCTAGTTACATTAGATCAAAACAGCACAGCCGTGGCTCAGTCCATACATTGCCTCCTCTTCCCCTCCCTGTAGTTTGTACATAGCTCAGCTCCATTTAGTGGCCACATGACTTGGCTATTACTAGTAATAGATTTGGTGCTGAACAAAAATTGTGTCCGATCTATTGAATGAAGCAGTAACGAGGAGAGGACAAGGCCACGTGGCCACTGTACGTAGCTATGTGAAGGAGACAGGGCGAGGAGGGGGATGCAGTGACTGAGCCACAACTGCACTATTTACATATGGCCCCGGCAAAGCACAAGGAACATAAAGGAGGAACCATCCCTATGCAGTGAGCTCCCTCTAGTGGCAGCTGCAAGCAGACAGAATTTAGGACTGTTTTTAAAAATCAAAGACCCAACCCCTATTAAGAATTCTGGACCTATTAAGATTAAATCTATGAAAATTATAGCTACATTTTCCTGCCTGAAAAACCAAGACCATTAACCCTTTCACCATCTAAAACCATATAATAATAAATTATATAACTACAGGGTGATTCAAAAAGGCTGGTGCAAAATTATAACCTTGGTATTCATAACCGAGAGAACATAGCACAAATTTATTAACATGAAAAGATACACGATCTATCAGAGTTTTATCTATACACTACAAATGTCCAAAGTGATTTCCATTGGTGACACGGCAGATGTCTAGGCGGTAGTCCAGTTCTGTCCAGGCGCGTAGTCCTAGGATGTGGACGCTACTGTTTCAGTGATGCGTTGTCTCAGGTCGTTCAGATCTTGTGCTTGGGAGGGCAGATACACTGAGTCCTTGATCTAGCCCCACAGAAAGAAGTTGCAGGGTGTTAGATCTGGCAATCATGGAGGCCAGCGCAACACTGGTGAATCGGACCATTCATTGTTCCGTTGAAGTTTCATTCAGGTATCGGCGAACATCCAAATGGAAATGTGGAGGTGCACCATCCTTCTGTTGGAGGAAGATCTGCCAAACGTAGTCTATCTGTGGCATAAGCCATTCCATTAACTTGTCCAGGGAGGAGTGGCCAGTTTCGTCCTCTTCCAATCTTCCCTGCAAGTCACGGCGTTTCGGTTTGTCGTCTGGTTTCCTCTCCTAAAGAAGACGTTATCTGCATGGCTTACAACGCAGACGTTTTAGTAAGATAGACCATACCGTGGGTTGTGGCCCCCTGTAGTTCCATACGAGTCAGCCTGGTCGACTTTCTAGGACTACGCTCGTACACGGCTCGAATCCTGTTCACTGTCTCTTCTGAAGTCTTTTGGCGGCCCGGACTTTCCCCATGACATAAACAACCAGTGATTTCGAATTGCTTCACCCAAAGCGAAATGCAGTTTCTATGCGGAGCACATTTACCAAATTTATTCGCTGTACTGTCACAACAGACCCCGTTCTTGCATATTCCAACATACAAAAAGCTTTTTCCTGCTTTAATGTCGCCATCTTGTCACACTATGTAAGCACATTTCTAATTTGGCTCTTGAAAATGAAAGCTGAGCTGTGATTGGTGGCTATGGGCAACTAAACCAGTTTTGCTTTCATTTTCAGTCACTGGACATTAACCACTGATGTTATAACTTCAGGCCTTTACTTTTGCATCATCCTTTTTGAATCACTCTGTATAATATTATTAAATAATATTAGGTATTCCACTAAACCTCCCTAGACTTCCAGGGATATTACATATATTAACCTCTAACCATCCTAGACCACCATGTATAACGGATATGAATATTAATACCCAGGGCCGGCCCTAGGATAAATGGCGCCCTGTGTGAAATTATCTTTTGGCTCCCCACCCCATCATTAAGAAAAAATGAACCCATAAAAAAATTATAATGCCCCTTTAGTGCCCCCATACAGTATAATAATAATAATATTTAATAATATATTACAACCCCTTCAAGGACACAGTATTTTGTCCTCTAATTGTGCCCACAGTATTATGTCACCTGTAGTACCCCCACACAGTATAATGTCCGCTTAGTGCCCCCACACAGTATAGTGCCCCCTGTAGATTTTGCCATATAGCTTCCCTGTAGAAAGTGCCATAATCCTCCACCTCCTTTTTGTAGATCGTGCCATACAGTCCCCCTCCCACCTCCCCTTGTAGACAGTGCCCCCAAACAAAAACAAAAATTGTACTCACCTAGATACCTCCCTGCTCTGCTATAGTGCCGTTGCTACCGCTGTAGCAGCCGCAGCGGCTGGTAGCGGCAGCACCGCCCTCATGGCCGGTGGCGCCGCTGTGGCTTCTACAGCGGTAGTGACGGCACTAAGTGAAGAAGCGCCCAGGCGGAAAGGCGACTGCCTAAGGCCGGCCCTGAGTGCACTTAACGAGTGGCACTGACCCGCTGCGGGGATACCCACACCCGTTGGCGCCCCTCTTGCAGTGTTGCGGCTGGCGCCCTGTGCGACCGCACTGGTCGAATGTATCTAAGGCCGGCCATGTTAATACCTACCACATCTTAGATCACCACTCTAGACCCCCAGAGACATGGCAAGAATAAATTTACTAACCTCTATAAAAATCCTGCATTTGCCCCTGTTCACTTTATAAAAACATTGAAGAAAACAATTATACTATAAATCAGTATAATATTTATATTTATTATACTATAAAATAGTGGCCTCTAAGCTCTGGTCCTCCGGTTGTAGCAAAACTACAACTCCCAGCATACCTGGGAGTTGGAGACCACTACATTGAACGGTAGACAGTGCACAGCCTGCTGTTAATGGTTTTGCTTTGTGGCAGTGGTTTCAGCAATTTCTAAAAAGAAAAAAGCTGAATCTCAAAAATTTTGAGAAAATGCAATAAGTATAAAAAGGGCAAAAGCCACAATTTATGTTAATTAAATCAAAACTATTACAGTGTTTCCACTGGCAGTAAATCTAGAGACGTATCACTTTCTGTTTGCTTACATGTTTAAATTTTGCTTAATTCATGTTTTATGTTGGCTGCAGAGTGTTTTCATTATGGATTTTCTATTAAGTTGTATTTTAGAAGGTTTTAAAGGAAATCGCCACCTTTTATCATCATGTAATTTACATAGTTCCAAATCTCCAGCATACAGTAGATACAGTTATATGATAAAATTGTGCCTACCTGCAGCCACCACTAGGGGGAGCTTAGGAGTTTACTGCATACTGTGTTATTATTGACTTCAATGTATATACTGTATGCAGTAAGCTCCTAAGCTCCCCTTAGTGGTGACTGCAGGTAGCTAGAATTTTATTTAAATCCCTGCACACTGTGGACTAAATAGTCCAGTGGGTGGTCCTTTTCAGTGATTGACAGCTATCTCTGCATACACGCTTATACAGGAATGGCTGTCAATCATTGAGTAGGACCGCCCACTGGACTCCTAACCCAAATGATTAGAGCTTATAATTATTAAATTACAAGTAATCCTGAATATTTTCCTACAAAATAAGATATCAATCTGCTCAGCTCCTCCTGCTCTATAACATGGCGCACAAAGATTGGTCTCTATTTTTAACAGGAGGGGTTCCTTTTAAGACCAGACAAAGTCTTGATGGAGTGGAAAATAAAGAAGATCTCTCGGCATCTAGTCATGAATACAAGCAGCTGTATGACTCCTCTTCTAAAAAAAGGTTGAAACACGGTTTGGAATTTGGTTGCGTCACTTTTCCCATCCTTTATTAATAGGTTTAGACGACAGGTGACGTCCTGCACAATGTTTTTGTTTCACAAAAGTTGTTCTTACTGCTCAGACAAAGATCTATGCAACATAGAGGAGTGGAGGGGCCCTATGTCTAGGTGGCCCTATGCCTTTTTTCTAGCAAATGAAATCTCTTGGAAGTGCTGAATAGGTTTGAGGTCCCTTAAGGAGCGACTTATCCCCATCATTCTGGAAAACGGTGATAGTCTAAGATTGATGTCTTATGAACGGCGTATCCATAGATCAAGTTTGGTTGGATTTCACTTTTAAGGACAACAAATCCAGTAATAAAAATAGCAGAATGGTAACCATGTTAGCCATTTACTGAGTTGCAATGATAGAATAAGGGTAGAGAAACAAAAGTAGAAGAGCTGTATTTCTCACTTAAAGAGAACCTTTCACCTCCCCATACATGTGCAGGATGTAATGGGGATGGCTGCACAAACCCTGGGGCACTTTACATTTTTTTTCTACCTCCCTCCGTTATTTAGATATCGGTGCTGTTATATTTGGTGCCCGAGATTTAAATAACCCCCTGAACTGTCAGCGGGGCGTGTACTAGCAAGGGAGCGTGTTACTATGGCTGTGACACTGTCCAATCAGATATGGACATTATTATAGCAAGAGCAAGGTGAGAGAAAGTGTCCACGCGCGCGCGCACGCACGCTCTAAGGCCTCATTTACACGAGCGTATTATACGCGCGTGCGACGCGCGTGCTTTTCACGCGTGTCGTACGCACCTATAATAGTCTATGGGGCTGTTTAGACGATGCGTGAATTTTGCGCAGCGTGAGTGCGTTGCGTAAAACTCACGACATGTTCTATATTCTTGCGTTTTTCACGCAACACGCACCCATTGACTTCAATGGGTGCGTGAAAACAACGCATGCCACACTGACGGTCCTGCGTTGCATGCGCGAAAATCACGCAAGAGCTGTCAAAAGGATGAATGTAAACAGAAAAGCACCACGTGCTTTTCTGGTTACAAACATCCAAACGGAGTGTCAAATTAGAGATGAGCGCACCGAACTTCACCGGGTTCGGCCGAACTCGTTTTAACCGAACCCGGCAAAAAATGTTCGGGTACGCGACGTCAGGAGACAGTCACTGCCCACGGTGCTGAAAGACTTAAACTGTTTCAGCACCATGGACAGTGACTTTCGCTCACAATATACATATACGTGAAAAAAAAAACAGAAGTTCTGACTTACCGATAACTCCCGGCTTCTTCCTCCAGTCCGACCTCCCGGGATGACAATTCAGGCCAAGTGACAGCTGCAGCCAATCACAGGCCAAGCACAGGCTGCAGCCAATCACAGGCTGCAGCGGTCTCATGGCCTGCCGCGTCATCCTGGGAGGTGGGGCCGGATGACAAGAGAGGGACGCGTCACCAAGGCAACGGCCGGGAGACCGGACTGGAGGAAGCAGGCAGTTCATGGTAAGTGTGAACGTCTTTTTTTATTCACAGGTTGGTGTAGATTGTGATCGGCATTCACTGTCGAGGGTGCTGAAAGAGTTACTGCCGATCAGTTAGCTCTTTCAGCACCTTGGACAGTGACGGGCGTCGACTACCTCATCTCTATGATGGCGGCTGCGCGAAAATCACGCAGCCGCGCATCATACACGGATGACACACGGAGCTGTCAATTGCCTTTTGCGCACGCAAAACGCAGCGTTTTTTTGCGTGCGCAAAACGCACACGCTCGTGTAAATGAGGCCTAACTCTCACTCTTCAGCTTTCAAGATTAGTCTTCTGGTGAACTGGCAAGGGGGCGTGTCACTCAGTGCTACGGACAATGTAAGAGCTGTGGAGAGAAGAGCACACTCAGTCTTGTATTGTCTGCCGAACTGGCAAGGGGGCGTGTCTCTGCTACGGACAGTGCAAGCGCTCCCCAGCTCTTACACTGTCCATAGCAGTGACACACCCCATTGCCAGTTCGGCAGACAAAGTACAAGACTGATCTCTCACAAGAGCTGAAGAGATGAGAGCGCGCATGCGCGCTCTCCTCTCCACAGCTCTTACACTGTCCGTAGCAGTGACACGCCCCCTTGCCAGTACGGCAGAAGACTGATCTTGAAAGCTAAAGAATGAGAGAGCGTGTGCGTGCACATACTCTCTCTCCTCGCTCTTGCTGTAACACTGTCCATATCTGATTGGACAGTGTCACAGCCATAGTAACACCCCCCCTTGCCAATACACGCCCCATTGACAGTTCAGGGGGCTATTTAAATCTTGGGCGCCAAATATAACGGCACCGATATCTAAATAACGGAGGGAGGTCGAAAAAAAATGTAAAGTGCCCGAGGGTTTGTGCAGCCCTCCCATTACATACTGCACTCAGCTGCACATGTATGGGGAGGTGAAAGGTTCTCTTTAAAGGGGTACGAAGCTTCAAAGCCCCTGCATAGACTTAAATGTTAAACATAGTATGCTGGTAACCAGCAGCTACCACTAGAGGGAGCATAGGAGCTTACTGCAGACTGTTTATACATAGAAACCATTAATATCACAACATGAAGTAAGCTCATAAGCTCCCTCTAGTGGTGGTTTCAGGCAGGCAGCATGTTATCTTTTATATCTATATCCATACAGGGGATTTGGAGCTCTGTATCAGATAAACAGAGCACTGAGCGTTAGAAAGATATATTAAGAAATGAATAAGAACAGAATTTTGGACGTAAAAATGACCTGATGCTAAAAGTTGGAGAGTCACTTTAATGAAGCCACCTAAATGCATTTTGTATTTCTAAACAGGGGTTACAAGTGTCTAATGACAAAAATGTGTTACCCAAAAGTGAAGCCAGAATTATTTAACAAAAATACATTGACAAAATTAGTCTCTGCTGCACCTAAGAAACTCAACACGGCTACATCCCTAAAATACAATGCAATCAGCGTTCCAGTCTAACGTGTAAAGTAATTTCCTCAAGATTATGTCCAAATGGCATGTATAGTAATTTTAGAATAGTCCATGATAAGTTTACAAGAGTCAGGACGCCAGTACATATTTAACAATGTCCATGTCAGCTCCATCCTGGACACCCATTTCCTGCAACTATTTCCTCTTTTGTTTGTATGAGAAAGGAAAAGCACTCAGCATTGGTGAAAAACAAGTTTTCTTTATGAATCGAAAATGATCGTGAGGCCTTAGGGCAGTGATAGTGGCGGCCATGGGGGACATAAAATGCATTACACCATTATAAAAATGATCACGTGTTAAAAAAACCCACTCAGAAATCAATAAAATGCAAAGATGGGAATAACTATGGCCTCCTGCCCAGGGCCATATTATTAAAGGGGTCTCCGCTTTGGACAATCCCTAGTTATTAGAAGGATCTCTTGACAATAAGCAGATCACAAAGTGTCCTTCTGCTGGGACCCCCCAGCGATCAGCTTTGATCTATGAGGAAGTAAGTGTTTAGTTTCCCTGCAGCGCCACCACAGGGGAAATGAAGTATTAAACAATGCCCATTCGTATAAATGGGTTGTCTGTTTAATGCAGGACAGAACAGGTCCTGGAGAAAGAGACTCTCTTTGTAACCGCTCTCCACTCTGCTCAAGAGATGAGGATCCTGAACAGGGGACCCCCTCTATTAACGCCAATTTCCCTAATAGGGTGTATGGAAATAGGTTTTCTAAACTGGACAACGCCTTTAACCCGTGGAGATGTGTGGAACCCTAATACGTCTGGAAAAGCTGGGTGAAATATTCGGATAAATCCTTGTGCATGGTAAGTAACGTTCATGCTCGTTTATTTAGTGGATTCTCAATGTTCTCGCAGAATTCTACAATTCACTGCTTCTCTCCAATAGAGCAGCTGTGATGACAATGAGCGGAGCCTAAACTGACAGCAGGAACAGGCTTTCCCCTAAGATTACCATTCAGTCCATTCCGTTCTTCTAAAAAAAACAGATGCAGCAGTCCTCGGTGAAATATTGAACCCACTTGAGTCAACGGTTACCATCAAACTTTTTGCATTTAAAAGGAACACTGAAATAACAATTTTACAAAAATGTTGACAATGTTATATCATTTTATGTGCCCACCCAGATAGGGTAATATAACCTACCATGTGCCATTATTGATACTGGTGTCTTATTATGTGGCAGAAAAAGCCTTTGGTGCCTCCTTTAGGCACCAGGGTCTAGGTGGAACTGCTACCTCTGCACCCCTGTATGCGTATATTATATATTTACATTTTGAAGTGCTACTGTATGCACTGCATGTTTTTCCCAGAAACAGCGCCTCCCTTGTCCTTAGGCTGTGGCTGGTATTGCAGCTAAGCTCTATTGAATTGGATAGGTCTGAGATGTAATACTACACACAACATGTGGAATTACATTTACTTGGATCCTGGACAGCTCTTTTAAGCACCTCAGAGGTCAGGGACGGGTGGTCTCTCAATAGGTAAACAAGGATGGGATTTTACCCTTGCCCTCAGAGAAAAGTGGTTCCAGATGTTTCATCCCCCAATTGAAATTACATGGCAGGTGAACATGTAAGTTGATAAAGGGATAGTAAAAAATTAGAGGGTTGGTCCAGTTTAGAGTTAATTGCTGGGGGATTCTCTGTTCGGGATCCTCATCTCTTGGGCAGAGTGGAGAGCGGTTATAAAGAGCGTCTCTCACTCTGGAGGACCTGTCCTGTCCTGTATTACACAGACACGTTGATAGAAATGGAAACTGTGTAATACTTCATTTATCCTGTGGTGGCGCTGCAGGGAATTTAAACACTTACTACCAGGTTTCCTTACAGATCACAGCTGATCGCTGAGGTCACAGCAGAAAGATACTGTTTGATCAGCTTATTGTCAAGGGACCCTTTTAACAAATAGGGATCATGCAAAATGGAGACCCCCTTTGAAGCTAACTATAGGGATTATATAGATCCACAGTCAGTGTAATGTCTTTATAGACTGCCAGACCCTGCCCGGATGTTAAGGTCAAAATGAACCAGGCCATTTCGATGACTCCTGATTTGTATTGTATTGTTTCCTGAGATAAGCAGTGACAACAACATATGGCATCCGCTTATCTCCTCTGTTCTATAGAAATAACATGACGAGGCGGAAAAAACATACCAATGGGGGATTCAGACATGTCCCTAAGCTGCGAGGCGGCTGTGCTGACTACTACACAATCTCATCGTACCTCTGTGTTAGCAGGCGGATAACATCTCAGCATTTTTTCACATTTACACAGAATATCTGTCATTTCTAAACATTATCAGTGGTCGTGATTTACAGCAGTGGAAGATCCTACACGTTCTGACTTCCTTCTACAAACATGCCTAGGAAACAAGATCTAGATCTGAGATGACATGGCCGCCCCTCCTCACATTTTGTGCTGACTATCCTGTGTTAAATGTATGCTATATCCTGGAAACTACAATGTTTTGTCACGGTCAACCTGTCATGTCCTGATCTACACGCTGTCAGCAAAAGTCCTGCTGAAATGTCACCGATTAACATCGTAAGTAAATCAATGGCCAAGATACAAACATCTCTTAGGTGGACTTCAATGCCAACTTCACAGGGCATCACCAGGACAGACCCCTTTCATGTGGCATAGTGGTTGTTTTTTTGACCGTGCCCAGGTCATTTATAATTTTCTTAATTTTGCCAAAATTTGCAATCGTGGTAGTCCTGATATCTTACTGCGTCCGCAAGTCGCCATGTAGCCCAGGCCTAACAGCCCCTAATAAATCATAAGAAGCTGTAAGGTATATATGTAGTAGAGCTAAAGTTGTCATTTGACTTTTCCTTTTATGCATTGTGATAAATGTGAGTTAATATGTTTCAGTAGGTTAACCAGCAGTCCCCTGGAAAACGGAAAAAAAACTCATAACTATATCAGCTCTGCTACATCTGACAAACTCAGTTTGGCCAATCAGAAGCCCCGATAGGGCTGATTTGCTCCATAAAGGTTCATGCACATGGGTCCATATTGTACTTCTGAGTTTTTATGGGGGACACAGACAAATTTCTGTGACCCTCCATCAGATGCTGTTTTATAGAGGTATCATAGAGGCCATAGAATATGGTGCCATACAGAGGCTCCATTAAGTGGCACATGGCATGCCTATGGATCCGCAATATGGACTGCGATTAGTAGGTGCAGTCCTCCCTGTTACAAAATTGATTACCTAAATCAAAGGGATTTGGCCTGACGATAGAGGCCATTTACAAAGCTACCTCTGACCTTCATTATGGTGTAACGTATGGAGACTAAATCCCCAAGAAAAATGGGGAAGTAGCATGGCCTAAAAAAATGCTTTTGGTGACCAACATGGCCTTGTACATATATTTGCTACATTTATGGTGTACTGCGCCTTTAAGTGCTATGGTGCCGCTGTCATGCATTGTTGTTGTTGTGGCTGTATTCTATTCCCTCCACTACAGGTAACACTTGTAACATGGTGAACCGGTCATGGTCTGACAATGATGGAAGAATAGAGGCTGCATTGGAGAGAAGGGTGTCTATCTGACAACTAAGATGCCGTGTACATATTTTATTGTTATCCTTGATGTTGTCAAAGGTAAGGCAGGTGTTTGGCTTATTCACACAATTATATTTGTGGTATCGGGATGTACGGCCCGGATGCCATTTTGGCTACATTGACTGCTCTGGGTGATCATCACGCCTGGGGGCCGGTACTATAGAAGAGCGGTTAGCCCGCCAGTCTATGTTCAGTATTGGGAGGAAGTTGGCGTGATATGAACTGCGGTCTGTAAAGATTCAGAGAGGGGTTGTTGCAAAAGTGGAAGCCGTAAAAGCTGCTGTGGAGGTGGAAGGAATGAGAGAGACCGATTACTTGGAGCTTGAGTGGACTGGTGATGCTCCTCAGTATCCATGGTTGGGCCTAGGGTGGCGACAGGTCCTGAAGAGTGACCAGGGGTGATGTGCGGGGCCCCACTGTATGGATAGCTGGGCGGTGAAGGGGGACGTAATATTCGATGTGGCCCCAAGGAAGGTGTACCAGCAGTGGCCAGCATAGTGCAAGACTAAGGGGAGAGTCGGTCCACGTGGAGTCCTGTAGGGCCTATTGACAAAGCGGTCAGCAACAACCTCCAAAAGGGGCAATATGGCTGAAGTATATGGTAGACTCTCTGAGTCTCATAGACTTACATAGAGAACTGGCTTCCGGTCCACACATAAGATGCTGTGTGAATCCGCGATTCAGTTTACAGATCGGGGGAAGCCAAACGCAGCTTGCGTTTTGCATTATAGACTCTCGGCGAGCAAATAAATATAATTTAGGTGTACTTCTTTAAGGCTTACTGGGCCCAAGCAGTTAACCCTTGTAAAAGGAGGGATTCTCTAGACCCAGTGTCTGCCGGTCACATAAGAACTAGCCAGCCATATTGCCACCTTTTACGGTAGCCAAGTCAGTGCCACTCATCAGTGAAAAGATCGACATACTGTATATCGTAACTGATATTTTTGTGCCTCCTAGAGTGGGAAGATGTATATAATTTTTTTAGCCGTGTGCACCATTAGCACCGGCAGAAGAACTGTACATATTTGCATAAGCAAAATTAACGTTAAAGTTGGCACTCTAACTTCCTACTTCGTTCAATCTTTTCCATGACACTTCTGCGGGGTTCAACATCTTACCCCACCCTTGTCCGCCTTAGAATGGCTCCATACAACCTCCGCAGAAGCTGTAGTGTAGTCAGGAACTGAGCAAATAGTCGGCACCATGAGATGGCTCAGGATGCAACAAGCCAGAGGGGGAGATGAGGACGTAGTCAGAGGATTGGTCAGAACCAGTAGCAGAACAGGTAACAGACGACAAATGCAAAGGGGCAAGACTGGAATGGAATCCAGAAACAAGGCCACGGTCAAGGTCAAAGTCAAGGACAATACAGAACACAAGGATGTACTTCAATACATAAGCGAGGGACACAGCCTGGATCTTCTCTTTAAATAGGCCACTAGACCTAATGTGGCCGGTAGCTAGATATAGGAAAGCCGCCATTGTCAGCGGAGCCCACCACTGGTATGGGAGAGGGTAGTAATAATGCTACATCGTTTGCTATATTATGGAGGTATTCTCCCCTAGAAGCTATGGCTCCCTGGTATAGATTTTTTTTTTTTGCTATGAAGGGCTGCACAGACAAGGGCCTCAATTATTTTTCTGATGATTGTGAAGGATTAAAAATACAGAATCATCTACTCCTCTCTATTTTCTACATTTCCAGAAGAGGATTCACTTGGCAGGAAAGTAAACATGAGAAGAGCTGACATCAGCATGTCCTGTGCGCAAATTATATAGGTTACCCTAGGAACACACAGGGTGTTTAAAACCCAAATTAACTTTTTGAAATACCCATAAGGTACACACATTATGTCTTTCATTTTTTTATTTTTTTTATGGGTTTTATTTTTACTTCTTTATTTTTAGTTCACATCTAAACTTAGATCATCATAAAACCCTATAATGATCTAAGTAGTACTGCAGGGGGGTCCAGGAGTTGTGGCCATGATATGGACCGTGAATAACTGACTGCACTACAGTCCTGTGAACCCTATATGGTGCCTCAGAACGACACTGCATATTTTAATCCCCCATTCGCTGGTCTTTAGAACACAGCCCTTGAGCCACCCAATAACGTAATCTCAGTTCGGTCCAGCAAAATCCTATGGGGATCTGCTGTATGTTTGGTTAAGTAGAACCCTATGGTGATCTAAGTTCGGTTTAGTAAGATCCCATGGTGATATAAGTTCAGATGAGAAGAACCCTAAGGTGATGTGAGTTCGGTTCCGTAGGACCCTATAGTGATCTAAGTTCGGTTCAGTAGAATCCTATGGTAATCTAAGTTCGGTCCAGTAGAACCTTTTGAGCTTTGGATTATGTGGATGAAATAATGTAACACATTTTTTTTCATATCATAGTCGTTTAAAACTATTCCAATTTGAAGGACTCCATATTCCCAAAATCCTTACCCATTATTGTGCATACATTTTCCCAGGGAGGAAATCCTCTAAAGACTCCTTACTACCTAGACTTCTGCATAGACCATCAGCACATTTTATTATTTAAGACAAAGTAGTCTACTAGAAACATAATACAGTTAGGTCCAGAATTATTTGGACAGTGACAAGAGTTTTAGCAGTTTAGCTGTTTACCAAAACATATTGAATATACAGTTATATAATGAATATGGGCTTAAAGTGCAGACTCTCAGCTTTAATTTGAGGGTACTCACATCCAAATTTGAGGAAGTGTTTAGGAATTACAGTCCTTTAATATGTATGTAAAGGATCTGCCAGACACAGCTTCTGTGTCGACGCCCGTGGTTAATCAGTCTGCATCTGCTTCTAGGTCTGATAGAGTGACTTGATCTGCTACCACTCAGGCTGGTAGGCTGAGGAGTGGGAGAACCTATCACAGCCTGGCCAGACGTTTCTAGCTCCCGCCCTCGGTCTATGTATACCTTCATTTGCTTCTTGTCTTTGCCTGTGATTCTCTCTTGTTTCCTGGCTCTGCTGTTCCAGCTATTACTATTGACCTCAGCTTCATTTTGACCCTGGCTTTACTGACTACACTCCTGCTCTGCGTTTGGTACCTCGTACACTCCTGTTTTGACTCGCCTCGTTCACTACTCTTGTTGCTCACGGTGCTGCCGTGGGCAACTGCCCCTTTTCCCTTAGCTTCTGTGTTCCCTTGTCTGTTTGTCTGTCGGGCACATATTAAGCGTAGGGACCGTCGCCCAGTTGTACGCCGTTGCCTAGGATGGGTCGTGCAAGTAGGCAGGTAGATTATGGCTCACCTGTCTGTGTCCCTACCCCGGCATTACATAATCACAGGCCCATATACCTTTTCTACCCTGGTTTCCACTACTATGGACCCCCTTGAGACCCTGGCTCAGGAAATGCAGGGTCTCTCCCTACAGGTCCAAGCCCTGGCTCAGAGGTGCTACCAGCGTGATGCTAACCAGCTAGTGCCCTCCACCTCACCTCTTGAACCCCATCTCAAGTTGCCTGACCGGTTCTCAGGGGACCGGAAGACTTTTTTCTCCTTTCGGGAGAGTTGCAGACTTCCATCTAAGGCTCCACTCCTTAGGTTCTGAGAGCCAGCGAGTGGGTATAATTCTCTCCCGGCTCCACGACGGCCCCCAAGAATGGGCCTTCTCCTTGGCTTCTGACGCCCCTGAACTTTCCTCTGTTGATCTTATTTTTTCCGCTCTCGGGCTCATCTATGACGAGACTGACGAGACTGCCTTTGCTGAGAGTCAGCTGGTGACCTTACGTCAGGGTAAGAGACCTGTTGAGGAGTATTGTTCTGACTTTAGGAAGTGGTGTGTAGCTTCTCGGTGGAATGACCCTGCCTGAGGTGCCAGTTTAGATTGGGTCTGTCGAACGAAAGACCTGTTAGTTAGCTATCTCTCTCTAGATCAGGTTATGGCTTTAGCGGTACGTCTTGACCGACGTCTCAGGGAACGACGACTTGAAAGTTTTTGTGCCTTCTCCTCTGGCTCCCCCATGATGGCTCCCGAGGTTCCGTTGCTTCGTTCTTCCACGGAAAACTCGGACGAACCAATGCAACTCGGGACCTCCGTGTCTCCCCAACAACGTAGAGAGCTCCGCAGGAAGAATAGTCTCTGCTTCTACTGTGGGGATGACAAACATCAAGTGAACAACTGTCCTAGGCATAAGAATAAACAGCCGGAAAACTTCCGTGCCGAAGTGACCATCGGGGAGATCGCTTGGGCGCACAGGTATTTCCTGTAAATATGAAAGCAAATAAGATATTGCTTCCCTTTCAGGTCTCTTTTGAGGGTAGGTCTGCCACCGGCAGTGCCGTCGTGGATTCAAGGTCTTCTGCTAATATTATTTCTGTGGATTTTGCTATGCCATTGATTAATTTGCCTAAACCTGTCCCGGTAGTGGGTATCGACTCCACTCCACTTGCTAATGGTTATGTTACGCAGCATACCCCTGTTTTTGAACTCATTGTTGGCTCCATTCATTTGGAGCAGTGTTCTGTACTGGTGATGCAGGGATTATAGTCCGATTTGGTTTTAGGCCTTCCCTGGTTGCAGATGCATAATCCCACGTTTAACTGGAGTACTGGGGATATTACTAAATGGGGTAATGAATGCATGATGTCTTGTTTTTCTGTTCATTTTATTACTCTCCCTGAGGAGGTGAACACTCTACCTGAGTTTATTAAGGACTTCGCTGATGTTTTTTCTAAAAAGGCCTCCGAAGTGTTACCTCCTCATAGAGAATACGATTGCGCAATCGATTTGGTACCAGGAGCTAAGCTCCCTAAGGGTAGGATATTTAATGTCTCTTGTCCCGAACGAGAGGCCATGAGAGAATATATCCAGGAAAGCCTGGCCAAGGGTTACATTCGCCCCTCTACTTCTCCGGTAGGTGCTGGCTTCTTATTCGTAGGGAAGAATGATGGTGGTCTTAGGCCGTGCATCGATTACCGAAACTTTAATAAAGTCACTGTAAGGAACCAGTATCCCCTTCCTTTGATTCCTGATCATTTCAATCAGGTTCAGGGGGCCCAATGGTTCTCTAAGTTTGATCTTCGTTGGGCTTATAACCTTATCCGAGTCAGAGAAGGGGATGAGTGGAAGACTGCGTTTAACACGCCCGAAGGTCATTTCAAATACCTCGTCATGCCCTTTGCGTTGTGTAATGCTCCCGCGGTCTTCCAGAATTTCATAAATGAGATTTTAAGAGACTACCTGGGGGTATTTCTTGTAGTGTACCTTGATGACATACTTGTGTTTTCCAAGGACTGGTCCTCCCACATTGAGCATGGCAGGAAGGTGCTCCAGGCCCTTCGGGAAAACAAACTCTTTGCTAAATCCGAAAAATGTGTGTTTGGGGTGCAGGAGATACCATTTTTGGGTCAAATCCTCACTCCTAATGAATTCCGCATGGACCCTGCAAGGTTCAGGCTGTGGCTGAATGGGTCCAACCTGCCTCCCTGAAGGCGTTACAGTGCTTCCTGGGGTTTGCTAATTATTACAGGAGATTTATTGCCAACTTCTCGGTCATCGCTAAGCCTCTTACGGATCTTACTCGCAAAGGTGCTTATCTCCTCCACTGGCCTCCGGAGGCGGTCCAGGCTTTTGAGATCCTTAAGAAGTGCTTTATCTCTGCCCCAGTGCTGATTCAGCCCAACCAAATGGAGCCATTCATCGTGGAGGTTGACGCCTCCGAGGTGGGAGTGGGTGCTGTCTTGTCCCAGGGTACCAGGTCCTTCACCCATCTCCATCCCTGTGCCTACTTCTCCAGGAAGTTCTCGCCCACTGAGAGTAACTATGACGTGGGCATCCGCAAACTCTTAGCCATTAAATTGGCATTTGAAGGGTGGCGCCACTTCTTGGAGGGGGCTAGGCACCAGGTAACGGTCCTTACCGACCACAAGAATCTGGTCTTCCTAGAATCTGCCCGGAGGCTAAACCCGAGACAAGCTCGATGGGCGTGGTTTTTACTAGATTCAACTTTGTGGTCACCTATAGGGCTGGGTTTAAAAATATTAAAGCTGATACACTGTCGCGTAGCTTCATTGCCAGCCCTCCTTCAAAGGAAGATCCTGCTTGTGTTTTGCCCCAGGTATAATTATATCCTCTGTTGATTCTGACTTAGTCTCCGAAATTGCGGCTGATCAAGGTTCAGCTCCAGGGAACTTTCCTGAGAACAAGCGGTTTGTTCCCCTGCAATTCCGGCTAAGGGTACTCAGGGAAAATCATGACTCTGCACTATCGGGCCATCCAGGCATCCTGGGTACCAAGCACCTCATTGCTAGAAACTATTGGTGGCCTGGGTTGCCTAAAGACGTTAAGGTCTACGTCGCCGCTTGTGAAATTTGTGCCAGGTCCAAGACTCCCAGGTCCCGACCAGCGGGTTTACTATGTTCTTTGCCCATTCCCCAGAGACCTTGAACCCATATCTCCATGGATTTTATCACCGATCTGCCTCCATCTCAAGGCAAGTCGGTGGTGTGGGTTGTAGTAGACTGCTTTAGTAAGATGTGCCACTTTGTGCCCCTCAAGAAACTACCCAATGCCAAGACGTTAGCTACCTTGTTTGTCAAACACATCCTGCGTCTCCATGGGGTTCCTGTCAATATTGTTTCTGACAGAGGGGTACAATTTGTTTCATTGTTTTGGCGAGCTTTCTGTAAAAAGTTGGAGATTGATCTGTCTTTCTCCTCGTCCCTCCATCATGAAACTAATGGCCAAACTGAGAGGACTAATCAGCCTCTAGAACAATATTTAAGGTGTTTTATCTCCGACTTTCAATATGATTGGGTCGTGCAAGTAGGCAGGGACTAAGTGGCGGGTAGATTAGGGCTCACCTGTCTGTCTCCCTACCCCGGCATTACAATGTAGCTTCCTCTTTTTCAAGGGACAAAAGGTAATTGGACAATTATCTCAAAAGCTATTTAATGGGCTGCATGGGCTATTCCCCCGTTAATCCATCATCAACTAAGCAGGTAAAAAGTCTGTAGTTGATTCCAGGTGTGGCATTTGCATTTGGAAGCTGTTGCTGTGAACCCACAACATGAGGTCAAAGGAGCTCTCAATGCAAGTAAAACAGACCATCGTTAGGCTGAAAAAAATGAGGAAATCCATCAGAGAGAGAGAGCACAAATGTTAGGATTGGCCGAATCAACAGTTTGGTTCATTCTTGAAAACAAAGAGCGCACTGGTGATCTCGTGAACTCCAAAAGGCCTGGACGTCCATGGAAGACAACAGTGGTGGATGATCGCAGAATCCTTTCCATGGTGAAGAAAAACCCCTTCACAACATCTACCCAAGTGAAGAACGCTCTCCTGAAAGTAGGTGTATCAGTGTCTAAGTCTACCATAAGAGAAGACTTGATGAGAGCAAATACAGAGGGTTCACCACAAGGTGCAAACCATTAATCAACCTCAAAAATAGAAAGGCCATATTAGACATTGCCAAACAACATGTAAAGAAGCCACCCAGTTCTGGAACAGCATGAAACTAAGATCAACCTGTACCATAATGATGGAAGGAACCAAGTATGGAGAAGGCTTGGAACGTCTCATGATCCAAAGCACACCACATCCTCTGTAAAACATGGTGGAGGCAGTGTGATGTCATGGTGGAGGCAGTGTGATGGCATGGAGATGCATGGCTGCCAAAGACACTGGGTCACTAGTGTTTATTGATGATGTGACTGAAGACAGAAGCAGCCAGATGAATTCTGAAGTGTTCAAGGACTTACTTTCTGCTCAGTTTTAACCAAATGCAGCAAGGTTGATGGACGTCGCTTCACAGTACAAATGGACAATGACACAAAACATACTGCGAAAGCAACCCAGGAGTTTTTTAAGGCAAAGAAGTGTAATATTCTGCAATCACCAGATCTCAGCCCAATCGATCATTTAATTTGCTTATGACAAAACTTAAGGCAGAAAGACCCACAAACAAGCAACAACTGAAGACGATGCAGTAAAGGCCGGGCAAATAATCACAAAGGAAGAGACCCAGCGTTTGGTGAAGTCCACGGGTTCCAGACTTCAGGTAGTCATTGTCTGCAAAGGATTCTCTACAAAGTATAAAAAAAAAACGTTTTCTTTATAGTAATTACTTTTGAGCCCCTGAAATGAGGCGGCTGCGTAGAAAAATGGCTGCAATTCCTAAACGTTTCACAGGATATTTTTGTTCAACCCCTTGAATTAAACATGAAAGTCTAAACTTCAATTGCATCTCAGTTGTTTCATTTCAAATCCAATGTGGTGGCAGCAGAGCCCAAATCATGAAGATCGTGTCACTGTCCAAATAATTCTGCACCTAATTGTATATACAGCAGTGTGAAGTGTAAGGCTAGATTCACACGAACGTGTCCATTTTGCGTGCGTAAAAAATGTTGCTTTTTTTTCTGCCTTACAGTTCTGTGTGCCATCAGTGTCTGTTCCGCGTGGCATCAGTTTTTGATGCCAGTGTTGGTGAACATTTTTTTTAATACTTTTTTTTTTCTCTGCATTTCTTTAGCAACTGGTGCGTGAATCACGGACAGCACACGGAAGACCCAATGACTTCAATGGGTGCGCGATTTGCAAAAACCAGAATACGACATGGAGTGAGTTTCAAGCAACAGAAACACGCTGCGTGAAAAATCACTGATGTCTGAATAGCCCAATTGAGTTGCATAGGTCCGTGTGCCGTCCGTTGTTTCTAAGTACAAACTAGGCATTTAACATAGTTGATTTTATTAGATGTAGTAGGGCTGAGTTTGCATAGCTCATCACGACAACAATTTATTTTGTGCAGTTTTACATGGGACTGCAAGAAAACCCTTTCTATACAACATTTAACAAACTCAGCTTGACTACATCATCAAATAACCCTGTCTCTGTAAATTACCATTTTGCTCATGAGTCATTTGGATAAAGCATTTTGTAGGATCATTCATAACCAGAACATGTTAATGACCCGTATCCGTCTTGTTTGAATATCCCAGTGTGGGGAATTTTTTTTCGATTAATGGAGAAGTCAATACTATGACTTATACTGAAGTACAATAGTCTGTTTTCTCTGCTGCGTTGCTGCATACACTGATCTACTGTCCAAGAGTGAAGCAAGTGGAATGTACGGTGCAAAACCGCATAAATACATCACTATGTGGAGCCTGACCTGCGCGAAAAGAGGAAATAGCAGAGTTTATTCACGTCATTCATTATTATTTAACCAGTGGTCAGGCCGGATTATTAAAATGTTATGGTTCTGATCAAATGGACCATTGTGTAAAGAACTATTCATCCTCTGTTCAATATTACACCCATCAATTCTGACATCACTAAGGGGGAAATGTACATAAAACAATACCACTATTATCAGGATCAGTATATTATCAGGATCAGTATATTATCGGGATCAGTATATTATCAGGATCAGTATATTATCGGGATCAGTATATTATCGGGAGCACTATATTATCGGAGCACTATATTATCGGGATCACTAGGTTATCGGGATCACTAGGTTATCGGGATCACTAGGTTATCGGGATCACTATATTATCATGATCATAATATTATCAGGACCAGTATATTATCAGGATCAGTATATTATCAGGATCAGTATATTATTGGAATTACTATATTATCAGGATCAATATATTATCATGATCACTATGTTATCAGGATCAGTATATTACCAGGAGCACTATATTATCAGGATCATTATGTTATCAGGATCATTATGTTATCAGGATCACTACATAATCAGGATCAGTATATTATCAGGATCAGTATATTACCAGGAGCACTATATTATCAGGATCATTATGTTATCAGGATAACTATAATATCAGGATCACTATATTATCAGGATCACTATATTATCAGGATCATTATATTACCAGGATCACTATATTATCAGGATCACTAGGTTATCAGGATCACTAGGTTATCAGGATCAGTACATTATCAGGAGCACTATATTATCAGGAGCATTATATTATCAGGATCACTATATTATCAGGATCAGTATATTATCAGGAGCACTATATTATCAGGAGCAGTATATTATCAGGATCAGTACATTATCAGGAGCACTATATTATCAGGAGCACTATATTATCAGGAGCAGTATATTATCAGGATCACTATATTATCAGGAGCAGTACATTATCAGGAGCACTATATTATCAGGATCAGTATATTATCAGGAGCACTATATTATCAGGAGCAGTATATTATCAGGATCAGTACATTATCAGGAGCACTATATTATCAGGAGCAGTATATTATCAGGAGCAGTATATTATCAGGATCACTATATTATCAGGAGCAGTACATTATCAGGAGCACTATATTATCAGGATCAGTATATTATCAGGAGCAGTATATTATCAGGAGCAGTATATTATCAGGAGCAGTATATTATCAGCAATTGGGACGGCCCTACCTGTGAACTGATTGTGGAACTATTAGAATATATTCTTACGCACAACTTTTTTGTTTTTAAGGACACCTTTTATTTACAGAAGCGGGGCACTGCCATGGGTGCGGCGTGTGCGCCGTCATATGCGAACCTGTTTCTCGGCCTTTGGGAGAGGCAGGTTTTCCTCGGTGACGGCGCGCACGCCGCCGACCATGTGCAGTGCTGGATGCGATATATAGATGATGTCCTGTTTATTTGGCAGGGGACGGAGACTGAACTCACACACTTCATGCTGGGTCTTAACACCAATGATTTGAACATAAAACTGACCTATGTTTTTGATAAGCATCAGGTGGAGTTTTTGGATATTAGCATTGAGGTGGACAGCATGGGATGTCTTCAGACCGATGTATTTCGGAAAAAGACATCCGTTAACTCCTTGTTACATGCTACATCTGCCCACAGCCAGTCCACGATTGGGGCCGTCCCTATTGGTCAGTTCCTAAGAATGAGGCGTATTTGCTCATCAAATGGAAATTTTGAGAGGCAATCAAGAGACCTGGAGGAGAGGTTCCGAGATAGGGGATATAGTCATAGAAGCATAAAGAAGGGGTATAGAAGGGCAAAGATTACGGATCGTAATTCAATTTTACATCCACCAATTTTGAACGCCACTAATAAAAAAAGTGATGACACTAGCATTCGATATATCGCCACATACAACAATCAGTGGCAGGCAATGAGATCTGCTTTGGAAAAACATTGGCCAATTTTACATTCTGAACCTACCTTGGCTGATAAATTATCGAAAAAGCCACTAATGACAGCACGTAGGAGCATGAATCTGAAAGACATGCTGGTAAAAAGCCACTATGTGCCAAAAGAATGCAACCTATTTGCTACTAAAAACCCAAGACATGGCTGTTACCCATGCGGCGACTGTGTGGCATGCACAAATATGGTCCGCACATCTAATTTTTCCTCCATGATTGACAACAGAGAGTTTAAAATCCGATACTACATTTCCTGTAGTACGACGAACGTTATATACTATGCCACTTGTGGCTGTTCAAAGGTATATATCGGTCTGACATCCAGACAACTACGGATTAGAATTAGGGAACATGTGCGCGACATAGTCGCCGCTAGGGAAATTGAAGATCTTACTTTGCTGAAAACAATCCCCAGACATTTTAAAATCCACCATGCATGTGACCCAAGATCTTTCAAAGCTTGGGGTATAGATAGGGTGATATGTGGTATCAGAGGTGGGGATGCCAAGAAATTGCTAGCTCAGAGGGAGTGCAAGTGGATTATCACGCTTGGAACTATGGCCCCTGTTGGTCTGAACGAGACACTTAGTTTTGCGCCATTTTTGTAATCCCTCTACCATTTTTTATATGTTTGTGTTTTTAAATCTGTATGTCTATTAATTTTTATATTTTCTTCTTCTAGTCTTCTACTGTGGCCATTTTCTGACCTGTATATACTCATATTGATCGATATTTTTGAAACATCTGCTCTACTGCTTGTGAGACGTTGATTCTCACTATATGGATCTGCCTGAAATCATCTCTACACGTCGTGGGATAACTCACTGTATTTTATAATTTTCTGTATATATTGTTGTATATTCGTTATTTTTTATGTTTCTTTGTTGTCAGCCTGGGATATGGGTGGAATAAACACATATTGTGTTCCGCTTTAACGAGTGGGACTCTCTTAATTTGTTCTCTTCACTATTGTTTAATATTCAGCATCAGCATGCTGATAATATATTATAAATATGTTATTATAACATGGATTGTATTCTGTGCACTCATTTATGTATATAATTTTCATCTTATTGGTTCGTTTTTATTGATGAACTTTCTTCTTTCTCATTAATGTATTTATTATCTTATCACAGCACTGTGGGTGTTCATTTGCCATTTTGTAAAATTTTTTGCGATCCCGTCTTATCATATCGATTCTCACATTGATCTTATTATGACTATCTCTAGTGAGAACCTTCATGGATCGATATGTGCTTTTATATCTGCACAAAATTTTTTACTGCAGTATATAACTTTGTAGCATTAGAATTCGGTTTTTAAACTTACCTTGACTTCATCCTTTGATGTTGTATACCGGCCCTGCCTGTCATACGCGTCATCGCTGGCTCTGACCCTGTCTGCCGTTTGTTACCTCTCTGCGCGTGCGCGGTTTCCGGAGCCACGCATGCGTAGTGGGGACTCGGCTGGCAGGTGTGCGAGTCTCGCGATGTTTCGGTCTGACAAGCACGGCCGCATTGAATTGATTTCATTGGCCTACCCGTACCAGCTGACTGGTTTAAACAATATATTTAAGGTAGAAGGACTTGATCGAAGTTAGTATACCCCTCTGAAAAAGCCATCTACGCGAAACGCGCGTCGGGGTCTCTCCGTACTCGGGAAGTCACTGAACCACAGGAACTATATGGGTTAGTAGCACCATAGGTTTTTACCTTATACCTTTTCTACTTACCTTTCCTCTTGTGGCTTTACTTGCTGGGAAGATATATCTTGCTTGATGTGGGCTTATGTAAGCAATTTGTCGTCATTTTTTGAGTCCAGCATTTAATCATTTACCTACAATGCTACTATGAGTCTGGATGAATATATGACCCGATTTTCACTTACATTTCATTCTTTGGCGTTTTTGCCTTTACTTGATATTTAATCATACTGAACTGACAATATGTTTGTCTGAGCCCTTGCTTGTTTGATTTAATGATCTCTTTCTTCCCGGAGCTGCATTTATAAGAGGTATTTCCTCTATGTTCGTCTTTGCCACTTGGGAGGTGTACAGGTCTTGGATTTTGTAGTCTATTTTTAAATTGTATGTAATTTGTACTGTCCTAATAAAGTTTATTTTTCTATGCCATTGGCAAAATTATCCTAATAGTTTATGACTCCTTTGTTCTCAGTGTTTTCTATAGTTAATTTGGAGTCTCTATTCCCACAGTAGGGAGGCCTGAATCCGCACTTGTTGGTGGTCTAACCCTGATAACTATTTTCCTGTTGAGACATATGTTGATATCAGTATATTATCAGGATCAGTATATTATCAGGAGCAGTATATTATCAGGAGCAGTATATTATCAGGAGCAGTATATTATCAGGAGCAGTATATTATCAGGAGCACTATATTATCAGGAGCAGTATATTATCAGGAGCAGTATATTATCAGGAGCAGTATATTATCAGGAGCAGTATATTATCAGGATCAGTACATTATCAGGAGCAGTATATTATCAGGAGCACTATATTATCAGGATCAGTACATTATCAGGAGCACTATATTATCAGGAGCACTATATTATCAGGAGCAGTACATTATCAGGAGCACTATATTATCAGGAGCAGTATATTATCAGGAGCACTATATTATCAGGAGCACTATATTATCAGGATCAGTATATTATCAGGAGCAGTATATTATCAGGATCACTATATTATCAGGATCAGTATATTATCAGGATCAGTATATTATCAGGAGCAGTATATTATCAGGAGCAGTATATTATCAGGAGCACTATATTATCAGGAGCAGTATATTATCAGGATCAGTACATTATCAGGAGCACTATATTATCAGGATCAGTATATTATCAGGAGCACTATATTATCAGGATCAGTATATTATCAGGAGCAGTATATTATCAGGAGCACTATATTATCAGGAGTAGTATATTATCAGGAGCAGTATATTATCAGGAGCAGTATATTATCAGGATCACTATATTATCAGGATCAGTACATTATCAGGAGCACTATATTATCAGGAGCACTATATTATCAGGAGCAGTATATTATCAGGAGCACTATATTATCAGGAGCAGTATATTATCAGGAGCAGTATATTATCAGGATCAGTACATTATCAGGAGCACTATATTATCAGGAGCAGTATATTATCAGGAGCACTATATTATCAGGAGCACTATATTATCAGGAGCACTATATTATCAGGAGCAGTATATTATCAGGAGCAGTATATTATCAGGAGCAGTATATTATCAGGAGCAGTATATTATCAGGAGCAGTATATTATCAGGAGCACTATATTATCAGGAGCACTATATTATCAGGAGCAGTACATTATCAGGAGCACTATATTATCAGGAGCACTATATTATCAGGAGCACTATATTATCAGGATCAGTATATTATCAGGAGCACTATATTATCAGGAGCAGTACATTATCAGGAGCACTATATTATCAGGAGCACTATATTATCAGGAGCACTATATTATCAGGAGCACTATATTATCAGGAGCACTATATTATCAGGAGCAGTATATTATCAGGATCAGTACATTATCAGGAGCACTATATTATCAGGAGCACTATATTATCAGGAGCACTATATTATCAGGAGCACTATATTATCAGGAGCAGTATATTATCAGGAGCACTATATTATCAGGAGCACTATATTATCAGGAGCACTATATTATCAGGAGCAGTATATTATCAGGAGCAGTATATTATCAGGAGCAGTATATTATCAGGAGCACTATATTATCAGGATCATTATGTTATCAGGATCACTATATTATCAGGATCACTATATTATCAGGATCATTATATTATCAGGATCACTATATTATTAGTTAATTCTGGTGATCAGAGGGGGTACCTAGTTTAGGATCCCCATGTAGAAAGGAAAGCAGCTCACACGAACGTCTGTCATTCTGAAGGACCCGACAAACGAATACATTACACGGACCACCTATTGATTTCAGTAAAAACTGTCTAATACTTAATTTCCCCTGTGGTGGTGCTGCAGTGGAATTAAAGACTTACTCTTGGGTCCCTCTACAGATTACATCTAATCATTTTTTACGGAGGGACTCTCCTAACAAAAAGAGATTGTCCAAAGCTAACAATTCCTTTAAGATTATAGAGGGATTTCCCTTAATATGGGTTTCCATCCAGAGCCTAACAAGCTGATACATGTATAAAGTCTTGAAAGTAAGAATGTCCAATGAGAGGTGTAGCATGAATCTCCTGGGCCCCAATGTAGAATCTGTAACAGGGCTTCTATCTATGATGTGCCATTTATAATGCTGTTGTCTTTGGGCCCCCTCAGGAGCCAGGATACTGGAGCGACTATTACCTTGGCACCCCCTATAGCTATGCTCTCCTAATGATGAAACAAATTGCTATATGTCAGAAACGATTGTTCTAGAATCATAGACCGGTCAGAGTGGTCAGACTGGTTGCTAGGGACATACTGCCTAACAACTACAGTCTTTTATGTGGGGTTGTCAGACAACAAGTTCCTAGCAACCAGATTACCTTGCATCAAGGCCCTTTTACACGGGTCAATTATGGGGCACTGGGCGTTCAAATGAACGCTCGTTTCCGATCATTGCCCTATGTAAAAGCTCGTTCATCAGCTGATCGTATAATTTTTGCAGCCAAAAATATTATCATTGTCAGCAGCACATCTTCCTGTGTAAACTGAGAGATGTGCTGCAGACATGATCAAAATGTATAGGGACGAGCGATCGTAGTAATGATCGCTCGTCCCCATGGATTGCTCCTTGTGAAAGCAGCAAATGAGCGCAAATCAATGAGCTGTCTCATTGATCGACACTAGTTTACATGGCCATGTAAGAAAAACCCTTACTCTTGCCCTTAGCCCAAGGTCAAATAGGCCCTAGCTGAGGTCAAAAAGGAGGCCAGGTCTAGCAGTAGGTGGAGAAGTTCTTCAAGTCTCACTGTACTCTGATATGATTCCACGGAGATTAGGAACAACACTTGTGCCAATTTCGGAAGGAAATTCTGATCACGAATTCCTTCCTGAATGAAGGTGTGAGAGAGTTACTGTATATTGTGCGGCCCTCATACTGAAGGGTTACAAGGACGGGAGACTAAATCATACAGTATAAAGCAGATTTCAAGTCCTCAACCTTCAGGCTATGGCGCTTTTCTTTATTGCATCATACACGGTTTTCTCTGTTACTTCTTTTCAGTATATATTATAATAAAACAAAAATTAGCTTCATTGTTGCTAATTAAACGGCTATGTCCACATTCACAATCAAAGTCTTTTTATTTTATACAGGACACTCACCTCTCTATATATAACATAGGTGATATGTCAATACAGTAACATTATACCTGTATATACAGGACACTCACCTCTCTATATATAACATGTGATGTGTCCATACAGTAACATTATACCTGTATATACAGGACACTCACCTCTCTATATATAACATAGGTGATATGTCAATACAGTAACATTATACCTGTATATACAGGACACTCACCTCTCTATATATAACATGTGATGTGTCCATACAGTAACATTATACCTGTATATACAGGACACTCACCTCTCTATATATAACATAGGTGATATGTCAATACAGTAACATTATACCTGTATATACAGGACACTCACCTCTCTATATATAACATAGGTGATATGTCCATACAGTAACATTATACCTGTATATACAGGACACTCACCTCTCTATATATAACATAGGTGATATGTCAATACAGTAACATTATACCTGTATATACAGGACACTCACCTCTCTATATATAACATGTGATGTGTCCATACAGTAACATTATACCTGTATATACAGGACACTCACCTCTCTATATATAACATAGGTGATATGTCAATACAGTAACATTATACCTGTATATACAGGACACTCACCTCTCTATATATAACATGTGATGTGTCCATACAGTAACATTATACCTGTATATACAGGACACTCACCTCTCTATATATAACATAGGTGATATGTCAATACAGTAACATTATACCTGTATATACAGGACACTCACCTCTCTATATATAACATAGGTGATATGTCCATACAGTAACATTATACCTGTATATACAGGACACTCACCTCTCTATATATAACATAGGTGATATGTCAATACAGTAACATTATACCTGTATATACAGGACACTCACCTCTCTATATATAACATGTGATGTGTCCATACAGTAACATTATACCTGTATATACAGGACACTCACCTCTCTATATATAACATAGGTGATATGTCAATACAGTAACATTATACCTGTATATACAGGACACTCACCTCTCTATATATAACATAGGTGATATGTCCATACAGTAACATTATACCTGTATATACAGGACACTCACCTCTCTATATATAACATAGGTGATATGTCAATATAGTAACATTATACCTGTATATACAGGACACTCACCTCTCTATATATAACATAGGTGATGTGTCCATACAGTAACATTATACCTGTATATACAGGACACTCACCTCTCTATATATAACATAGGTGATATGTCAATACAGTAACATTATACCTGTATATACAGGACACTCACCTCTCTATATGTAACATATGTGATGTGTCCATACAGTAACATTATACCTGTATATACAGGACACTCACCTCTCTATATATAACATAGGTGATATGTCAATACAGTAACATTATACCTGTATATACAGAACACTCACCTCTCTATATATAACATGTGATGTGTCCATACAGTAACATTATACCTGTATATACCGGACACTCACCTCTCTATATGTAACATAGGTGATGTGTCCATACAGTAACATTATACCTGTATATACAGAACACACCTCTCTATATATAACAGGTGATATGTCCATACAGTAACATTATACCTGTATATACAGGACACTCACCTCTCTATATATAACATAGGTGATATGTCCATACAGTAACATTACACCTGTATATACAGAACACACCTCTCTATATATAACATAGGTGATGTGTCCATACAGTAACATTATACCTGTATATACAGAACATACCTCTCTATATATATATAACATGTGATGTGTCCATACAGTAACATTATACCTGTATATACAGGACACTCACCTCTCTATATATAACATATGTGATGTGTCCATACAGTAACATTATACCTGTAAATACAGGACCCTCACCTCTCTATATATAACATAGGTGAGGTGTCCATACAGTAACATTATACCTGTATATACAGGACACTCACCTCTCTATATATAACATGTGATGTGTCCATACAGTAACATTATACCTGTATATACAGGACACTCACCTCTCTATATATAACATAGGTGATATGTCAATACAGTAACATTATACCTGTATATACAGGACACTCACCTCTCTATATATAACATGTGATGTGTCCATACAGTAACATTATACCTGTATATACAGGACACTCACCTCTCTATATATAACATAGGTGATATGTCAATACAGTAACATTATACCTGTATATACAGGACACTCACCTCTCTATATGTAACATAGGGGATGTGTCCATACAGTAACATTATACCTGTATATACAGGACACTCACCTCTCTATATATAACATAGGTGATATGTCAATACAGTAACATTATACCTGTATATACAGGACACTCACCTCTCTATATATAACATGTGATGTGTCCATACAGTAACATTATACCTGTATATACAGGACACTCACCTCTCTATATATAACATAGGTGATGTGTCCATACAGTAACATTATACCTGTATATACAGAACACACCTCTCTATATATAACAGGTGATATGTCCATACAGTAACATTATACCTGTATATACAAGACACTCACCTCTCTATATATAACATAGGGGATGTGTCCATACAGTAACATTATACCTGTATATACAGGACACTCACCTCTCTATATATAACATAGGTGATATGTCAATACAGTAACATTATACCTGTATATACAGGACACTCACCTCTCTATATATAACATAGGTGATATGTCCATACAGTAACATTATACCTGTATATACAGGACACTCACCTCTCTATATATAACATAGGTGATATGTCAATATAGTAACATTATACCTGTATATACAGGACACTCACCTCTCTATATATAACATAGGTGATGTGTCCATACAGTAACATTATACCTGTATATACAGGACACTCACCTCTCTATATATAACATAGGTGATATGTCAATACAGTAACATTATACCTGTATATACAGGACACTCACCTCTCTATATGTAACATATGTGATGTGTCCATACAGTAACATTATACCTGTATATACAGGACACTCACCTCTCTATATATAACATAGGTGATATGTCAATACAGTAACATTATACCTGTATATACAGAACACTCACCTCTCTATATATAACATGTGATGTGTCCATACAGTAACATTATACCTGTATATACCGGACACTCACCTCTCTATATGTAACATAGGTGATGTGTCCATACAGTAACATTATACCTGTATATACAGAACACACCTCTCTATATATAACAGGTGATATGTCCATACAGTAACATTATACCTGTATATACAGGACACTCACCTCTCTATATATAACATAGGTGATATGTCCATACAGTAACATTACACCTGTATATACAGAACATACCTCTCTATATATATATAACATGTGATGTGTCCATACAGTAACATTATACCTGTATATACAGGACACTCACCTCTCTATATATAACATATGTGATGTGTCCATACAGTAACATTATACCTGTAAATACAGGACCCTCACCTCTCTATATATAACATAGGTGAGGTGTCCATACAGTAACATTATACCTGTATATACAGGACACTCACCTCTCTATATATAACATGTGATGTGTCCATACAGTAACATTATACCTGTATATACAGGACACTCACCTCTCTATATATAACATAGGTGATATGTCAATACAGTAACATTATACCTGTATATACAGGACACTCACCTCTCTATATATAACATGTGATGTGTCCATACAGTAACATTATACCTGTATATACAGGACACTCACCTCTCTATATATAACATAGGTGATATGTCAATACAGTAACATTATACCTGTATATACAGGACACTCACCTCTCTATATGTAACATAGGGGATGTGTCCATACAGTAACATTATACCTGTATATACAGGACACTCACCTCTCTATATATAACATAGGTGATATGTCAATACAGTAACATTATACCTGTATATACAGGACACTCACCTCTCTATATATAACATGTGATGTGTCCATACAGTAACATTATACCTGTATATACAGGACACTCACCTCTCTATATATAACATAGGTGATGTGTCCATACAGTAACATTATACCTGTATATACAGAACACACCTCTCTATATATAACAGGTGATATGTCCATACAGTAACATTATACCTGTATATACAAGACACTCACCTCTCTATATATAACATAGGGGATGTGTCCATACAGTAACATTATACCTGTATATACAGGACACTCACCTCTCTATATATAACATAGGTGATATGTCAATACAGTAACATTATACCTGTATATACAGGACACTCACCTCTCTATATATAACATAGGTGATATGTCCATACAGTAACATTATACCTGTATATACAGGACACTCACCTCTCTATATGTAACATATGTGATGTGTCCATACAGTAACATTATACCTGTATATACAGGACACTCACCTCTCTATATATAACATAGGTGATATGTCAATACAGTAACATTATACCTGTATATACAGAACACTCACCTCTCTATATATAACATGTGATGTGTCCATACAGTAACATTATACCTGTATATACCGGACACTCACCTCTCTATATGTAACATAGGTGATGTGTCCATACAGTAACATTATACCTGTATATACAGAACACACCTCTCTATATATAACAGGTGATATGTCCATACAGTAACATTATACCTGTATATACAGGACACTCACCTCTCTATATATAACATAGGTGATATGTCCATACAGTAACATTACACCTGTATATACAGAACACACCTCTCTATATATAACATAGGTGATGTGTCCATACAGTAACATTATACCTGTATATACAGAACATACCTCTCTATATATATATAACATGTGATGTGTCCATACAGTAACATTATACCTGTATATACAGGACACTCACCTCTCTATATATAACATATGTGATGTGTCCATACAGTAACATTATACCTGTAAATACAGGACCCTCACCTCTCTATATATAACATAGGTGAGGTGTCCATACAGTAACATTATACCTGTATATACAGGACACTCACCTCTCTATATATAACATGTGATGTGTCCATACAGTAACATTATACCTGTATATACAGGACACTCACCTCTCTATATATAACATAGGTGATATGTCAATACAGTAACATTATACCTGTATATACAGGACACTCACCTTTCTATATATAACATGTGATGTGTCCATACAGTAACATTATACCTGTATATACAGGACACTCACCTCTCTATATATAACATAGGTGATATGTCAATACAGTAACATTATACCTGTATATACAGGACACTCACCTCTCTATATGTAACATAGGGGATGTGTCCATACAGTAACATTATACCTGTATATACAGGACACTCACCTCTCTATATATAACATAGGTGATATGTCAATACAGTAACATTATACCTGTATATACAGGACACTCACCTCTCTATATGTAACATAGGTGATGTGTCCATACAGTAACATTATACCTGTATATACAGGACACTCACCTCTCTATATATATAACATAGGTGATATGTCCATACAGTAACATTATACCTGTATATACAGGACACTCACCTCTCTATATATAACATAGGTGATATGTCAATACAGTAACATTATACCTGTATATACAGAACACACCTCTCTATATATAACAGGTGATATGTCCATACAGTAACATTATACCTGTATATACAGGACACTCACCTCTCTATATATAACATAGGTGATATGTCCATACAGTAACATTACACCTGTATATAAAGAACACACCTCTCTATATATAACATAGGTGATGTGTCCATACAGTAACATTATACCTGTATATACAGGACACTCACCTCTCTATATATAACATAGGTGATATGTCAATACAGTAACATTATACCTGTATATACAGGACACTCACCTCTCTATATATAACATGTGATGTGTCCATACAGTAACATTATACCTGTATATACAGGACACTCACCTCTCTATATATAACATAGGTGATATGTCAATACAGTAACATTATACCTGTATATACAGGACACTCACCTCTCTATATGTAACATAGGGGATGTGTCCATACAGTAACATTATACCTGTATATACAGGACACTCACCTCTCTATATATAACATAGGTGATATGTCAATACAGTAACATTATACCTGTATATACAGGACACTCACCTCTCTATATATAACATGTGATGTGTCCATACAGTAACATTATACCTGTATATACAGGACACTCACCTCTCTATATATAACATAGGTGATGTGTCCATACAGTAACATTATACCTGTATATACAGAACACACCTCTCTATATATAACAGGTGATATGTCCATACAGTAACATTATACCTGTATATACAGGACACTCACCTCTCTATATATAACATAGGGGATGTGTCCATACAGTAACATTATACCTGTATATACAGGACACTCACCTCTCTATATATAACATAGGTGATATGTCAATACAGTAACATTATACCTGTATATACAGGACACTCACCTCTCTATATATAACATAGGTGATATGTCCATACAGTAACATTATACCTGTATATACAGGACACTCACCTCTCTATATATAACATAGGTGATATGTCAATATAGTAACATTATACCTGTATATACAGGACACTCACCTCTCTATATATAACATAGGTGATGTGTCCATACAGTAACATTATACCTGTATATACAGGACACTCACCTCTCTATATATAACATAGGTGATATGTCAATACAGTAACATTATACCTGTATATACAGGACACTCACCTCTCTATATGTAACATATGTGATGTGTCCATACAGTAACATTATACCTGTATATACAGGACACTCACCTCTCTATATATAACATAGGTGATATGTCAATACAGTAACATTATACCTGTATATACAGAACACTCACCTCTCTATATATAACATGTGATGTGTCCATACAGTAACATTATACCTGTATATACCGGACACTCACCTCTCTATATGTAACATAGGTGATGTGTCCATACAGTAACATTATACCTGTATATACAGAACACACCTCTCTATATATAACAGGTGATATGTCCATACAGTAACATTATACCTGTATATACAGGACACTCACCTCTCTATATATAACATAGGTGATATGTCCATACAGTAACATTACACCTGTATATACAGAACACACCTCTCTATATATAACATAGGTGATGTGTCCATACAGTAACATTATACCTGTATATACAGAACATACCTCTCTATATATATATAACATGTGATGTGTCCATACAGTAACATTATACCTGTATATACAGGACACTCACCTCTCTATATATAACATATGTGATGTGTCCATACAGTAACATTATACCTGTAAATACAGGACCCTCACCTCTCTATATATAACATAGGTGAGGTGTCCATACAGTAACATTATACCTGTATATACAGGACACTCACCTCTCTATATATAACATGTGATGTGTCCATACAGTAACATTATACCTGTATATACAGGACACTCACCTCTCTATATATAACATAGGTGATATGTCAATACAGTAACATTATACCTGTATATACAGGACACTCACCTCTCTATATATAACATGTGATGTGTCCATACAGTAACATTATACCTGTATATACAGGACACTCACCTCTCTATATATAACATAGGTGATATGTCAATACAGTAACATTATACCTGTATATACAGGACACTCACCTCTCTATATGTAACATAGGGGATGTGTCCATACAGTAACATTATACCTGTATATACAGGACACTCACCTCTCTATATATAACATAGGTGATATGTCAATACAGTAACATTATACCTGTATATACAGGACACTCACCTCTCTATATGTAACATAGGTGATGTGTCCATACAGTAACATTATACCTGTATATACAGGACACTCACCTCTCTATATATAACATAGGTGATATGTCCATACAGTAACATTATACCTGTATATACAGGACACTCACCTCTCTATATATAACATAGGTGATATGTCAATACAGTAACATTATACCTGTATATACAGAACACACCTCTCTATATATAACAGGTGATATGTCCATACAGTAACATTATACCTGTATATACAGGACACTCACCTCTCTATATATAACATAGGTGATATGTCCATACAGTAACATTACACCTGTATATAAAGAACACACCTCTCTATATATAACATAGGTGATGTGTCCATACACTAACATTATACCTGTAAATACAGAACACACCTCTCTATATATAACATAAGTGATATGTCCATACAGTAACATTATACCTGTATATACAGGACACTCACCTCTCTATATATAACATAGGTGATATGTCCATACAGTAACATTACACCTGTATATACAGAACACACCTCTCTATATATAACATAGGTGATGTGTCCATGCAGTAACATTATACCTGTATATACAGAACATACCTCTCTATATATAACATGTGATGTGTCCATACAGTAACATTATACCTGTATATACAGGACACTCACCTCTCTATATATAACATATGTGATGTGTCCATACAGTAACATTATACCTGTAAATACAGGACCCTCACCTCTCTATATATAACATAGGTGATGTGTCCATACAGTAACATTATACCTGTATATACAGGACACTCACCTCTCTATATATAACATGTGATGTGTCCATACAGTAACATTATACCTGTATATACAGGACACTCACCTCTCTATATATAACATAGGTGATATGTCAATACAGTAACATTATACCTGTATATACAGGACACTCACCTCTCTATATATAACATGTGATGTGTCCATACAGTAACATTATACCTGTATATACAGGACACTCACCTCTCTATATATAACATAGGTGATATGTCAATACAGTAACATTATACCTGTATATACAGGACACGCACCTCTCTATATGTAACATAGGGGATGTGTCCATACAGTAACATTATACCTGTATATACAGGACACTCACCTCTCTATATATAACATAGGTGATATGTCAATACAGTAACATTATACCTGTATATACAGGACACTCACCTCTCTATATGTAACATAGGTGATGTGTCCATACAGTAACATTATACCTGTATATACAGGACACTCACCTCTCTATATATAACATAGGTGATATGTCCATACAGTAACATTATACCTGTATATACAGGACACTCACCTCTCTATATATAACATAGGTGATATGTCAATACAGTAACATTATACCTGTATATACAGGACACTCACCTCTCTATATATAACATGTGATGTGTCCATACAGTAACATTATACCTGTATATACAGGACACTCACCTCTCTATATATAACATAGGTGATATGTCAATACAGTAACATTATACCTGTATATACAGGACACTCACCTCTCTATATATAACATGTGATGTGTCCATACAGTAACATAATACCTGTATATACAGGACACTCACCTCTCTATATATAACATAGGTGATATGTCAATACAGTAACATTATACCTGTATATACAGGACACTCACCTCTCTATATGTAACATAGGTGATGTGTCCATACAGTAACATTATACCTGTATATACAGGACACTCACCTCTCTATATATAACATAGGTGATATGTCAATACAGTAACATTATACCTGTATATACAGGACACTCACCTCTCTATATGTAAGATATGTGATGTGTCCATACACTAACATTATACCTGTATATACAGGACACACCTCTCTATATATAACATAGGTGATATGTCAATACAGTAACATTTATACCTGTATATACAGGACACTCACCTCTCTATATATAACATAGGTGATATGTCCATACAGTAACATTATACCTGTATATACAGGACACTCACCTCTCTATATATAATATAGGTGATATGTCCATACAGTAACATTATACCTGTATATACAGGACACTCACCTCTCTATATATAACATAGGTGATGTGTCCATACAGTAACATTATACCTGTATATACAGGACACTCACCTCTCTATATATAACATAGGTGATATGTCAATACAGTAACATTATACCTGTATATACAGGACACTCACCTCTCTATATATAACATAGGTGATATGTCAATACAGTAACATTATACCTGTATATACAGGACACTCACCTCTCTATATGTAACATATGTGATGTGTCCATACAGTAACATTATACCTGTATATACAGGACACTCACCTCTCTATATATAACATAGGTGATGTGTCCATACAGTAACATTATACCTGTATATACAGAACACTCACCTCTCTATATATAACATAGGTGATGTGTCCATACAGTAACATTATACCTGTATATACAGAACACACCTCTCTATATATAACATATGTGATGTGTCCATACAGTAACATTATACCTGTATATACAGGACACTCACCTCTCTATATATAACATAGGTGATATGTCAATACAGTAACATTATACCTGTATATACAGGACACTCACCTCTCTATATATAACATGTGATGTGTCCATACAGTAACATTATACCTGTATATACCGGACACTCACCTCTCTATATGTAACATAGGTGATGTGTCCATACAGTAACATTATACCTGTATATACAGAACACACCTCTCTATATATAACAGGTGATATGTCCAAACACTAACATTATACCTGTATATACAGGACACACCTCTCTATATATAACATAGGTGATATGTCTATACACTAACATTACACCTGTATATACAGAACACACCTCTCTATATATAACATAGGTGATGTGTCCATACAGTAACATTATACCTGTAAATACAGAACACATCTCTCTATATATAACATATGTGATATGTCAATACAGTAACATTATACCTGTATATACAGGACACTCACCTCTCTATATATAACATAAGTGATATGTCCATACAGTAACATTATACCTGTATATACAGGACACTCACCTCTCTATATATAACATAGGTGATATGTCCATACAGTAACATTATACCTGTATATACAGGACACTCACCTCTCTATATATAACATAGGTGATATGTCTATACACTAACATTACACCTGTATATACAGAACACACCTCTCTATATATAACATAGGTGATGTGTCCATACAGTAACATTATACCTGTATATACAGAACATACCTCTCTATATATATATAACATGTGATGTGTCCATACAGTAACATTATACCTGTATATACAGGACACTCACCTCTCTATATATAACATATGTGATGTGTCCATACAGTAACATTATACCTGTAAATACAGGACCCTCACCTCTCTATATATAACATAGGTGATGTGTCCATACAGTAACATTATACCTGTATATACAAGACACACCTCTCTATATATAACATAGGTGATATGTCAATACAGTAACATTATACCTGTATATACAGGACACTCACCTCTCTATATATAACATAGGTGATGTGTCATAACTGTAACATTATACCTGTATATACAGGATACTCACCTCTCTATATATAACATAGGTGATATGTCCATACAGTAACATTATACCTTTATATACAGGACACTCACCTCTCTATATATAACATAGGTGATATGTCAATACAGTAACATTATACCTGTATATACAGGATGGATACTCACCTCTCTATATATAACATAGGTGATATGTCCATACAGTAACATTATACCTGTATATACAGGACACTCACCTCTCTATATATAACATAGGTGTTGTGTCCATACAGTAACATTATACCTGTATATACCGGACACTCACCTCTCTATATATAACATAGGTGATGTGTCCATACAGTAACATTATACCTGTATATACAGAACACTCACCTCTCTATATACAACATAGGTGATATGTCCATACAGTAACATGATACCTGTATATACTTCACTGTTGGGGACATGTAGCATTACAAGCTGGCCATACAAATGCATTTACTAGCCGGGTAGTACCATGGTGGCTTTGGCTGATAGCAGGGGTCCTAAGCAGGAAATCCCCCTCTATGACATCCATATGACATCCATATTAGGACATATGAACAGGGGCTGTTTTGGTGAGAGAACCCCTAAATGTAAAACAATTTAATCTTTACATCTTATAAGTGTCACTAAAAACAGACGACCACTGAAAATCAAGCGTCACCACCATCAAAATAGTTATGTGACGTCCGCGCAGTATTAACCCTTCATATCCATAAGTCATTAATGCCATGTTTGTTGGATTTTTCATTCTGTATGTAATCCTATACTGCAAAGTTACATCGAGTATTGAAAGCAAACAGATCACCATTCAAAGCAGAAGTAAAAGTTCGAGAGAAATGACTGTTTTGGAAAGGAAATGCAGTAATGGGTGTGGAATTTGCAAGACGTCTTGTAAAATATCTGCATCTCAATCTATCCATTCATATAAGAGGCAACGATTTATAGAACCAAAAGGACTTCTAAAACTACACGTGAAATGTTCTCCAGTCTTTAGGGCTATGAATACTTTATATATATATAATGTATGTATTTGGACATCCTAAACATTTTCCTAATATAGTTTTCTTAAAAAATTGTTTTAATTTTTGTGCTGCAGCTTCTATGTATCCACTATACATAGAAGCTGCATGACGCCACCCCGAGCTGAATCTGTCAGTGATCTGGACTGACGTCTCGGCTCACGGCGGCTCCTGTGTGAATGTGACACACAATATAACCCTAATCACTGGCGTAGCTATAGGGGTCGCAGCGGTTGCAATTGCGACCGGGCCCCGAAGCCAGGGGGCCCACGGCCCCCCACACCACATCAATAAAAAGTTACTATAGTAACTCGGGCCGCGGGCCCTGTTACTATAGTAACCTACTTTACTTACCTTCCTGGTTCCGGATGGCAGCGGAGGTCCTGACGACAGGCGCTGTGCCGAAGAGGAAGGTAAGGTTACCCTGACTGGCGGGGTCCGACTCCCGGGAGTCAGCTGTTTTGAAGGGGCCGCAGCACTCGTACGAGAGCTGCTCCCCTTCATTCCGGTCACTTCATTCCGGTCACACTGTGAATCCGTGTCGGCGATTCACAGTGTGAGCGAGTAGTGAAATGAAGGGGAAGCAGCTCTCGTACGAGTGCTGCGGCCCCTTCAAAACAGCTGATTTGCGGGTCCCGGGAGACACATCAGCTATTGATGGCCTATCCTGAGTATAGGCCATCAATGTTTAGGGACTGCACAACCCCTAAGCCTATGATGTGGCAGGCTTAGGGGGCCCATGGGACAGGATCACAGATTGTGTGATCTTGTCTGCTGGGCCCTGTATCTAAGCCAATCACATGGTAGGCTTAGATACATGGCCCATGCGTGATCCTGTCTGCTGGGCCCTGTATCTAAGCCTACCACACTGTAGGTTTAGATACAGGGACCATGCGTGATCCTGTCTGCTGGGCCCCGTATCTAAGCCAATCACGTGGTAGGCTTAGATACATGGCCCATGTGTGATCCTGTCTGCTGGGCCCTGTATCTAAGCCAATCACATGGTAGGCTTAGATACATGGCCCATGCGTGATCCTGTCTGATGGGCCCTGTATATAAGCCTACCACACTGTAGGTTTAGATACAGGGCCCCAGCACACAGTAATCTTATACTGTATAAGATTACTTTCTGCTGGACCCTGTATCTAAGCCTACATTGTGGTAGGCTTAGATACAGGGTCCCACAGACAGTATCACACATGGGCCCTGTATCTAAGCCTAACACATGTGTTACTAATCATTTTTTGTGTGTTTTCTTACAGGTTCGGTCGTTGGACTACGGCGGATTCCAGGACTACTTCGATGACGGCTTTTTTTTTTTTATTATCAATAAAATGGTTAATGAGGGGTGTGTGGGTTTTTTTTTTATTTCAATAAAATATTTTTTCTATGTCTTTGTGTTTTTTTTTTAAACTATATTACTACCGCCTTAGTAATGGCCGCCGGCTGATTGACAGTATCCATTGCTAAGGCGGGGCTTAGTGTTAGCCGATGCAGAGGCTATTACTAACCCCCTTTATTACCCCGGTACCCACCGCCACCAGGGGTGCTGGGAAGAGCCGGGTAGGATCCAGTACCCGACCATCTGTAGTGATGGTCGGCCACTGAGGTGGCCGCAGGCTGGTATCAGGAGGGGAAAGGCCAAAAACAGTGGCCCTTCCTACCCTGGTGATGCTAGGCTGCTGCTGCTGCTTTAGGGTATGTGCACACACACTAATTACGTCCGTAATTGACGGACGTATTTCGGCTGCAAGTACCGGACCGAACACACTGCAGGGAGCCGGGCTCCTAGCATCATACTTATGTACGACGCTAGGAGTCCCTGACTCGCTGCAGGACAACTGTCCCGTTCTGTAATCATGTTTTCAGTACGGGACAGTTGTCCGGCAGGGACTCCTAGCTTCGTACATAACTATGATGCTAGGAGCCCGGCTCCCTGCACTGAGTTCGGTCCGGGACTTGCGGCCGAAATACGTCCGTCAATTACGGACGTTATTAATGTGTGTGCATATACCCTTATTGTATCTGGCTGGTTATGAAAAATGGGGGGGACCCCACGTCATTTAAAAAAATAAAAAATAATTGGAAAGAACGATGTGGGGCCCCCCAATTTTCATAACCAGCCAGATACAACACAGCAGCAGGCAGCATTACAAGGGTGGGAAGGGCCACTGTTTTTGGCCTTCCCCAGCCTAATACTACCAGCCTGCGGCCACCCCGGAGCCTGCCCTTCACTACAGATGGACGGGTACTGGTTCGTACCCGGCTCTTCCCAGTACCCCTGGTGGCGGTGGGTACCGGGGTAATGGGGTTAGTGTAGCCTCTGCACCGGCTAACATTAAGCCCCGCCTTAGTAATGGAGGTTGTCAATCAGCCATCGGCCATTACTAAGGCGGTGATAAAGTTTAAAAAGATACAAGCACATAGAAAAAATATTTTATTGAAATAAAAAAACACAACCCTCATTAACCATTTTATTGAGAATAAAAAAAAACGCCGTCATTGAAGTCCTCGAATCTGAAGTCCAACAACCGAACCTGTAAAAAAAACACAAACACACAAAAATAATCAGTAACACATAAAGAAGCAAAATTATTATTCTTACCTGTCCTGGGTCCAGCGCTGGAGCCGCAATGTCAGCGAGCTGGGCCCTGTATCTAATCCAATCATGTGTGATACTGTCTGCTGAGCTGTGTATCTAATCCAATCATGTGTGATACTGTCTGCTGGGCCCTGTATCTAATCGTATCTTGTGTGATACTGTCTGCTGAGCCACTGTATCTAATCCTATCATGTGTGATACTGTACTGAGTCATTGTATCTAATCCTATCATGTGTGATATTGCCTTCTGAGCCACTGTATCTAATCCTATCATGTGTGGTACTGTCTGCTCAGCCACCGTATCTAATCCTATCATGTGTGGTACTGTCTGCTGAGCCACTGTATCTAATCCTATCATGTGTGATACTGTCTGCTGGGCCACTGTATCTAATCCTATCATGTGTGATACTGCCTTCTGAGCCACTGTATCTAATCCTATCATGTGTGGTACTGTCTGCTGAGCCACTGTATCTAATCCTATCATGTGTGATACTGTCTGCTGGGCCACTGTATCTAATCCTATCATGTGTGATACTGTCTGCTGGGCCACTGTATCTAATCCTATCATGTGTGATACTGCCTTCTGAGCCACTGTATCTAATCCTATCATGTGTGATACTGTCTGCTGGGCCCTGTATCTAATCCAATCATGTGTGATACTGTCTGCTGAGCTGTGTATCTAATCCAATCATGTGTGATACTGTCTGCTGGGCCCTGTATCTAATCGTATCTTGTGTGATACTGTCTGCTGAGCCACTGTATCTAATCCTATCATGTGTGATACTGTACTGAGTCATTGTATCTAATCCTATCATGTGTGATACTGCCTTCTGAGCCACTGTATCTAATCCTATCATGTGTGGTACTGTCTGCTGAGCCACTGTATCTAATCCTATCATGTGTGATACTGTCTGCTGGGCCACTGTATCTAATCCTATCATGTGTGATACTGCCTTCTGAGCCACTGTATCTAATCCTATCATGTGTGATACTGCCTTCTGAGCCACTGTATCTAATCCTATCATGTGTGATACTGTCTGCTGAGCCACTGTATCTAATCCTATCCATAGTTTATAGGGTCGTAGTGCTATAGATATGCTATGCTGTCTCATATACACACTTTTTTTTGGGGCGGACACATATGTATTGGGGCTATTTCCCCTGACATTTTAAGCCCTGAGGGTATGTTCACACGGCAGCGTCTGTTACGGCTGAAATTACGGTGCTGTTTTCAGGAGAATGGCATGTGCAGGCGTCTTTCGCTGCGTCCATTACGGACGTAATTGGAGCTGTTTTTCTATGGAGTCCATGGAAAACGGCTCCATTTACGTCTGAAGAAGTGACAGGCACTTCTTTGACAGCGGCGCGTAAAAAAAAATGACCGTCGGCACAGAACATCGTAAGACCCATTCAAATGAATGGGCAGATGTTTGCCAACGCCTTTGAGCCGCATTTTCGGACGTAATTCAATGCTAAAACGCCCGAATTACGTCCGTAAATAGGGTGTGTGAACCCAGCCTTAGTGACGCCCCGGCTGCTAGTGCTGCATTGTTGGGTCACTTAGGAGACCCAGCGATGCAACTGAAAGCTGCGGACCGTCGGCCATGAGAAGTTTGCGGGGGGGGGGGCCCAGTAAGAATTTTTGCATCGGGGCCCATGAGCCTCTAGCTACGCCCCGTGTACCCCTGAGGACGCTACTAGTTAGCGAAACATGTCGGGGGGGCTGTGTTGATTTTTAATCCCTGCCTCAGCCGGATCTTTGTCTACATATTAATAGAGGCACTGATGCCCCTGCACTAACTGTCTGCCGACACTCGGCACACACCGCAAATTTCAGATACTCTGCTGGGTTTCTCCAGCTGTTAAACTGACTTCGGTCTGTGGCAGTGAAATTTTTAAAATTTATATGTATAGTTTGTTCTTGCTACACGTAGCTTAATAAAGGTTGTAAACTTTAACTTTATCCTTATTATCTATTGGGTGGTCAGGAAACAGGGTTTTGTTTGCCTGCAGGCATTCCTTTTCTGACTATATATTGCACCCGCTGACTACCCAGGGTCAAATTTGTGTCTTTTGTCTAGCTACGCCCCTGACCCTAATACTAATCATATCTACAGTGGCGTAATCGAGCATCTATCTAAAGTGAATACATAGAAGCTGCAGCGCAAAAAAAAAACTATACAATTTTTAATAAGACTATATTATGCATAAACACATACATTTATAAAGCTTATTTGCTGCACATTCAAAAGTAATATAGCTTTGGGTTTCAAACCATCACAAGTTTTTAGATCACTGCTTGCTGTCAGTGAATGGTAACTTTTTTTTTTCCTTCAGGCTAAAAAACCAACCAAGACCTATTAATTATCGCAGCACATAAATTATCCTTATTCTAGACAATTCTCTATGAACAAAATACATCAGCAGCACCTGTCTTTATAATTTGCTACAATGTATCAGAGTAAGTAAAATGTAACCGCCTGGTGTCCAGACTGTTTAGCTCACAAAGGATTGTCTAGACTGGATACAAATTTAAAAGACCCTCAATATTGAGTACATGGGTTTGAAAAGAATTTCCCCTCACACTAACAGCAAGCAGGGATTTTGCAAACAACAGTGCTATTCACTGACAGAAAGCAGTGATCGTGAAGGAATTAAAAGACTAATATATTTAAAAGATTTAGAACTTTTCATTGTAACGATCAAGCTTTATTTACAGAACACCGGAAAGCAATAGATTGAAACATTAGTCTTCTTTAAAGGGGCTGTCTGCTTTATACAATGACTCTTTGTTAGAAGGGGTCCTCAATAATAAGTCAAGACTGGAGTCTTAAGCTTCTGAGACGCCCACCTATCAACTGTATTCTGCGGGGGAACCTAGCAGCAAGTGTTCAATTTCCCTATAGCACCACTACAGGGGGAATTACATATTACACGGGGCTCATTGAATTTAATGGACTGTCTGTGTAATGCATGGATGTGCCGGGTCCTCCAGAGAGAAATTTCTACAACAAATCTGCTGCGTATGAATTTACACTAAACCAGACAACCCCGTTACTGTAAAACTCCATATGTTACTAATATATTAGGGAATTGCACAGTTTATTATACACAAATACACTCTTTTTAGAAACAGTAATGATAATAGGAGAGAGCAGCTTCGGGGAAATCAAATTGCCCATGGCTGCTGGCCCCTGCATTGATTCTATTCATACAAAAATAATAGGAACTATTATTCTCATTAACTACAATGGTGAGGGGTTTTATTTGTTCTTAACATTGGCAGGGGTCCAAGCTGCTGAAGAGAAACCCCCATAACACAGCATTTGGTTTCTTATTTGCAGAAACCTTCGGTTATTTTAGTCAATCCAAAGTGGTTTTATTATAAAAAATAACCTCTTTCTGTAGCCGGCAGGGCTATGCATTTTCCCTACAGCGGCCACTACAGTGGAAATGGGGTATTACATTGCGGTAATTCAAGTGAATGGCTAGCATGTAAGGCATGGGCCTGCTGGGTCTATCAGAGAGGTAGCCGCTCTTACAGAGTGTCTTTCCGTTCTGGCTCGAGGAGGGGGTCCTGAGTAGGGGACCCTCCTCTATGATGTCATAATGCCCTAATGGGGCACATGGACTTCATGAGACAACCCCGTTAACAAATAATATAAATGTAATAATTTATAAACAAGTAAGTAATACTGCAGAAGAGGACGATGACTGATACATTCCCGCAAGATCTCCAAATTCTATTTTATCAGTAATTAAAGGAACTTGGATGAAAATATGCGGATGTGACACGGGTTTCGCTGTCTCGTTAATTGTCTAATTGCTGCAGTCTTGTGCCCATTTTCATCACTGACACATTCATCGTACTGCCTACGCCCACAGGGGGTTTGGAATTAATGTTTATTTGGCTCCTGTGGTAATAAATGGTTTGGCCAAACAAAGACTCTCCTCCCCCACCCCTATGTAATCTAGTGTAAGGGATAGGAGCACGGGGGTTGGGGGGGCTGTTCTGCACACCAGGTTACAGTACACAGCCAATATAATTTGTTTATCGCATAACGTCTGGCAGCCGCATGCTTTAATTTTGTCCTAACAGAAAGGTGATTTTGCAAATGTTTTGCATAGCTGAGAAATGATTCCTCCTCATTTGCAGCACGGGCGTGTTCAGCATCTCTGCAATCCCGTGAGATAAGAAATATTGTCCAAAACATGTTCAGAAAATAAAATAAAAATCACGAAAAATACGCACCGCAGGTCAATTTCTGGACGGAAATTTTACGCAGCGCGTGGATGAGATTTGTTACATCTCAGCCACCTTGTAGCTACCGTATTCTGCTGCGGATTTTCCGTCCGCAATTCCAGACGGAAAATACCTAGCAATTCCGTTACGTGTGGACAAGCCCTAAAGGGTAATTCACTGGTCAACAAATAAAAATTTCTTAAAGGGTTTGTCTCACCAAAAAAAAATATTTTGTCTATATGCCCAATTAGGACATACGGACGTCGTAGAGAATGAGTTACCCACCCAGGACGCTAAGTATCAGCTATTTACGCTCTGCCGGATAGGGCTATTTGAATGGTCACCATGTAATACTACATTTCCCCTATAGTGGCCTCTGCAGGGAAAATGCATAGACGACAGCCTCCTAAAACAGGCAGTTACAACTGATCATTGGGGATTTCAGCAGCTGGACCCTAATATGGCGTTTGTGGGCACTTTGTGTGCTATAGTATGATGCTCTGTATACAGTAATTTATGGGGTTTTTCTTTCCTAGATGAATATCTCCGTGATACAGTGTTTGCTGTAGCATGTCACATTTTTTTTTCCTGTTGGATTTACATGGAATCTAACAGAAAAAAAAAATCTCTGTATAGCTCTATATGAAATCAGGAGCATATCAAAGTTACAGAGAAGCCCCATAGAATCTATGTTGTCCAGCATATAACAGCTATGTACAACTCAGATTTTGCATGCTTGAAGCCTTATAATGCAGGCTGATCCGCACAGGACTGCTGATCCTAAAAAGCAAAGTAGCTGTCAGATAAAAGCATCTCCATCAAGGAGATTTACATCACTGAGAATGGAGCTGCTGTCAAATAATGGAATCTCATGACTGAGAATGGAGCTGCTGTCAAATAATGGCATCTCATGACTGAGAATGGAGCTGCTGTCAAATAATGGCATCTCATGACTGATAATGGAGCAGCTATCAGAGACTGTGAATGGAGCGCCTGTCAGATGACAAGATCCCATCACTGAGAATAGAGCGGTTGTAATAGTATCTCATGAATGAGAATGGAGGGCTGTCAAATTACGGTATCTCATGAATGAGAATGGAGGGCTGTCATCATAGAGAATAGAGCTGCTGTAAAATGATGGCATCTCATGACTGTGAATGGAGCAGTTGACAGAGACTGAATGGAGCGGCTGTCAGATGACGAGACCCCATCACGGAGAATAGAGCAGTTGTCAAATGATGGACATCACATGAATGAGAATGGAGCACTGTCAGATAATGTCATTTCATCACTAAGAATGGAGCTGCTCTGAAATGATGACATCTCATGACTGTGAATGGAGCGGCTGTCAGAGACTGTGAATGGAGCAGCTGTCAGATGACGAGATCCCATCACTGGGGATAGAGCTGTTGTCATATAATGGTATCTTATGAATGAGAATGGAGGGCTGTCAAATTACGGTATCTTATGAATGAGAATGGAGGGCTGTCAGATGATGGCATTTCATCATGGAGAATAGAGCTGCTGTGAAATTATGGGATCTCACGACTGACGATGAAGCGGCTGTCAAATTACAGTATCTCATGACTGACGATGAAGCGGCTGTCAAATTACAGTATCTCATGAATGACAATGGAACTGCTGTCAAATTATGGCATCTCATGACTGTGAGTGGAGCAGTTGACAGAGACTGGCTGTCAGATGACGAGACCCCATCATGGAGAATAGGGCAGTTGTCAAATGATGGGCATCACATGAATGAGAATGGAGCACTGTCAGATAATGTCATTTCATCACTAAGAATGGAGCTGCTGTGAAATTATGACATCTCGTGACTGTGAATGAAGCGGCTGTCAGAAACTGTGAATGGAGCGGCTGTCAGATGACGAGATCCCATCACTGGGGATAGAGCTGTTGTCAAATAATGGTATCTCATGAATGAGAATGGAGGGCTGTCAAATTACGGTATCTTTTGAATGAGAATGAAGGGCTGTCAGATGATGGCATTTCATCATAGAGAATAGAGCTGCTGTGAAATGATGGCATCTCATGAATGAGAATGGAGGGCTGTCAGATAATGGCATTTCATCACTGAGAATGGAGCTACTGTCAAATGATGGCATCTCATGACTGTGAATGGGGCAGTTGTCAGAGACTGAATGGAGCGGCTGTCAGATGACAAGACCCCATCACTGAGAATAGAGCAGTTGTCAAATGATTGCATCTCATGAATGGGAATGGAGGACTGTCAGTTTATGTCATTTCATCACTGAGACTGGAGCTGCTGTCAAATGATGGCATCCCATCACGGAGAATGGAGCTGCTATTAAATTGTGGCATCTCATGACCGGAAATGGAGCGGCTGTCAAATTATGGCATCTTATGACTGAGAATGGAGCGGGTGTCAAATGACGGCATCTCATGCATGATAATGTTGGGCTGTCAAATGACGGCATCCCATCACTGAGAACGGAGCTGCTGTCATGTGACAGCATCTCATGACTGAGAATAAAGTGTCAGATGATGGCATCCCTTTACTGAGAATGGAACTTCTATCAAATTATCTTATGACTGAGAATGGAGCAGCTGTCAGATGACAGCCACTGCACCATTGTCGCTTACTAGTTAATTTCAGAACTTTCTTGTCAAGAAAAAGTTCAGTAGATGAATGAGCAACACCAATATTAATCCATGTAGTTTACTTTAGGTCAGGATCACACAAAAACGTTTGATGCCGTTTTTTGTGCAGTTTTCTTTTTTATGCAGTTTTAGGTGTAGTTTTTGGCTTCGTTTTTTCAGCCAAACACAGGAGTGGACACAAAAAAAGAAACTGCATTAGTCTTTTCTTCATAACTTTCCTCCTTTTTGGATCCAATTTCTGGCTATGGCTCAAAAAACAGATCCAAAAACGGCACCAAAACTGTGTGTGATCACGGCCTAAAGCCGCTGTGTTTGTTTCTTTGTGATTTCCTGCTAACTATTTCCTAAAATATGTTACAATGAATACGATATCTTTACGGACATTATTTTGTATAAATCATAGTCCCCTTGAGCTTTCATCATGAGGTGAGAAAAACCATTTCCCTAAAAATTCCTTCCACTATAATTTGTCGTTGCCAAACTTGTATGTCATCAAAATGCAACTATGCCAATAACATTTATTTTCATTCAGAACCAGTATCTTTGAATTTTTTTAGGATTTATATTGGGGAAAATGGACAACAATTTAAAAAATTGTAAATATATCTGTGTACCACACCTTTCCATGGGTTGTGTGTGGTATTGCAACTCAGCACTATTGAAGTGAACGTGGCTGAGCAGCGCTGCAATACCGCAAACAGCCTGCAGACAGGTGTGGCACTATTTTTGGAAGAAAGCCATTATTTTCTTATCATGGACATTAAAGTTAAAGGGGTTATCTAAAATTGAAAAAAAAAAAAGGTCTGCTCTGTTTTCCATACAAAGCACCACTCTTCAAGTCAATACGGATGAGCTCCAATACCAGACATGGCCCATGGGTAAGATTAGCGCTGTTTCTGAGAGGGAAAAAAAATAAAATTGTTTTCCAATCTCAGACAACCTATTTAAGACCGTGGATTTACATCCTAGCTGCACAGGGCATTGGTTATTAGGACATAGATTTATATATTGGATGCAGGAAGGGGTTAATGATTTTCTGAGTTGCCATAGGGATATGCAAACTTAAAACGTCAGAAACCAGAGGTTCACTTTAAAATTTCAGGCTCACGAAGGATAAATCGTCATTAATATATTAGAAAATTGTATACAGACCACACCTTCCCTTTACGGGTGGGGGCAGGAAATTCAAAATTCAGCTTGTTAACAGACGGCATCCTGCATTCTACAAATGGATTTTATTAAGGATTTACCAGCAACAGAGTCAACATTATATTGGATGTTGCGCTGTGTAGTACAATTGTTCTCTTACTCCCCATATACAGTGCACAAAAAAGTAAATACCACCATACCTTGCTCTAATAATACTGGTATGCAGTGACCACGCAACAGCTCCATATATAATCTAATAACAGTGCTTTATAATATGTAAATAATACCGCCATACAGTGACCACATAATAGCTCCATACATAACCTAATAACAGTGCTTTATAATATGTAAATAATACAGCCATACAGTGACCACATAACAGCTCCATACATAACCTAATAACAGTGCTTTATAATATGTAAATAATACCGCCATACAGTGACCACATAACAGCTCCATACATAACCTAATAACAGTGCTTTATAATATGTAAATAATACCGCCATACAGTGACCACATAACAGCTCCATACATAACCTAATAACAGTGCTTTATAATATGTAAATAATACCGCCATACAGTGACCACATAACAGCTCCATACATAACCTAATAACAGTGCTTTATAATATGTAAATAATACCGCCATACAGTGACCACATAACAGCTTCATACATAGGAAAAAAGAGAGAAGTGATCCAGCGCTGTGTGAGGATAAAAGGGATACTCCGTTCCCACTTTTATTGATACAAGGATAATATAAAAATTGACAAGAGACGCAGTGTCAGGGTGGTTGTGATGCGGGCTGGTGCCCGAACCTATGCATTTCGAACGCCAGCAGTGTTCTTATTCATGGCAAAAATACAAAATACATGGCTTCATACATAATCTAATAACAGTGCTTTATAATATGTAAATAATACCGCCATACAGTGACCACATAACGGCTCCATACATAATCCAATAACAGTGCTTTATAATAAGTAAATAATACCGCCATACAGTGGTAACATAACAGCTCCATGTATAATCTAATAACAGTCATTTATAATATGTAAATAATACCGCCATACAGTGACCACATAACAGCTCCATACATAATCTAATAACAGTGCTTTATAATATGTAAACCAGGGGTCTCAAACTCGGCCGGGTCACATATAGAAAAAATGGGAAGTTAACGGGCCGCATTACTTTCAAATTTGATACAATACAAAATTATTGATAATCAATAAGTTATTTGATCTACTATAACACTATATTACTATAATGATAATACTAGATTACTATAATAATACTGCTAGGTTTAAAATTTAAGAGAATTCTCCACGTGCTTATTTCAACAATCGAGTTTTAAGTGTCGCTAAATGCAGTCCGGCGGCTTAGTTAGCAGCGTTTGGCAGACACACATGTCAAGATTGGGCAGCCCCTTTTTAGATAGTGCCACAGTGGCCTCTGTGGATGCTGCCACAGTGCCCTCTGTGGATGCTACCACGGTGCCCTCTGTGGATGCTGCCACGGTGCCCTCTGTGGATGCTGCCACGGTGCCCTCTGTGGATGCTGCCACGGTGCCCTCTGTGGATGCTGCCACGGTGCCCTCTGTGGATGCTGCCACGGTGCCCTCTGTGGATGCTGCCACGGTGCCCTCTGTGGATGCCACACACACCCCAAGTAGATAGCTCCATTGGGGCTCCCTCTAGGAGTGGAATCCCCAGCCAGAGCAGAGCGTTGCCGACGCTTTGGCTAGGGATTCCTCTACTGTTGGAGCCCCTGACGTCACTGTCCATACACAGTGATGTCAGGGGATCCTCCTGGACCGGAATGTGATATCAGGGGCAACCCCGGAGCTGGAGTCCTGGAGCAAGAGCACTAGTATAGGCTCTGCGCTGGAACTTTGGGGAAGCCATTAACATCAGTGTCCATATATGGACAGTGATGTCAGGGGCTTGCCCAGAGCTGGAGTCCTGGAGCAGAGCCGCTTCTAGCACTCTGCCTGGGATTCCAGCTCTGCTCCTGACATCACTGTCCATATATGGACATGGATGTCAGGGACAACACCAGAGCTAGAGTCCCGGGCAGAGTGCTAGCAGGCTCTTCCTGGGACTCCAGCTGTTCTCCTGATATCACTAGGACTCCTGCTCTGGGGAAGCCCCTGACATCACTGTCGATGTCAGAGGCTTCCCCAGAGTCCCGGAGCAGAGACTATACTAGCGCTCTGCCCGGGACTCCAGCTCTGGGGAAGCCCCAGACATCTCTGTCCATATGTAGACAGCGAGGTCAGAAGTTTCCACAAAGTCCCGGAGCAGAGCCTATACTAGCGCTCTGACCAGAACTCCGCTCTGGGGAAGACCCAGACAACACTGTCCATATGTGGACAGCGATGTCAGAAGATTCCACAGAGTCCCGGAGCAGAGCCTGTACTAGCACTCTGCCCGGGACTCCGCTCTGGGGAAGCCCCAGACATCGTGTGTCCAAACATGGACACCAATGTCAGTGAATTCCACAGAGTTCCGGAGCAGAGCCGATGCTAGCGCTCTGCCCGGGACTCCGCTCTGGGGAAGAGCCTGACACACTGTCCATATATGGACAGCGATGTCAGGGAATTCCAGAGTCCCGGAGCAAAGCCTATACTAGCGCTCTGCACGGGACTCCGGCTCTGGGGAAGCCCCAGTCATCGCTGTCCATAGGTGGACAGCGATGTCAGGGAATTCCAGAGTCCCAGAGCAGAGTCTGTACTAGTGGCTCTGTGTCCCGCGGGCCGCAGATGACAGTCCCAGGGGCCGCATGCGGCCCACGGGCCGCGTGCTTGAGACCCCTAATGTAAATAATACCGCCATACAGTTACCACATGACCGCTCCATACATAACCTAATAACAGTGCTTTATAATATGTAAATAATACCGCCATACAGTGACCACATAACAGCTCCATGTATAATCTAATAACAGTCATTTATAATATGTAAATAATACCGCCATACAGTGACCACATAACAGCTCCATACATAATCTAATGACAGTGATTTATAATAGGTGAAGAATACCGCCATACAGTGACCACATAACAGTTCCATATATAATCTAATAAGAGCGCCATACAATATGTAAATAATACCGCTATACAATTAATATTAGGATGTGTGGTGATCAAAAGCCTCGGGTGCCAGGCCATCTGTGGTGCCCCATTAGCAGTAATGGACTTGCCGGTCGCAAACCTATAAGGCCGGCCCGCCCTGCTCAGCAATCATGCAGTTGGCGCAATACCAATAATGAGGGTATGTTCACATGCAGTGTTTTCAGGAGCTTTTTGGGGAGTAAACGCCTCGAAAAACGCCTGAAAAGACAGAAGCTGAACGCCTCCAAACATCTGCCCATTGATTTCAATGGGAAAAATTATGTTTCATTCATTGTGTCAATAGAAAAACAGCTCCAAAAACGGCTGCAAAAAAAGCATAAAAAAACTTTTGATGCTTTAAAAAACGGCTGAAAATCAGAGGTTGTTTTCCCTTGAAAACAGCTCTATATTTTACAGCCTTTTTACTTTAGCGTGTGAACATAGCCTAAGGGGAGCAATGGCTGATACCTGGTATAGTAGAGCACTATCAGCAATTATAAAGCTATAAAGCCATTGGGTAGGGAGCGGATGGTAACGTAATAGAATAAAACCTCTATAGATCTTCTATGACAGCAGTTATCATTCAGTGTAGAATCTGCTTCCATGAATATAAGAAATGAATAGTAAGTATTTGTAGGATGCAGAACATTCATCTGTAATACCACTACACACTAGAGTCTATGAAGACAAATATTTCCCGAAAATATAGCAGACCATATCCTGCAATGAGGTCTAAGTCGGCGTCGCTCCCTTGGCCTTATCTGTTACATGTTTCGGTTCCTAAGTGATTGCCACCATGAATCAATGAGGTTCCTATTTCTGTAGCTTCCTCTACTATCCTTTATCCATGCATGTATGGCGTCCTGCTGTTTGCAGGCAGCTAGAGAAGAGCTAGAGAAGAGAGCTCCTATTGCTGAAGCTCTTGGCCAGACCAATGTGCACTTCAGAAGGTAATGAATGGACTTGTACAGGGACCTAATCCAATCCGCAGGACCATCTCTACTAGGTAGGCACCACATAAGGCCGCAGAATGTAGTGCCAACACCCCCACCTGGAGGACCATAATGTAGTGTGCCACTTATGCTATTGACCAGATACCCTCCTCTCATTGATCCTTTTGGGCCAGCCAGAATCCAGAGGAGGAATCATATAGATACCTCCTGCTTTGGAGTCTTGAAGCACATCACATGATTTCGCTTCCCACTTGGCAACTGCCCAACAAAGATCCCCGAGGGCAGGTGAGAACACATTTGCTCAAGCCTAAGTAATAGAGTAAACATTAAATCTAAAAAGTGGCCCTACAATTTCAATAGCTGTCGGCTGAACGCTTGCTTAACCGAAAGCTATTCCTAACGAAATACCCATACACATGCACGCTCGGTTCAGCCAAATGTGCGTGTGTTTTCAACGCGGAGATCTGTAGCGCGAAACCTCTGGTGGTGGCTAATCTCCCTGAGAAGAAAAGGATCAGGCATATTGAAATTCAACGTGCCCGATCCTTCTTCCCCCCTACATCGTCTGTCGGGGAAAAGTCGTGAGGCCCTCATACACATTAGATAGTCGTCCGATCCCATTGAAGGGATCGGGTACGGTCAACATTAATCTAATATGTATGGGGGCCTTAACTCTAGGGTGGGCACCAGTTTTCTTGGAGCCCTTAATAGCAAGTCACCCTATTTGTGCAGAATTCGTGGGGATCGCAGAAAATTCTGTGAATGAAAATCAGTTCCATACATGTCAATAGGGTTATGGCTCCATGTAACAATACACATTAGATTAATGTCAGCCAAACTTGTCGATTTCCCCCACAGGACTGCTGTTCCCAAAAAGCAAAGTGGCTGTCAGATAACAGCCTCTCCATCGGGGGAACATCCCATCATGGATAATGGAGCAACTGTTAAATTATAGCATCTCATGACTGAGAATAGAGAAACTGTGGGATGACAGCATCTCATCACTGAGAATGGAGCGGCTGTCAAATAACAGCATCTCATGACTGCGAATAGAGCTGCTGTGGGACGATGGCATCTCATCACTGAGAATGGAGAGGTGTCTGGCAGCAGCTTACTCCCCTCTCCCCATTCTGAATTCATGCACGCCCGGCAGAGCCTGTGTTTGGGAGGATCGATAGGAGTAGCTTTCGGCCGAATGAGTGTTCTGTGTATGGACAGTCGTAGACTGAGTTCATACCTATCCACACTTCTTGTCCTTCTAATGTCTAAACAGATCCCACACCCGAGCCCAGGTGCCCAAAGGAGCCTAATGGCCACTCTACCACATAAGAAGACACCAATGTTATAAATGGCACATGGTCGGTGGGGGTTCTGTTACAAATATCGCATTGGGGCCCAGGAGCTTCAAGTTGCCCCTCTCGATCCCACTGTGTACAATAGGAAACTGTTCTGAACATAAATGACCCAAATGGATAGTTTGTGTCCGTCATAAACGATGGGTGGCTTTTTTTGCTATGTTGGGTGTAACGGGGCAGTGTCCATTTATTTAGACAGAGGAATCGAGGGTCAATCTGTTTCTAGTGCTACTGATTTCAAAGCCTAAAACGTGTGAGCTCGCCTCAGTTATTACTTATGAAATGTTGCCTCTTAAAATGCAAGCACTCCACCCTCTAGACAAACATTTCTACTACGTACAGCTCAGACAGTTCCGCACCACGTCTACTCCATAATATTTGCAACATGTCCCCAAGTAAGTTTCATGGGGCATTTACAAGGCAATGAACCTAAGTAATGGAAAAATCTCCACAACACAACTAAACACTGATGGGGTTGGTGATATTATCATAAAGCGTCTGTTCTTGGAGGTCATACCAGCATTGGTGGCACAGAATTGCCTCTCATCCTACCCTGTGCTCTGGCAATGGCTTTAGCTTGGTCTATCACTGACTTGTAGCTTAGGTCCTCAGCTGCTCGGCCATTTGTAAGGTTTCGGTCAGATATGCTCTGCTGCTTTTACGGTCTAGAGGTGGGTAGGGGACAACAGTTGTGGTAGGATTCCCTAGAAGAATCCTGCTACTCTTATCCCCCGAAAAGGGCGACCCAACAGAAAACTGTTCATCCACGAACGCTATTATAACCTACCAACCAACATCTACCACCACCTCACTTATTAATAACTCCTTCCCAACGTTTTTCCATCACAATTTACAATGACCTCCTCAGGGTTCACACACAGCAGGACGTACCGGGTAGTAGAGGTAGCAAGACCATATGGACGCCATATGCGTCACCGTCCTGGTGGAAGATATCTGACTGAAACCTTACCAATGACAAATGGATGATCAGCGGAGGTCATAAGGAATCCCGAATGAACATCTGGAATCAAAGACTATCAACATACGTGTAGGGGTATGAGTAATATACGCTGATATTTGCGGTTTCTTTTCCCTTGTAACCCCATTAGTTGGGACTATTTAACTACGGTATAGATTTTATTTGATTTTAGGTGGACATTAGCAAGTTTTAGGTGAAATTTTTATTGCCAATTTGAGGATTGGGAGCGGTGGAGTCTCCTCTATTGTCTCCTAAATCGGTTAAACCATAGACTAACGAAGGGTCCACCATGGATGGAGCCTCCGATCCCGTCCTTGTCCCTAAATATAGGACTATGGCACAAACATGGAGGCAAAAAGAATCCTTTCAGCTCCTTTCTACAGAGCTTTAGTCCCTCCATTCGATGCCGCCATACTTCACTACGTAGATATTCTCCCCTAGAAGCAATTCAACAGACAAAAACACTATATCCCGCTATGTAATATCAAAGATACCTAAACCCTATAGACTAATATGGGGGCTGTATTAAAACTCCATAGAACTCGGAGGATGTATGGAGCCGAAATATGGCATGAAACTTTAAAGGGGTACTCTATGACTTAAACATTGATGGCCTATGCTTAAGAGTCCGACCTCCTCCGGTTGAATGGGATTGACTTGGACGAGCTGCAGTACCAGGCATAGCTACCCATATGGACCAGCCGCAGTGCCGGTGTTAAAAAAAAAAAGAAGGGGATGCGACACCGAGCCCCTTTCATTGCCCAGAAATTGCACCCTCACTAATCAAATATTGACTACCTATCCTATCGGCCTTGGTTTACGTCCCATTGAACCCCTTTAAGGTGACAGAACAAGGCAGCTGCGGGGAAATCAAAATCCCCACTGCTCAGTTCGGAGTTCTTTTTTAAAGAAGTGAATAGTGAGACTTGGGTGATGTCAGGATTTAGGTAGCGTCAGGAGAGCAGCCATAGGGAATTCGACCCCCCGCTGCTGCGCAAGCCATTTTGGCCGCATCACTCCCACTTGGACACATACATTTTGTTCACAGATATAATTTGGGGGACAGCTGTCCGATAAAATGAAGTTTAAAGTGTCTCCACGGTGGTGCCGCTCCCCTGCCATGTCTTATATAGAACATTTCATTCATTCGATGGGTAAGAGACGAGGATCAATACTGCAAACATCACCAGAATTATTATTCTGCAGCCTGCGCCGATCATCCCCGCTGTCAGGGAAGAGGACAGCGTACGACTATTGTCACACTAAACCTGCACTCCTACTGCAAACGTTACAACGAATGCCATAAAACAGGAGATCCACAAAAATCCCACAGAAATGACACATTCTGTGCCGACTCAACCATAACAAACGCGCTAAATAATTTCCATGCAAATAAGGATGAAACCTATTTATTCCGCAACAGACATAGAGATGTAGCAGAGCTGAACAGTTCATTCAGTGCTAAGTAGTGTATAATAAATCACAGTGATGAGGAGTTTCACCTAAATGACAAACACATCTCTACTGCATTTACAATTTCACTTCTGCTACATCTGCACTGCCTATTTTGGATGGAAATCGCAGCAAAAATTTTTTTTTTCGTTGCAGAGCCGAAACAAAGACGGCATTGCCTTCCTCCAGATGATGTGGTGATGGTGCAGATCTGTGTCTGCAATACTGGGCACAAATAAATGATACGGTCAAGTGCGGCGGAGAACATAATCCCCTTTTCCTGATTTTACCTCCTAGACCTTGAACTATTCAGGAATGCCTGGATAGCTGGATTAGCATGGAGAAAAAGAAGGAGGGGGGGGGCGATTTTGCGGACGATTATTTTAGACGCAATTTTAGAATTTGCGATTTCGTAAATATTAGCGCAGCCGACAGAGGGATATGGGACAGGATGGAATGAAAGGGAGTTGTCTGCCAATCCTTATTGTACTCTCTGCTCATTACGATTATACTCCAGTTACCCCAACCCATCGTCATTATGAATTATTTAAATAGCGCCAACATATACCGCAGAGGGGAAAAATGACGTCTACGTCTACCGACCACGAAGCGAATAGATCCTGAGCTCCCATGGCAGACATCAGAGTTATTGCTGTGTAATCTATGGGGGGTATTGATGTCCTACTGCCGGTTCCCATTTTCGTAGCGCGGCGCCTATTAATAGACGTATAATAACGTACTCACCAGTCACTGCGGGCACTGGGAGAATTGGGAATGTTGTCCTTTTGCTGTCAGTTGTGTGAAGCCTTGCAGCCTCCTCTGTCTGCCCAGCTCACACTAGCTCAATCCTCCTCCTCCTGCGTAGACTCAGCTCAGCTCAGCCACTCACAGCCCCCTGGATACTGTATGCTTCTAATCAGATGCTGGCAGCCCACTAAGCCCAGGAATGTGCTATGATGTGACTGCTGCTTAGCCCGGCTACTCCTCCACTTTTAACTATTAATAGTCTGCAGCCTATGGAAAGTGCACACATCGCCTGGCATGTGGCTGCATCCTGCGGAGTGAAAGGGTTCAGGGAGGTGCTGCTTTTGCATGCAGATGTGTCACTATGTATTGCATTTTGGGAGGTGCAGTGCGCCTGACAACCACAATGTTACTCAATGTTAGCAACATTTTGACATTTTTTCAACAAACGTAGAAAGAAGCGGCTTCAGATGTGATACAATTCCTCCTAAAATACCTATAAATATATAAAAGGTTGCGTCGTCTTCCGCCGTCCTCACCTCTCGTGACATGTCTTTTATAAGAAATAATTGTATTCTTTGTAAAGTAACAATTCTGGAGCATATTTTGGTAGAGTGTTGTACCGTTCCTCTGTTATTCCTCTTAGAAATGTATGAATAAATTGACAGACTGTCCCTAGATAGACAGACTGATAATATCCAATAAGTGCTGGCAGCGTGAGACTGTGTAGGGACACTCTACCTTGACAAGGGGACTGGTAACACCCAGTTGTTAATTTATTCATACATTTCTAGGAGGAATAACAGAGGAATGGTACAACAATATTTGTAAGGAAAAATGCTCCAGATTTGTTATTTTATGGGAATACAAGTATTTACTAAAAAAAAAAAAAAAAGACAGGTCAGTAGAGCGATCAGGCTCTCTTTAAAAGTCAATTTTGTAATTTCTTAACTTCTTGGGAAAGCTGGGTAAGAACCAATATGGCTGCCATTAGTGTTCCAAGGAGTTTCTCGCACTTCTAAATTAAAATATAACGGCAACCCCTTTCCCCTCAATGAGGATTTACTTACAAATATGGGCCCCCCTCTGTCAACCAAAGAACAACTTTTCCCGCCACATCCTGCAATAACAGCTGATTTATATAACAGCAACATAATCTTCAATTCTGTAAACTAAAATTATACAATCACATCACCCCTGTCCCTTAAAGGGCTCATAATCTAATTTATTCCAAAAATAGCGCTACATTTGTTAACAGGTTATGTCTGGTATTGCAGCACAGCTCCATAGAAATGAATGGGAGTGAGCTGCAATACCACACACACCCTGTGTGTGGGTGTGGCACTGTTTTTGGAATTATGTATGACCACTTTAAGCCCTGCCCCTGATGCGGCAAGAAACACTAATTTATGTATGACACATTTGAATTAGCCCAAATTTTACAGTGCCATTTTGCTGAACTGTGATGGTTAAGATGCATGTCAGAGAATGGGGACCCACTGCTAAAGCGGTCATGCTGGATGATGTTGCAGGCACCACGGCGTCTCCAAACTCTTTCACGTCTCTCACATGTGCTCAGTATAAACCTTCTTTAATCTGTGAAGAGAATGGGTCGCCAATGGCGGACCTGCCAATTCTGGTGTTCTATGGTGACTGTCAGTCGAGCGGCACGGTGCTGGGCTGTGAGCACAGGTCCTACTACAGGTCATCATTCCCTCATGCCACCCTCATGGAGTCTATTTATGACAGTTTGGCAAGAGACATGCGCACCAGTAACCCGTTTGAGGTCATTTTGTAGAGCTCTCGCAGTTCTCCTCCTTGCACAAAGGAGCAGATGCCGATCCAGCTGATGGGTTGATGCTCTTCTATGGCCCTGTCCGGCTCTCCTTGTCTAATGGTCCATGTCCTGGTATCTGCTCCATGCTCTTGAGACTATGCTGGGAGACACAAGAAAGCTGAACTACCTGGGAAACCTGAATAGGCTGCCGGTACTGCCTCATGCTACCAGTAGTGACAAGGACACCAGCAAAATGAAAAACTAAAGAAGAATCAGTCAGGAGGTATAAGGAGCAAGGATTTGTCTGTGGCCACATCCTGCAAAGCCGTTCCCTTTTTGGAGGTTGTTATGCTGATGCCTCTCCATTGCACCTGTGGTCACTTTCCTTTGCACCAAAGCTGGTGAAATGGATTCACAATCGCTTGTGCTTTCTAATTGGACAGATTGATAGCCCTAAAGTTTAATTGACTTGGGGCCACAATACAGATTCGTACCACTTGGTCTATAAAATGCCTTACAATATGTTATATTTTATTGGCGGAATGGCGCTACTCACTATATATAAGTATATTCGATCTTAGGTATGGTATTAACACACTCTCGCATGCCTGAACCAGATCTCTAGCCTCAGTATACTGTATGTGTGTCTGCTGGCTTTATTGCTTGTAGTTTATGATCATTGGCATGACAGACGTTCTGGGATTGTGTGTTTAAGCAGCAGTTTTCCCTGGAGTCAAGTATTGATTACTTGTCCTTAGGAACAATGTTTGGTCTATGGAAGTCCAGTGCAAAACCCACCACCAATCAGCAGGATGTAGGGGTTGCTGCTTTCCAGCGAGCATTCCCTTCTTAGTTTACATAGGCACAGCTCCGTGTATACTGGTGTGGCTGAACCTGGTACTGCATCTCAGTCCTATTCATTTAAATGAGACTAAGCTACAACTCAGCAGTCCATGTAGACAAGCCATACAGATAGAAGGAAGTATTTTATCAGGACTACACAGGGTTTGTTTGTAGTCTGTTACCATGGAGACACATAGGTCTTCATAGGAGCTCTATATGGATTTTTAATCAAGACTGTTTGCAAATGTTGACCTAGTCCGATTCAACCGGATGCCCCCAACTCTCAGCAGCAATTGCTCTGCAACGACTGAGAACATCTACAACCTGAAAACCCTGCACACAGGAGTCCAGTCACATGTTGTGTCCAAGGGCAGAGGCGTAGCTAGGTTCTCCAGCACCCGGGGCAAAGATTCAGTTGGGCACCCCCCCAAACCTTTTTCCCGACATTGCCTTCCCCCTCGCCATGTTTGTTTTGCCTAACAATCAATGAGGTGCCATTTTTTCCCCACATTTTTTTTATGTAACTCGAGCATAAAGCCATCTGTATATTTTACAAGCAATATGGTTCTATATGCAGCACCAGAACAAGCTCATTACATATATACAACACCAGAACCAAGCTAATTACATATATGCAGCACCAGAACAAAGCTCAGTACATATATGCAACACCAGAACAAAGCTCAGTACATATAAACAGCTCCAGAAACAAGATCAGTACATATATACAGCTCCAGAAACAAGATCAGTGTATATATACAACACCAGAACCAAGCTCAGTACATATATACATTGCCAAAACCAAGCTCAGTACATATATACAACACCAGAACCAAGCTCAGTACATAAATACAACACCAGCATGAATACAGCTCAATTTAGTGCAACCCCTTCAGTATAGGTTTGCACTAAATTGTATACAGCTCCCAGCATGGCCCAAACAATGATAAGGATATGCTGGGAGTTGCTGTTTCACAGAAAAAATAATCATACCACCCATCATCTCGCTGAAGATCATACAGTGACTACAGTACTGATTAGAAGCAGAATAAAATTTTACATTAAGTGACTCACCAGTGATGATCTCAGATTCTAGTTGTTATTTTTCTCTTTTTTTCTCCATCCGGTCAATACCTCTATGATGACTTCTACGAGCCACAGCCCATTTCTGCAGTTTGCAACTCAGATGTCTTCAGCTTCTCATTGTTCAAACATTTCTGCACCTATAAACAAATATAAAGTTATCATGGTGCCAGACACTTAAATATACTTAAATACAATAGCACCATATGCTGTACCTCTAATTATAATAGCACCATACACTTTGTAACGACGGGGGTAGGGAAACGAACAAGTGAGCCCTAATCTAGCCGCCACTCTGTCCCTGCCTACTTGCAACGACCCGCCCTAGGCGACGGGGTACAACTGGGCGGCGGTCCCTACGCTCAGTAAGTGCACGAGACAAACATACAAGGGAACACAAAGCAAAGGGAAAGGGGCAGTTGCCCATGGAAACACCATGAGCAACCAGAGTGGTGAACGAGCCAAGTCAAACCAGGAGAGCACGAGGTACCAAACATAGAGCAGGAGAGTAGTCAGTAAGCCAGGGTCAGTATGGAGCAGGATCAAATAGTTAGGAGCTGTAGCTGGGCCAGGAAACCACACGAAAAGAATCACAAGCAAAGGAGGAACAGGAAAGGCAGGTATAAATAGACAGAGGGCGGGAGCTAGCTCCGTCTGGCCAGGCTGCGATAGGCTCTCCCACTCCTAAGCCTGCCATCCTGAGTGGTGGACGATGGAGTCAGTCTCAGAGACGTAGATTCAGGTGCAGACTGATTACCTATGGGAGTTAAGCCCGAAGCTGTGCCTGGCAGATCCTTTACAGTACCCCCCCTTTTATGAGGGGCCACCGGACCCTTTCTAAGTGGACCTGGTTTACTGGGGAAACGAAGGTGGAACTTCCTGACTAATACCCCAGCGTGAACATCCCGGGCGGGTACCCAAGTCCTCTCCTCAGGCCCGTATCCTCTCCAATGGACCAGGTACTGCAGGGAGCATTGGACCATTTTGCTGTCCACAATCTTGGCCACCTCGAATTCCACCCCCTCAGGGGTGAGAACGGGAACAGGAGGTTTCCTCGAGGGAGCCAAGGACGGGGAGCAGCGTTTAAGGAGGGAGGCATGAAACACGTCGTGTATACGAAAAGATGGGGGTAACTCCAGCCGGAAGGAGACAGGATTGAGGACTTCAATGACCTTATACGGCCCAATAAACCGGGGAGCAAACTTCTTGGACGGGACCTTAAGGCGCAAGTTCCTAGACGATAACCACACCAGATCCCCGACCATAAACAAGGGGTTAGCAGAACGTTTTCTATCAGCCTGAGTTTTTTGTACGCTCTGGGACGCCTCTAGGTTCTTCTGAACCTGGGCCCAGGTTGTGCACAGTTCCCGATGAACGACCTCTACCTCGGGATTGTTGGAACTACCAGGTGAAACGGAGGAGAACCGTGGATTAAACCCAAAATTACAGAAAAAGGGGGAGACCCCTGACGAGTTACTGACCCGGTTATTAAGGGAAAATTCGGCGAGGGGAATGAATGAGACCCAATCATATTGACAGTCAGAGATAAAACACCTTAAATATTGTTCTAGAGATTGATTAGTCCTCTCAGTTTGGCCATTGGTTTCAGGATGGAAGGCAGAGGAGAAGGACAGATCAATCTCCAACTTTTTACAGAAGGCTCTCCAAAACAAAGAAACAAATTGTACCCCTCTGTCCGAAACAATATTGACAGGGACCCCATGGAGACGCAGGATGTGTTTGACAAACAAGGTAGCTAACGTCTTGGCATTGGGTAGTTTCTTGAGGGGCACAAAGTGGCACATCTTACTGAAGCGGTCTACTACCACCCACACCACCGACTTGCCTTGGGATGAAGGCAAAACGGTGATAAAATCCATGGAGATATGTGTCCAAGGTCTCTGGGGAATGGGCAACAAACGTAGTAAGCCCGCTGGTCGGGACCTGGGAGTCTTGGACCTAGCACAAACCTCACAAGCGGCGATGTAGGCCTTAACGTCTTTAGGCAACCCAGGCCACCAATAGTTTCTGGCAATGAGGTGTTTGGTACCCAGGATGCCTGGATGACCAGATAGTGCGGAGTCATGATTTTCCCTAAGTACCCTTAGCCGGTATAGCAGGGGAACAAACAGCTTGTCCTCAGGAAGGTTCCCGGGAGCTGAACCTTGATCAGCCGCAATTTCAGAGACTAAATCAGAATCAATAGAAGAAATGATTATACCGGGAGGCAAAATACAAGCAGGATCTTCCTCCGAAGGAGGGCTGGCCATGAAGCTACACGACAGTGCATCGGCCTTAATATTTTTAGACCCAGCCCTATAGGTAACCAAAAAGTTGAATCTGGTAAAAAATAGCGCCCATCGAGCTTGTCTCGGGTTTAGCCTCCGGGCAGATTCTAGGAAAACCAGATTCTTGTGGTCGGTAAGGACCGTTAACTGGTGCCTAGCCCCCTCCAGGAAGTGGTGCCACTCTTCAAATGCCCATTTAATGGTTAAGAGTTTGCGGTTGCCAATATCATACTTACTCTCAGTGGGCGAAAACTTCCTGGAGAAGTAGGCACAGGGGCGGAGATGGGTGAGGGACCTGGTACCCTGGGACAAGACAGCCCCCACTCCCACCTCGGATGCGTCAACTTCCACGATGAATGGCTCCATTTAATTGGGCTGAACCAGCACCGGGGCCGAGATAAAGCACTTCTTAAGGACCTCAAAAGCCTGGACAGCCTCAGGAGGCCAGTGGAGGAGATCAGCACCTTTGCGAGTGATTTCCGTAAGAGGCTTAGCGATGACCGAGAAGTTAGCAATAAATCTCCTGTAATAATTAGCGAACCCCAAAAAACACTGTAACGCCTTCAGGGAGGCAGGTTGGACCCATTCAGCCACAGCCTGAACCTTGGCAGGGTCCATGCGGAATTCATGAGGAGTGAGGATTTGACCCAAAAATGGTATCTCCTGTACCACAAACACACATTTTTCAGTTTTAGCAAACAGTTTGTTTTCCCGAAGGACCTGGAGCACCTTCATGACATGCTCAATGTGGGAGGACCAGTCCTTGGAAAACACCAGTATGTCATCAAGGTACACTACAAGAAATATCCCCAGGTAATCTCTCAAAATCTCATTTATGAAATTCTGGAAGACCGCCGGAGCATTACACAACCCAAAGGGCATGACGAGGTATTCGAAATGACCTTCGGGCGTGTTAAACGCAGTCTTCCACTCATCCCCCTCTTTGATGCGGATAAGGTTATACGCCCCCCGTAGATCAAACTTAGAGAACCACAGTTAGAACGATAGACCTCGGCCATAGACGTTACAGTATCCCCCCTCTTACGCCCCCTCTTCTTGGGACCGGAAGAGAAACTTCCTTATGAGGACAGGTGCATCGATGTTCTCCTCTGGCTCCCAATACCTCTCTTCTGGGCCGAATCCCCTCCAATCCACCAAATAGAATGTCCTTCCTCGCAACTTCTTGGTGGCTAGAATCTCCCTTACCTCAAAAGTCCCTGACGAACCGCCAGGAGCCACTGCGGAACTAGGAGTCCTAGAGTAGTGGTTCAGGACCACGGGCTTCAGCAAGGAGACATGGAAGGAGTTAGGGATCTTGAGTGTAGGAGGCAGCCGCAGCTTGTACGACACCGGGTTAATTTGTAGCAGGATCTCGAAGAGTCTGAGGAACCTGGGAGCAAATTTGCAGGACGGCATGCTCAGCCAGATATTCTTTGAGGGCAACCAGACTCTTGTACCTGGAAGAAACTGAGGAGGATCCCGTCTTCTAGTATCTGCTTTTCTCTTCATGCGATCCACCGCCAGCAGAATAGAAGTTCGGGTCTGTTGCCATATTTGCAGAAAGTCCCTGACGGTCGAGTCAGCTTCAGGCACCTGGGACATAGTAGAGACAGGAAGAGGTATTCGAGGATGTTGGCTGTAGACTATGAAGAACGGGCTGGAGGTGGTGGACTCACTAGTATGGTTATTATAGGAGAATTCTGCCCACGGGAGCAGCTGCACACAGTCATCATGTCGTCTGGAAACAAAGTGCCGCAGATAGTTTTCCATAATTTGGTTAATCCTCTCGACTTGCCCATTGGACTGGGGATGATAGGCCGAAGAGAAGTCCAACTTTACACCAAGGAGACCGCAGCGTGCTCTCCAAAACTTTGAAGTGAACTGGACCCCTCGATACGAACAATATGCAGGGGCAAGCCGTGCAGGCGGAAGATGTGTTGTATGAAGAGGTCAGCCAGTCGAGCAGCAGAAGGCAGGCCAGTCAGGGGAACAAAATGAGCCATTTTAGAGAATTGATCCACCAACACCCAGATCACACTGCAACCCGCAGAGAGAGGGAGACCCGTGACAAAGTCCATTGCAACATGCTGCCAGGGGGATTCGGGCACAGGCATTGGTTGGAGAAGGCCAGCTGGTCTGGAGTGGGCAACTTTATTAGCTGCGCATACCATGCATGAGGAGACGAGGTCCCTGATGTCTTTGGGCAGCGTGGGCCACCAGAACTGACGGGCGATTAGGTCTTGGGTCTTACGAGTCCCCGCGTGACCTGCCAGCTTGGAGCTGTGACCCCAGCGAAGAATTCTTCCTCTGACTGCCAGACGTACAAAAGTTCTTCCTGGAGGAATGTCTCTAACCAGCAGAGGGTTCACAGAGAAGATGCAGTAAGGATCAAAAATTTTCTGTGGAAACTCCACAGTGTCCTCTGTTTCAAATGACCTAGACAAGGCATCGGTCCTCACATTCTTGTCGGCAGGTCAGTAGTGGAGTTCGAACCGGAATTGAGCGAAGAATAACGACCACCTGGCTTGACGAGGATTCAACCGTTGAGCCGTCTGTAAGTAGGTCAGATTCTTGTGATCCGTGAAGACCAGTATATGGTGGACTGCGCCTTCCTGTAGGTATCTCCACTCCTGCAGGGCCAGCTTGATGGCCAGTAACTCCCGATCCCCAATCGAGTATTTGCACTCTGCGGAAGAAAACAGTTTGGAATAGTAGCCACATACCACAGTCTTGCCTTTAGAACCTCTCTGGAACAACAGTGCACCTGCACCAACAGAGGAAGTGTCCACCTCTAAAGAAAACTGTGGGAACACATCAGGGTGG